>NW_024351729.1:9069236-9224679 GCF_902729225.1 Pteropus medius
GAGAAGACACTGTCAGAAGCTCCCATGGTTGTCCCAGATCTCCTCGGATCCCTCTTATTTGTTCTTTGTGCCCACCCTCCACCCCCCAGCTTCTGTGCTTTGCTTCTAATAGCTTCTACCAGCACCCTTCTTCAGAGGACTTCCCTTGTGCTTCTAGAGTTACTTTGGGTTCATGTGCAGAAAACCAGAAGTGCCTGGGAGTGCCTGACTGGTACTTGGGAATGAAAGCCCAGCTCCTTCCTTAGAGGCAGACAACATCTGAGGAGGAGTAACTTGCATATGATCAGGCTGAAAATGGGATCGCCCCTGCAGTCATGCCCCTGCTTTCTTTCCCTTCTATCCTCTACTGCTTTTTCATTCCTTTACTGCTTTCTCCTGGGAGCTATTCTATAATATTTTCCTTGCACGTAAATCTTCATCTTGGGGTAGCTTCTGGGGCACCTGATGGAAGGCAGATGAGTAAAACGCTTCTTTCCAAATCAGTGTCAGTGTGTTCACAGCCTTTAAAGGAACATCCAGACACTAGACTCGGATGAGAAGGACTTGGTTCTAGTCCAAGCTTCACCACCAACCAGATGTTTGACCCTGGTCAAGTCCCAAAATCCTTGGCTTTTCCTGTTCCACCCATGCTACATGCTGGCTATGTGGGAGGATATGGAATGAGGGTGAAGTTGGGGTAGGGTGAAAGCAATTGCACAAATGCAGGTAAGAAAAAAATGTAGCTTTTTTATCTCCGAGAGTTGTTCCAGTCTTTTTTATAAGCCTCTGTCCCACTATATGAAAAAGACAACATGCAATTTTAGTCTCGTCCAATAATTTAAATAGATTCTTTAAATAAAACAATCTTTATAAGGCAAACACTATTCTTTCAGATTCCCTACTCCTCTCTGAGGTGGCATCCAGAAAAAATGGAACGAAGATGTGTTACCTCTGAGTGGCAGGAGAAAGGACTTCAGAGCTGTGCATCGAGGACTCATACCTGTTTGCCTGCTCCTGGTCTTTGCCTTTGTCCACTTTGCAGGTAGGCACCCTGCTGGCACTGAGTGCAGCATCTCGGTCTTAGGGACAGGCAGTGACTCTCTTGGCTTAATGAGGACATAACCCTCTCTTCTGCTACTAGACACCCCAAGAACCTCCCTGGCATTAGGACTCCCTACAGTTTAGCCGTAACTTCCATCTGAGGCCCACCTTGTTCTTCTTGTCACAGGCCACTATATGCAGGCTAGGTGACTCCCTCTGACATGTTCCCCAGCCACACCCTCAGTCCCCATATGCTCCTACAGACTATGCAGGACATCCAGGTCTCTGCAATGCCACACAAAAGCAGAACAATGCTTGCATAATCTTCCTCTCTATCCAACCACACTGTATCATCACTTTACGATTAAAAAAATAAAATAACTCAAGCATGATTATTAAAGTAACAATTTAAATGGAAAAAAATTGCCAAGCAGTTGTTGGTTTAATATCATTCTCTCAACATGACACAGATCTGCCATTTAGTTTGTCCCCTCCACCATCATCTCATAAGAATAGGGGTATTTGCAGTCTGTAATATGGACTTCTGAGCTGTTATGGCCAGTTCACCTCTTTATTTCACTTCAGTTATATTCCTCAGGCTGTCAAGGGTCATGCGCTTGAGTGCCTCCCTTATACACTTGTTTGTTGTCCAAAGGTAATTTGTGCCAATCGGAACAATCAGTTCACTGAGAGGTGAGTTTTTAATCAGGCTAATGGTCCTACAAAATCTCACAGACTGTGTAAAGCTCAGGTCATGTACCTGAAGAAGCTGCAATTTAGGAAGTTCACAGAAACCTATGAGTGATGTTTTTAGTGAATTAGGGCCCATATCTACTTTATTTCTATAAATACATTTATTTATAAAGCTGTTATATCTATAAATGTTATAGACTGTTTCCAATAAGAAGAGAGGAAGGGGGAGGGAGGGAGAGGCAGGGAGGGCGGGATGGAGAGAGAAAGAATAAAGAATGATTTGCTAATAAGGATGATTAAAAGATTAAAAGGTATATTTATAGTCCTTTTAAGATGTTTGGGGGTGCTTTTTTTCCTGCTTTATTTATCAGAATAGATGCACTATGGAAAAATAATATACTATATAAATTCTTGTTATATTAGCATAAAAATGAAAAGTAATCACAGAAAATGATTACAGTATAAGTATGCTTATAAATTTTATATTTTCTTTGTAAAAGATGCAGTGCATGATTTTTTGTGAGGAAAAAAACCATGCTTTTTTTTCCATATCTGAAAATGGACTTTTTTGTAGTATTAAAAATGAAAAAATACCTAGGATACTTAATGTGAGTTAACAATTACAATTAGTCAGAACAACTCTCCCTACTGCTCCGAAGCACTCACCAACATTGAACAGAAATGCCAGGTCTAATCGGCTATAAAAGAATAGTAATATTCATACTTACCCTTGCCCATGCCACAGGGTTGTTTGGAAGATAAAATGAGCCAGTAGCATGTACAGTAGAGGTTCAACCTTGCATCAGCACGGGGGCTATTCTTTCCATTTATCTTGGCACTCTGGTTGTTAAGGTCCAATACCACCTGTATGTAGGAAAAGTACAAGTGTCATAGGTCATTGAGAAGGATGAGCATACACACAAAGAGTCTGGGTGAAGCCGGACATACCCTTGGAGATGCTCCAGCTTTCTTCCAATGGGCAATCCAAGGCCACTGTGCAGGCAATTGTAGAGGGAAGAAATATAGCCCAAAATAAAGATCAATAAATAAGAAAATAAAAAGAAAAAAAGAAACATAGCCCAGGGGCTTGAGTCAACAGCTAACATGGCTCCTACCCCTGGCTGACAGAAGCAGAAACGTGAGAGGAAATGGAGAGGAGAACTGAAGACCAGGGCCATGGGGGATGAGACTTGGAGAAGAGGGCTGGTGAGAACGGGAGGAGTAAGAGTTAAAAGAAGAAGCTCCTGATCACTTGGTGTTTGAGAAAACTAGAGAGGAAGAGAAACACCTTCACAAAGGTTTCTAAAGGTTGTAAATTGGATCGTAAAGTAAAACCTTACAATAACCAGCAGATAAAAATTCTTTCAAAAACATAATTAAAGATGTGAGTGGCTCTTTAATTACCTTGGGAGGCTAGATTGTATTTTTTTGGATGATATACCAAGTAACAGTGAGCCAAGTGCAGCCATGGTGTTTATTCAGGTGTTTATTCAGGCACAATAGCCATAGTATCTCTTGATGGCGTACATATTGTCTGAAAGATAACATATCACTGACAAAACTCAGATGATAAATCTAGTGAGATTTTAGTAATGAGACCTGCCTCAAAAGTTCTTGAAACAACTGGAAACTCTTTCAGATCCCCACAATGGTGTGGAAAACAAAAGATTCTGTTTTCCGTATAAAGTGAGTATTTCTCAGGATGTGGTATGTTCTAATAGAAATTAAAAGGTGAGTTATGAGTCTTATAATTTATTTCCAGTTACAACCACAGATTTTTTTTTTTTTTTTTTACTTTGGCTAACTCATCCTCTAACTCTTTATAACTTTCCCAGGGATATAGTAAGAGAACAAATCAGATTATCATTTGTACCTGTATCATTTCTGTCATATCGAACACTTCGACAAAATGAAAAACGTGATCACAGGATGGTGTATGAGTCAGGGTTCTGGGCACCCAATAGCTCAATCAAGTTGACAAATAAAATTAACAAACTCAGCTGGGTTTATAAAATTATAAATAAACCATATTTTCATTCGATAGAATGTAGTGCGAGACTGTCTCTGCTTGTTTGCCTGAGAAGCCGCCAGGAATTCATCTTTTTGGCAAGTGTGTGTCTAACATTGAGGGATTCCCCTCACAGATTATTTTCCTACTTTAAGTGTTGCTCTTGTAGGACCAGGCTTCCCATGAGTTGACGTGAACAAATGGCAAACGCAGAGTTAGCAGCAGGCTGAGAGCAAGATGAAGTGGGGGCCCATATGGCCCTATGGCAGCTCTGGGCATCACGTTTCCCAGACTTCACACCTCCGTACTAGAGATTTATGATCTGGACAACTTTTGGGGGACATATAGCTAAGGGAATGATGAGATTTGCTCAAAGAGGAAACAAAGGGAGCTCTTGGCTGGTAGTTGAGCTCATGTATAAGCCCAGAAAATCAATTTCTCTGCTTTCCTTTCTTTCTTGGAGTTCATTTTGTTTTGCAACCAGCATAATAACATTTCAGTTTAAAACTGTATCTGAGCCACACCCTCTCTCTCCTATATTAGGGCACACCAGCCCTTCCCAAGTCTTAACTCGGCAGTGGCGTGCCTTGCATCCAGATGAGGGATCCTTAGCGAATATCATTTTGGTGTAATAGCTTCTTTATAATAATGACTTACAAGTAACTCATTGCCTTCTCACCAGCCAAAAATATGTGATTCTCCAGGGCAGATCTGTATGACAGTAAGTAAATAATGAAAGGAAAGAACTGCTTTACATGGAAATGTGCATTAATTTCTTTTCCTGAAAATTGACTTGACACACTGATAGTTCTGCCCTGATTCTTCAATAGATAAGTGTGCTTAGTTGATTAATTCTCATAACAAACAAGACTCTGGCATATTAACTTGTTGCTTAGTCCTCAAGCTAGAACTGCTCCTTTTTTATCCCCTTAACATTTATTTGTACATCTCTTCTATGTTATAACTATTTGGATATACTCATCTTATCTTTCCTACTATGTTGTAAGCACCTTAATTCTTTATACTTTGCACAACACTTAGCACAGTACTTCGCTTTTTGTGCGTTCTCTATAAATATAATCAACTTAATGAGAATGTGTATTTGCAATGCAAAAGCCAGTTAATACTTACTGAGCAGCCACTAACTAACCAGCACTTTGCTATTCTATGAAAGGACATGATCTCTAACAAAGGAAGGATTTAAAATCCCAGTTAGTTATTGCAGAAAGGAGTTACTTATACCCAGAATAACCAGCCATTTTGTACAGAAGCTATTAGTGAGCTACCTTCTGGTGTGATTAATATCTTCTCCAACTTTGGGCAAAGACAATACTAGAAAGTGTTCGAAATAAGAGAAACAGTATTATTAAAACACAATTTCTATAAGTATCACTATGATGTACTGAGAAATACTGATTTATGTTGTGAAAGTAAGAGAGTGTATATAATAACTAAGAGATATTTCTGTTTTAGTAAAAATCATAGCTACTAAGAATGAGGTCTTAAGCTGATTTTTAAGTTCATATGTTCCTCATTTATTGTATTTTTTAAAAATAAAGGTCATCACCTCCATCATTATGGCCAACTAGATGGCCTGAGGGACACTCCTTCTATGAAACAACTAAATCCTGTTGAAGACACACTCTGAGACATAGTTAGTTTCACAAGAAATGGGGGATGTGTTCAGAGATCCTTCTCTGTCCTCCCTACCCTGCCCCACCAAATCACCTGAGACCAGAATTACTAGGAGCTGGGGCAGCTGGAAGGGTCAGGGTAACCTGAGGCAGGTTGAACAATAGCATGGCCCACTGTGGCAACAGTAAAAGGACCCTTGGACCCTTTGTGCTAGCCAAGACCTCGGAGAGGCTGAAGCGGTCTCAGTTATAGAGACCCCTCACCACCAGCAGAAGCAAATCATATGTGAGAGAAATACAGCCCATTCATTTATGTATTGCCCATGCCGCTTTTTGCTATAAGAGCACAGTTGTGTAGTTGCAAGAGGTCATAAAACACACAAAGCCTAAAATATTAACCATCTAGACCTTTACAGAGAAAGTTTGCCAAGTTCTTTTACACACACACACACACACACACACACACACACACACACACCCTTCCTCCAGAATGTATATTGTTCTTGATTTACTCTCTTGGCTGGGAGGAGGAGCATACAGTTTAAAAGACCTCCACTTTGCCTTCCCTGCAGATAAAAGATCCAGTGTGAGGATTATTCCAACTGCCACATAAAGGAATTTTTATTGGACCTTCCAAGACCAGAGAAATGACAGTGAGCCCATGTAGCCAGTGGCCCCGCTATAAGCTGGCTCTGGTCAGGACTTCATTTATGACCTGGCCTTAGTGCGTTCCATGCTAACAGGCTGTGATGGCATCTTCTACCTCATCATCCTGGAAATGTTTGGATTTTACCCTTTCCCAAGTATACAGTTACCTGAATTCATGGTCACAGGTCTTTGTGGGGAAGCTCTGGGGTAATCATTACCACTTATTGTCATCACGGCATGCTGAAGTCTTCCTCCTGTGGACCTGGCTCTTTCTCTTCAGGTTCTAGGTTTAAAAATCCATGCCAGATCAGAAATTAAGCAAAGGATTGTGACATTTCATTGAGGCTTAGTCTCCTGGTCATTTATCTTTGTTTTTTGTTTTGTTTTGTTTTGTTTTCTGACAGTACAAGCTGAGTAGCACCGCTATCAGCTGCCCATTTATTTTGCATCTAAGAATGCCATGTTCTATTAAGCATCTCTGTAAGTTTCTGTAGAATAGATTTTCTTAGCTACCACTCCAGTCTAGCCACTCATTACAATACTCGTGTCCCTCTGGCCTCTATTATTTCAGGGTCCTGTCATCCCTTTGTTAATTGGCAAACCTGGGTCTGTATTGGTCTCTCCTACTCCAGCTCTGGGCTGTAGAGGAGAGCCACCACTGAACATTTCAGTGATACTCGTACCCCCTTCACCAGGAATTCCTATGACTGTTAACAGCATACCCTCTGGGCATTCCCATGGAACATAATCTTCTGGTGGGCCTTGATGCTCACTCCACTAAGTCTTTTAAGTGCTTATTCTACTGTCTGCCATAGCAATTTGAGCATTTCAACTTCATGTGGACTGTTTTCCCACATTTCTAAGAGCCATACTAAAAATAAGCTTGAACTATCTCTAGAGGTCTCTGCCATGGTATTTAATTCTATATCTTGGGAGAGTGGTCTCAAATCAATAAATTTTGCCCTATCTAATCTTATGTTCCTATAGCCTTGATCAAGCTTACTCAGATATCATCCCCAGGCAAATGCTTCTGGTTCATACTGGTACATGCTAGCTAGGTCTTATAGCTTCTTATGGTACCGTTCCTTGTTTCCTTATCAGCCCCTAATGTTCTCCATCTGGTGAATGTTATGATTCAACCCTAATTATAAGCTGAGGGGTCAAGAGGCAGTTAGGAACAGATCTTGAGGGCACCTGTTGTTGTGTGGGGGAGAGATACTAAATTATCTTAAGGAAGAAGAGTATGCTAGTTTTTAATAGAGAAGTGTGGGGTGCTTTTGAAAGCTCAGAGGGTTCAGGAATCCATGCACTCTAATTTCGACACGTGGTTCACTCAGATGTCATCATCCCAAAAGTAGGCCCCACTTTTTCCTAAATTGTGCCTGACCTTGACATAGTAGACCTGACTTGATTGGATATTTAACCTTCGCTGGGGCTTGGTCACGTGATTAAGTCTGAGGCCTGAGTGTGGTCTTCAGCTTTCTCTGGCCTTCTGCTGCAGGAGATGAGAGCACCTTTGTAAGCTACCAGGGAAGACCTTTGTTTTTCGTACCTAGCTTTTCAGTTGCTTAGAGCTTTTTTGAAGGCATCAAAAGTGCTTAGCAATGGCCATCCAATCTCATTGCCCTTACAGTTACTGTTTCCCCACACACTTCTCAACTGTCTGTTAAGTCACACCAGCTAGCGTATTATGCTCCCCTAGTACACATCCCAATTCACCTCTGATGAGAATATTAACCCCTGGATTGCCGCCTTGGGCCGGGTACTATATGTACTCCTTCTACCACAGTATTGGGGGCCTCATTATCAACAGGGAGGAGTATGATCCAGTTCCAAACCCTCATCTTATCATGCATTTTCTCTGACCATTCCTTGTACTATGAACTGTCTCAAATTAGGTTACCTCTGCAAGAGAAGTAGGGATATACAGAGGAAAAGCAAATAGATTTACGGAAATGATAGCCAATGTTCCTGTTCTTGAGTTGGTGGCAGATTCATTGTTGATTATTATATTGTCTGGTAACTTACATATGACCTTTGATATATCTAACAATATTTTTTAAAGGTAAGAAGGCAAAAAAATCATTTATTAATTATTTATATGGCATAACATCTTATGCTACCATAATTAGAAAATTATTTTTAAAAAGTGTTACTGCATTTAAAATTTTTCTTTTAGGCTTCTAAAACCAGTATGTGTGTTTCGTTGTTGGAAGTATATAGCATAATCTGTTGAAACTAACTAAGAATAGTGGTAGTTTATTATCTTTGTCACTTTTTATTCTAAACTTAGTAATTGATTTTGAATAGAAAAATGGCTCAATTAACTTTTAATAATATAGTCTGCTTTAGCTTTTAACCAATTAATGTTTTAAGTCTCCATTTTGAGGTACAAATAATATATCTCTATAAGAAATCATGATTTTAACAGGGCTCTGAGATAACACCTTCAATGTAATAAAGGAGTCAAATTTTAATAAATTGTTTGTGCTGATCTTGGTTCATTAAACTTCATCTTTCCATAAACTTTGTTGCAACATTAATGTAATGATTCATAATTCTTTGCATGATGGAATCTTTAAATACCGATAATATTTTGCATGGACCAAAGTTATGAGTTATCAACAAAAATCTTGGATGATTGTTTTTTTGTTTTTTTAAGCAAAGGAGTAAATGATCATAACTGTGTTTTATGGAAATGTATTTTGATATTCTTTGGATAATGAATGGGAGAGAAAAGTATAAAAAAAGAAGGAAAGAAGCCACTGAGAACTCTTAGCAAAGTCCAGGTGAAAAAGAATGTGTCTGAATCAAACAATGATAGTGATAATGGAAATGAAGACTGGAATCACAAGAAATCTTTTGGATATATCCTGGGGGAGGACTTGGTGATCAATGTGATATACAGATAAAAGGCAAAGACAAGTCAAGGGTGGGTCAACTTTCTGGTCAGGTGGACTGAGTAGAAATGGTGCCATCAGCACAGTTTGGTAATCAACAATGAATTGATAGGTTCAGCAAGGAAAGGTTTAACTCAAGGCTTAGCCACATTGATTGTGAGAGGTCTATTGAGCTTAGAGGTGGAGCCATCAGATATTAATAAGCAGGGACAACTACTAAAGGAATACTTCATAAGATTTTTAAAGACTTCTTCTCTGTCATTACCTCAGTTACACATTTCCTATTTTCCTAGAGGAAACCAGGCAGATCTCCTGGACCTGTGAGAAAGAAGAAAAGACAGCCATATAGACAGCCTGAGCTAGAAGCAGCCCTAGGCCTATGCTAGTACCATGTGTGGATCCATGGAGGCCTAATATTATTTTAGATTTTATTCTTTTTAAAATCACAGTACAATATATTTTTAAAACTGTAAAAAAGTCCAATTCTTTATAAGTTTGTAACATATATCACATGCTAAAAAATTAATGGTTATACACTGACAGCCACACAATCCATAATTCCCGGTTGGGCCAACAAAGAAATAATCAACATATAACACTAGGCCTATCAAATATCAATACATAGCAATAAGCCAACCAGTTCTTTTATAAATGGGATGTATAAAGCATTAGCAGCAGGCCCACTTTGGGCTTTTCTTTTTAATTGAGCTTAGCTGACCTTTAAATAGATTTGCAGTGGGAAAAATGTAAGACTTTTTCAAATATTATACTATTTAATTCAACATAAGCCATGAAGAGGGGATGGAGGGTTGTATCTCTGGAGAGACTTTTTATATTCTAGTAAGTATAAAAGAAAGGTTACATACTAAGCTATTTCTCCGAAATTTTCACATTCTAATGAAGTTTATAAATGTGTCTTTGGGGTTAATAAAAATGCCACTGAATGGTGTGACCCCCTCAACACTATTCTCACCTCTGGGACTAGTTCTTTGGCATCTGCTCTCAGGATGATTGTTGGTTCACTTTGATTGCTATCCTTGCAATTTTGTTCTGTTGCCACCAGATGGTGATAAAAAAAAATATTGCGATCAACTGCAGGGGCTGCTCCCCAGTGACACAAGATGAGTGAGCAACTAACTAGCTAATTAATGGACACATTTTTTAGCTTTTATAGTCAAAGCAGCACAAACACATTGTTGTGGGCAAGTCCTCAGCTAATGGATTTTGTCTTCTGAATCTTCGACTTTCCCATTTGACCACCCTAAGGACTGCTTCCATCTCCTGGCTCACCTATCAGTACCTATCTCGGCTCCTTCAATAGCAACCACAATATCTGTCTATTCAGTGCCAAGTTTCTCAAATATTATTTCAGTTATTCTTTATATCCACCTGTGAGGTAGGTATTATTATTACTCTTTCACTTAGGATAGTAATACCAGGTGAAACTGAGGATCCAAGAGATTAAATAACTTGCCCCAAGTAACCCAACTTATTAGAAATTTTATTAAACATTAGAAATTTTTAAACCAAGCCTAACTCTAAAACCCCAGCTAGTACGCTATGCTGACCTCTTGTTATCTGCCTGGGCTCTTCTAAGGTCTTTAGCTAAAGAGACTCATTTGGGGAAAAAAAAATTGGAATCACTGGTATGGAATTGTTTAAGAGAACTAGAAGATCTCAGGGGATGTAGATTCTTTAGCTATTGACCTAATAAGTCCCCAAAAGACATCTTGGCCTACTTGATTCAATTAAACGAACAATGATTTAAGGCCGTCATATGTTAGCCACAGTGTTCAGTGTCATAGCAGAAAAAAAGATAAATAAAACCAAGTGCTGCCTCCTAAGAAGCTTATATTTCTCTCCATCTTTGACTACTAAACATTACTGAAAGGCATGCTATCCTCACAGAAGAATTTGGCTTAAAAAAGGCAACAACCTAAGGTTTAGCTGTAGATTAGTACATAGTCCAGGATTTATTTAGATCTATCCCAAGTCCATACATTCCACACAGTATCAAGGACCTACTTGAATGACAGTGGAGGAGCATGAATGGAAAGGAGAAGCAGTTGGTAATCTTCTACTTATTTTTAATGCCATCAGAGTTTTGTGGACCATTTACATGCTGTAGTGGGCATTTTTTTATTTATTACTATACCTTCCTTAGAGAATCTATCCCTACCATACATGGTAAGATCCCTATGGAGCTATTTATACACAGCTTGCCTCCTTTGGCCATAGAAGTGGGCGCGTGACTCCTCAGATTATCCAATCATGTCTCTCGAGGCACAGTGATTGGTCCAGAGATATACATGTGCTCTAAGTAGAGCCAATCAAAATCCATTGCGAGGATTGATATATGTACACCAGTAGAAGGAGCTATTTTTTCCACTGTGATTTCTGACCATGGACTATATGAAACTTTCCCACCATGTGGAGTCTGCAGCTAGAATAAAGCCAAGCAAAGACAAGCAGTGCCAAGAGATGGATATAGTCACAGGACTCTGAATAACATCATTTGAACTCTGGGATATATTTCTTAGACTTTCAGTTATAGAAAACAAACATAAGCGCACACGCGCACACGTGCACACACACACAAAAAAATATTTTTTCTGTATCCATTGGGGGTAGGGATGTTTGTTTGTTTGATGTAACTAAAAGTTTAAGAAGCAGTATAAGAAGTTAGGCTGAAAGTATAAGAAGTTAGATTGAGTATCTTTTGCTTGGCACCAAGAGTCTTGACTTTAAAAAGAAAACGAATAACTTACGATAACTTTAAACCATGCAGATAGTGGAACTGCATCCTTAAATCTCTGAGAGTAACGAGGCACAAAGTTGAGGGCCTCTTCATTCGCTGTGCCCATAAGAATGGCTTTCTTGGATTCAATACATTCACTGTTTCCCAAGTCTCTTCCAGAAGGATTTGGAGCAATCTCTGCCACTCTTCATCAATATCAAAGACGTCATTTAAAGTGGCATCTTGGAATCCTAAGTATCCAAAGCAGCCTTCGCCTCCCTATTAGCAATTTGAGCAGTTTGTCATCAGGTCTTGGGACTTGACCCTTTTTCTTTGCTCTGACTCTGCAGATGCTGAGAAATGAATTGAGATCACTGATCTAAGGTTTCTGCCTCCACAAAGAAAAATATTTTAGCTATTCATCCCAGTGAGAAACAAATAGTTTTCAAACTATGAATAATCTAAAAATAAGCATTTTGTGCGTCTTCACTGACCATTGTTAAACGGATAAGTCGTTAATCAATTTCAATTACCTAGCATGGTAGAAGGATAAGGACTGAAAATCATCAGCATAGCTGATATGCGGTTTTTGGTGCCCTGGTTTGGAATTCGGCTACTGAAAACATATGCAAAAAGTAACTGAGGTTTCATCCTCACAAGCTCTGATAATTTACCACTAAAAATAAACATGTGCTCAAGAGACAACTACTATGTAAACACTCTCACAAAGATTTTTCAGTATCTGCATACAGAAGCTGCCATCCAATACCCAAGGAAGCTGAGGGCACAGCACACAAAGAATGCTTTATCTCTTGGGGGAGCCAGCATCTGCTGAGCATGAAGGAAAGGCAGGACAAAGAGTCACTTCTCTTGTTCAGGCAGGGAAATGAAACGTGATCCATTGTTCTGTCTTAAGCAGTCACACGTTTACTGTTCCATAACTGTGCTAAATATTGGAGCTTGCCTTTCGTTAGCCTATCCTTAGCTTTGGTGTCAGGCTGCAAAATACTTATTGGGAAGCAGAGACATCAATATGCCTTGTCCTCACTGTGTACTCTGTGCCATACGCAGCATACTGGCACTTAGCAGGTGCCCAATAATTTGTATTTCTTGCCCATCTTTCAATTAATACTGTCTACTTTAGGCAAATGTGATCTGTAAAAATCAGAACTATAAGGCAACTAACTTAGGACACAAATACTGTAAAATCAAAAAACTCTTTCCTGTACTTCACTATGATTTTTAAACGGAAAGTTCCCTCACTTTCGGTGAATTTAAAATGCACAATTTACATACAACTTTTCAGTGCCACTTTTAGTATGTGAAAAACAGGGCACACATTTGTGCGTGCCATTTTGCCTCCATCAAGATTTACAAAAGAAGGGCTAGAGGAAGAATTGACCAAAAGAACAGCTGTTTCATGAAGCAGGAAGTTGAAATTTTAAAAGCTTTTAACTTAAAATTAGGTTTGGGGATTATCTGAGGTCTTCAAATGTTCATACAAATTGTATTCTCTATTATCACGGATCATAGGAGAGACTATGCATGCATGGGAATTTACTGCCAAGCATTGTGACAGAAAAAACTTCGGAATCATTAATTCATGGATTTATGGGTATTGACTATGAATTTTTGCCACATCACACATTCATTATGGTGAGAAGTTGCTTTGGTGGAGCTGTGTGAGACACAGAAACCCCTGCCAAGATAAGGAGGGGTAGGAAAAAACACATAGATGGCAAAGAACTACACGCTACTTGATACATTGCTTCCTCAGCTTGTTTGGAAGTCTGATAGCTTAAGCCAGCCCCCCACCCCAATAAGGGTCAGACTTCCCAAAACAAACTAATCTCTCAGCTGAGCCTAGTTCCTCGCCAACCCATCCCTGCCTGTGCCACGGTTGACCGTGTCTGTACTGGACATTCTAGTGAAATCCTCGCTCCTGGCTTAAGCTAGAGGGTTTCTATAGGAGTCTTTCTAAATTTACACATATGGTTTAATTTCCTTTCTCCTTTTTTGAGTTTGTTTGTGATTTTATATAGTTACACGCATTACTTAAGGAGGATTGAGGTTTCTCGTGATTCTTAACTGCCTGGGGTCTGATTCTCAGTTTCGGTATTTATTGAATGCTAACTAACATTTCTGACTACCACACAGCTCCTTAGTCCCCACATTAAAATTTATGGAAAACCATCACGTAACTTTAGTGCTCAGTAAGTCTCAAGGGGGACTAAATGTCAGAAGCCCAAAATTTTAGAAACAATCTTGTAATTAATAGACTCCATAGGTTTGAGCAAGTTCTGGACCCCAGGACTCTTGTGATGGTTAATTTTATGTGTCAACTTGGCTGGGCCACAGTGCCCAGATATGTGGTCAAATGTTATTCTAGATGTTTCTGTGAGGGTATTTTTTGGGTCAGCGGACTTTGTATAAAGCAGATTGCCCTCTATAGTGTAGGCAGGCCTCATCTAATCAGTCAAAGGCCTGAGTAGAACAAAAAGACTGACTTCCCCTGAGCAAGAGAGAATTCTAAAGCAGACAACTGGCCTTTGGACTCGAACTGTTAACAGTGACTTATCCCTCGGTCTCCAGTCTCCTGGGACTTGCCAGCTTCTATAATCACATGAGCCAATTTTAAAAATCTCTATCTATCATCTATTTGTCTGTCTGTCTTAATGCTATACATATACATATATATGAATATGTATGTATATGTATATGTATATGTACACATGTACACATTTTTTGGGTATTTTTTGACCCAAAAAATACCCAAAAAATGTGTACATGTGTACATATACATATACATATACATACATATTCATATATATGTATATGTATTGGTGCTGTTTCTCTGGAGAACACTGATATAACCCTTTTTTTTCCCATTTAAAGTATGGAAGAAAACAAATCCGTTCTGCAGATATCATGGCTGGTATGATGAGCTAAAGAAATAATATGTTCAAAAGAGATTTGTAATAAATAAAGCACTGAACAAATATAAGGATTTATTTCAGTAAACGCAGACCTTAAGAATTTATGGTGAAATCAGCAATTTACCTAAACATGAGCACCAGAAATTTCTTCTTCTGAAAACAGTCCTTGCATGAATTTCTCTCTTTGGTCAGATCTCTACCAGTGGGCTCAGACAAGTTTGACTTAAGTATGACCCCAAGAGCCTCAGAAGAAGTGGTGCCATTTCAAGGTAAATCTCAAGATTGGTTCCCCTGTGTCATTTACCCAGTTCTTGAGGGTGGGGGGACAAGGGTCCTGACTAATCTCTAACTAGTCCCCACTTTCTTTACCAGGGTACACAGGGGTTTTTCAGGTGACCACTGATGTTCAGATACACTTTGCTCACCAAGACCAGACTGATGACCTTTTTGTTCATTTATAATCTTTTTGCCTATTCCTCCAACAAGGCTTTATAGAAAAATCCATCATGTGCCACATACTGAGGGTCCAAAGGTGATAAAGACATCATCCCTATCTAAAAATATATAATACACTGGGGCATAAGATATCCTCTGTCAATTGCCTCTGGCCAGGAACATTCTCCTCCATTTGCCCCAGTGTGTCAAATACAGTGGACCCTTGAACAAGATAGGTTTGAACTGCACAGGTCCAGATATAGGCAGGGGTTCATTTGTTTGTTTGTTTTTTCAATAAATAAAATAACTGCAAATAAAAATAAAAATAATAAAAACATACAATATAGACTTAAAATTTCCAAGGGAGATGCCCTGAGACATTCTCAAATCTCTACAATCTAGAAAATGGAAATGTTTTATAGTCTCCTGGCTTTTCTCCTGAATCATGTTTTGCTCAGTCACATATAACCTATGAATATTTCCATACCACAAATTAAACACTTTTCAACTTTACTAAAGCTTAATTTCTTTTCCAAAGCAGTCATGATTTCCTTATGCATAGAAATAATTGCTTTGCTTACTATACATTTACTTCTTTTACCAGTGATACATTGTAATAAGTGATGAGCAGAGAACCAGGAGAATCACTTGGTCAGTAGGTTTATCCGTTTATCTGATAACCAGCCTTGGACCTGAAAATCATCTACTTGAACCTGAAATCCAGTCTCATAATTCAAACAATTGAGCTGATTGACATTTTTCTCTCCTATAGTTGACAAGGTGTGTGTTAAATACTTGAGTGTCAACAATAGATCACAAAATACATCTAAGATTTCCTGCCCAACTTGGATCTCTGGAATCTGATGTTATTTATCCTTTGAGACTGCACACATTGCCTAGTCATGCTTTATGGTAACGTTTGCCCCCACCCACCACCAATGGCTTCCATCCATAGATATCCTTCCCCAGCCTACCTGGCTCCCACAACTGAGAAGCTTTATAGATCTGCCAGATTCTACCAGCCTATTTCCTGAGCCTGTCTGACTCCAAAACTTGCCAAGAAGTTAGGCCAATCATTCTATTTTTATTATATTTAAAGTAATTATTTGATTTTCCAGCAAACTTTTTGATATTTTCTATGATAGTAAAATGTTCAATATTATTTTTTCTTTTGAGCTAGGTGAGCAATCTTTTTATTTCATTGTTTGATGTTGATATTACATAATACAGAAAAATATACAATCATAAGTGCTCAATGAATTTTCTCAAAGTGAATATATTTGGTAAGCAGCCAACACCCAGATTAAAAAATTAAACATTATCAGCATCCCAGTAGTCTCCTTTATAACCCTTTACAGTCACTATCTCTCCCGAATGGTAACCACTATTTTGACTTATCCATTTCTTAATTTTATGTAAATAGAATCAAATAGTATTGTAGCAGCCATGGGTATATTTCATTCAGGTCTCCCTTTAAGAGAAAACCTGCAGTGAGGAGTGTACTGAGCCAACAGCCTCTAGTTATTGTACCATCAAGATCCATTGCAGAATTTACTCCTAGAAGGCTACCATCCATTGACTGAGCATGGCAAGGATATGAGAGCCAAGCTACTACTGATCAACACACGATCCTCTAATGGGCAATCTGGGCTCGGGGGAATCTCATCAGCCTGGTTGCCCTATGGTATGAGAGTCTTCTTACCAATTCTCATTCCTTCCCCTCCTCCATCCACAGGTGTTAGACCTGCATTGTAATATGACAGCTCTCCCTGCCTATTTCCACTCCCCCACCCCCACCCCACTTTATTTTACATGTTATATCTTTTGGACTTCAATTTCATTTCGTGTCTGCTTCCTAGAGGACCTGAACAGACACAGATTTTTGTGTATGACTTATTTCACTTAACATTATATATGCAAGATTCATCCATGAGCAATCCCTTTATTAAAAAGTCTAATTATATACCAATAAGGCTATTAAAATTCTATTGACATATATATATTAAAATTCTATTACTCGCCATAGTCTCTTTGTCATCTTTGTGATTGAATCTACTCTCTCAACTGCCAGCCTACTGGAATCTCAGTCAATTTCTCCATGAAGGTCTAACACAGCCTGAAGTGCAGCTCTGATAAGAACATATCCCGGGACTAGCTCACAAACTATCAACAACACACTCATGTATATAACGAATATACATTAATACAAGATACCAGGAGGGGCACCCCTTGGCAGGTCACATAAATTCCAAATTTGGTACTGACATTTGAGGGCCCCACAATGTGGTTCCAGTCTGCCTTTTCAGGTGCATCTTCACATACCCAATACTCACCCCTGAAGAGGTATGTTCCACCATTCCAAGGATTCCTTAGGACTTCCCACTTGTACCAGTCTGAACCTCAAAGCAGACCTGGGCAGGGCAGTAACCCTTCCCTGTTTGTACTCCCAAAGGTAGAGAGCCAACCTTTAACTTCAGCCCTTAGGCAGCATTTGTGTTGCTGATAATATCGGAGAAAGGCCTTAGGAAAGAATGGAGAAAGCACTGAGAACAGAGAAAGCAAAGTTCAAGACCCTGTTCTTCCACTTTTTGCCTTTGTGATTTGAACTACTCAATCTTCTGAGCCTCACTTGTACAATAAAAAGATTAAACTAGATTGATCTAAGGTTCTCTATGGCCTTATCGAAGACGCCAATCTAAATGATTAAACAGAGTAGTCAGGATAGCACTAGTACATTTGGTTGCATAATAAGCTATAGCATGTACCTAAAGGTTAGTTTACTTTTATTTCGTCATTTACTTGGATATAATCTCTGCACTGTCTTGCCCCAAATACTGGGTAACCCTGATCACCATTTGGTATCTATTGTGTGGGTATTTTGGGGATTTTCACTTCTGTTTTTGAGCCTGCAATCTTTGAGAGCCCTAATTTCAATCTGGAAGGAAATAAAATTGGTCGTGCATTTCCAAACTTAGAAAAACTGAACGTTCTATGATCTATTTGTGTCATAAACATGATCACACGCAAACACACAAAAAATCTCAGTGATGTCATTAATATGTAACAGCTGTTGGGTATTTTAATAACTTCAATTTTAAGTTGTAGGTTTATAAAATCGAATATGCCATTTTGTATGAGTCTAAAATTTTTAATTGTAAGAAACGAAATATTCATAAATCTAGGACTCTTGTATTAGTCATTTCAATAATATTCTTTTGGTTTAGAATTTCTGCCAGTGATCTAAAAATAGTTGAAGAAGTTCCTTTGCTTTTATTTTAAATATGAATTCCTTTTGGCTTGATCAGCTGTCATCTGAGGCTCCTAGCTTTCCTCTGAATTGAATTCTATGTGTGAATTTGTAATGCCTAAAAATAGTAGTTAAAAATGTAAGCATCAACAACAGACACAGAACTATGTTCAAGTTAAAATGTTTACTATTAATGCATGTGGTTGTCTAATATTTTAAGCACTTAATAACACTTAAAAAGATTTTGTCTTCATGTATCTATAATTTTCCCTGGAGTTTTAATTCCATTTTCTAAGCACATTTACACACTGTTTTAAAAATGGCTAAAGAAAACCTAGATAAGTATGTGACTGGAAATTTAATGTTTAAATTTTAAGTTTAATATACAACAGGGAAAGAAAGGAAACTAACATTATTTATACATATATTAATTCGTACGTGAGGTTCATATATATTTTCTTATTTAATAATAGACAAAAAGTTTATAGTAAAATGAAGGAAAAGTATAAATGAACTTTGAGAGTTTAGCAGAAATCTGATGAGTTTATTGAATTGATGAAGATTTTTTCTATGTCTACGTTAAGTTCAAGTTGAATAATGACTATTTAAACTCCCTGAAAACACTATCTCTAGTGTATAATTAAAATGAAACCTCCTGGTCTCTACTTGATAACTAAAATTATGTTCAGCATTTTTGCTCTTCTATTTCTCCTATTCTGTCATGTTAATGTAATATTAAAATTACATTTTACTTAGTCCCCTTTTGTTCAGCTTATTTTCTAAGAAATCTGAGAACAGATTTGCATTAGGTGTGATATGTTCTTCATTGAGTGTTGAAAAAATGGATTTCATTTGTACCTAATAGACTTCATTGACATAAATTAAAGTAAGACATTTTTAGGTTACTTCTAATTTAAGTTTTGAATTGTTAATGAGCCCTTAGCAAAAATAGCAATTAAAAAAAATAACACTTAAATAGACCCATTTGTACTTCTAAAGTATACTAAGCATGCTATCATAAAATAGAAATTGTTTGAGAGGCGAAAGTTCTTTTATCCTGATTAGCAATGAATAGTCACTAAGATAAAAGATTTTAAAATTTCATCCTTGTAAGGAAGAAAATTCCAAAACCCTGCCAGGAGCAATTTGTTGAAAATATAGTATAAGACAGCATTCTTTAATTATGTGTAAATAGAAAAAACACAGATAAAAGATGACTAAATATTTTCAAATATTACATCTAAAAGCAATGTTAGTGACATTTCTACCAACTGACTAAAAGTGAGCATTTTGGAGAACTGACGCATATTATTGTATTTCACTAAAGTGGAAATTCAATACATATAACTCAAGTGACTTAAAAGAATCATGTTATTAATAACAGTTTTTGACATTAGAAGCAAAGAACCAGAATATTAGTTTCTCATTTGAGTTGCACAACAACCCAATAAGTTCTCTAACATTATTCACGTTAGAATCAGGCCAAGACAAAAATGACCAGTAACTGATTTTGAACTCCTAGTTGGCCCCATTTTCCAAGAATTTTAATTGGGGGCATTAGATGTTCATGATTATTTACCTTTGTTATATTTCACCTACAAGCAACTCCTGTTAGCTTAGCCAAACTCAAGGGATTGTGTACACTATAGGCCAGTGCTTCCCAAACTTTAACTGCATACGAATCACCTAGGGAGCTTGTTAAAAACATAGACTTTCAGGCGTTCCCCATCAAGATGGCGAAGTAGGTAAATGCTGTGCTCACCTTCTTTCACAACCACATCAAAATTACAACTAAACTACAGAACAATCATCATTGAGAATCACCTGAAACAGAAGTCCTACAACTGGGGACACAGAGAAGCCACCTTCAGACTGGTAGGAGGGGCAGAGATGCAGGATGGGCTGGTCCCACACCCATGTGTGTCAGTTAAAAATGAAGAATTATCTTGGCTGTGGAGATTACCCTAGTGGAACAAGGAGTCCCAGCCCCACACCAGGTTTCTCATCCCAGGGTTCTAGTGATAGGAGGAGAAATCTCCACAACATTTGCTCTGAAAACCAGCAGAGATTGTGGCAGAGATGGAGGGTGGCTGAAATTTCTCTTAAAGGGCCCACACATGGTCTTACCATTGGCGGACTCACTTGCTCTGAACTCCAGCACTGGAGCAGCTGCTTAAAAAGTGCCAGGGGCACACAGGGTGGAACTGAGTTGTCTGGTTTCTGAGCAAGGCCTGGAGGGGCAGCTTTCTCTCAGACAGAAGTGCTGGCAGAATCCATTGTTCCTTTCTTGAGCTCTCCCTGCTCCCTGTGTACAGACACAGGCAGCCACCATATCTGTATCTCCATCAACCTGGCTAACATTGGTCGCCCTGTCAAAGTGATTCCCTGAGATCCTACCCCTCCCAACATGCGGGCCCACCAAAGCTACCTCCAGTCACTTTTCCATAAAAACAACTCATCTTGGCTCATACTGCAGACCTTCCTAAAATCTCTCAGAGGTTCACAAAACCTAAACAAGCAGCATCTGGCCTTGGTGCCCTATATGTCTTGCTAAGCAGCCCTAAATCCAGCCTCAGTTTGCAACTTGGCCTCTCAAGGCACATCCAAACCCAGCATGAATGATGGGCACCTGCAAATTGCTTGGTGGCTCGTGCCAGGTGGCCCCAAGTAGGGCACAGCCTGCGGCTTAACTTGGCTTGTACACTCAGTGGCCAGCTTTGCTCTCAGCCAGAGTATCTTCCAGGGCCACGTCAAGGACAATATACCCAAAGGGCGAACAGAGCAGGCACTAGAGCCCTACTAAAGCAAATCCTGCTCCATAGAGTCAGCCCTTGTGCAACCACTTCTCCACTGCAGTCCTGGCCAGTCCTCACAACCAATCACCCTGAGGGTCAGTCATTGACATGCAAATAGCAACCAAGGTTCAAATACAACAGGAGGGCACAAACAATCCATATGAGGGACACACCTGGAGCATCCAGCTCAGGTGACCAAGGAGACTGTGCCATTGGACCCCAAAGTACACCTTCCACATAAGGCCACTCTATTAAAACCAGAAGGCTTAGGAGCCCTACCTAATACATAGAAACAAACATAGGGAGGCAGCCAAAATGAGGAGACAAGCAAACATCTTCCAAATGAAAGAATAGAACAAAGCTCGAGAAAAAGAACTAAACAAAATAGAAACAAGCAATCTACCAGATGCAGAGTTCAAAACACTGGTTATAGGATACTCAATGAATTCAACAGAAACTTTGAAGCCAGAAGAGATTGGCAGGAAATATTTAAAATGATGAAAAGCAAGGACCTACAATTAAGATTACTCTATCTAGCAAAGCTAACATTTAGAATCGAAGGATGGATAAAGAGCTTCCCAGGCAAGAAAAAGCTAAAGGAGTTCAACACCACCAAGACAGTATTACAGGAAATGTTGGAGGGATTTCTTTAAGAAGAAGAAAAAAATTTTTAAAAGATGAAACAATGAATAATAAAATGGCAATAATTACATATCTACGAACAAAACTTCAAATGTAAATGGATTAGATGCTCCAGTCAAAAGAAAGGATGGCTGAATGCATAAGAAAACAAGACCCTTATATAGTTTCCTACAAGAGACTTTAGATTGAAAGACACACATAAACTGAAAGTAACGGGAAGGAAAAGCTGTTTCATGAAATGGAAACAAACAAAAAAGCTGGGGGAGCAAAATAGACTTTAAAACAAAAGCTATAACAAGAGACAAAGAAAGATCCAGTAATTTCACTTCTGGTTATTTGTCCTAAGAAACCCAAAACACTACTTCGAAGGGACATGTGAATCCATATGTACATTGCAGCATTATTTACAATAGTCAAGATATGGAGGCAACCTGGGTGTCCATCAATAGATGAATGTGTAGAGAAGAGGTAGTACATATATATAATGGAGTATTTCTCAACCATAAAAAAAAAAAAAGAATGAAATTTTGCCATCTGTAACAACATGAATAGACTTAGAGGGTATTACACTGAATGGAGTAAGTCAGACAGAGAAAGACAAATGGCATATGATTTCACTTACATGTGAAATCTAAAAAAACAAAGTAAACAAATAAAACAGAAATAAACTCATAGATATGGAGAACATTTTGATGGTTGCCAGATGGGAAGGGTTGAGGAGGGTGGATGAAAAGCGGGAAGTACAAACTGGTAGTTACAAAATAGTTATGGGGTTGTAAAGTATAGCATAAGGAATATAGTTAATAACATTATAATAATTATGTATGGTGTCAGCTTTATCAAGGTGATCGCTTTGTAAGATAAATGTCTAATCACTATGTTGTGTACCTGAAACTAATATAATGTCGTATGCCAACTGTAATTTAAAAAATAAATTATTAAAAAAAAATACAGACTTTCAGGTCCAAATCCCAAAGATTCTGATTCAGTCGGTGTGAGTGGGACCCAAGAATCTGCATTTTAATAAGTTCGCAGATGATCATCTTGCTGCTATTCCATGGTCCACTCTTTGAGTAATATTGTTGTAAGCTATTAGTTTTATTTAATGTGGTGCCAAATAAAGAAATAGATTGCTAGAGTCACAAGGAGATAGCCAACAGGTCAATATTAATGACTTTAATGCTAACAGAGCCACTTGGCCATTAGCATGTGCTACACAACTCTAGAGGGCACTAATTACATAGTCTACAACCTGAACATCTGTCCACCACATCCTTGAGTTCTAAATATATGTGTTCCACGAGTAGGAATGGGAAAAGAGGCTAAAAAGGCAAAGAGACAGTATTGTATTGACCACTGGGTTTTGGAATTTCACAGATCCAGGAATATTATCATAGCCTGTCTAGTCAAGCTGATTTAGGATCAGAAAGTTTATCTAAGGAGAAAATCTGAGATCAGCTTTGGGCACCAGGTGCTATAGACTGATCGTGTCCCCCCTTAAAATTTGTTATGTTGAAACCTAACTTCCAATGTGGTGGTATTTGGGGGTGGGGCCTTTGGTAGTTGCTTAAATCATGAGCGTGGAGTTCAGATCATGGAATAATAGTGCTTTCGTAAGATGAAAAGAGAGAGCTTCTTAGCCCATTTGGCCTGTGAGAACACAGCAAAAAGATGGCCATCTTTAAACCAGAAAGCAGGCTCTGACCAGACACCAAGTCTGCTGGCACTTTGATCTTAGACTTCCAGCCTCCAGAACTGTGAGAAATAAATTTTTGTTGTTTGTAAGCCACCCAGTCTATGGTGTTCTATTATACCAGCCTGAACAGACTAAGACACCAGAGATCTGGGGAGACTTGTCATTCACATAGACTATTTGGAATCCAGAGGACAAGAACATTGCAAAGCTGGGGAGATCATTCAACCCATTTCTGCTCAGGACACTCGGTGACACTGTTGGCACAGGCCTCTGGAAGCATGAAGGTGCCATCACCAACGATACCAGCAGCAGAGGCAGTGAAAATCTGCCTTACCAAGCGACTGATAACTGTCTACCTCACAAACCTCAGAAAAGCAAGGTCAGAGGAACTGAGCAACCATGAGATACCATCTGGGGACTTCCAAGGAGGGGGCAAAACAGAAAACTCAGGGAGATTTCTATGGGGGATGGGCTGAGATCTGGGAGCAATACAGATGGGAAAATAAAGCTTGCCGAACATTATTGATAAACGTAACCTCTTTCATGCTCACAGGCTAGTGAGTTCTGAGGGCATTCAAAGGAAAGAAATAAAAATGACAGCAATCATAAGAATACAGACTGCAAGCATTTCTTGTTGTGGTGGGAATAACTTTTATTATTTTACTATTAGTCACACACCATGAGTAAGTCTCTTTTCTAATTGATCACTGCTGTTTGTAAACTGCCACTTCGACTATCACTTCAGTTTGTTACAGGTTTTGACATTGGTGTAAACCCATAACTGTGTGAGTGCGAAAGCATCAGATGAGCAGGTTTTGCTGAGCTCAACCAGAGTTGTAGAGACCATCCTCTGCTCCTCCCAGAACTTCTTCCTCTGCCCTTTAAAGTCCACCTCTTTGAAAGTAATGAGAAAAGAGCGTCTGTCCTCATCCTACTTCACTCCTCCTCCTCCTCAAGGAAGGAGGGGTGATAAAACTAACTGATAATTTCGGAGAAATGAATTGAATTGTTCCTATGCTTAGTTCTTTCTGCTTTTGAGATGGCAAGTCCTCAGGAAGAAAAAAATTCTCCTTTTCTGCTAAGAAGAGGCTTCACCTTCATGAGGAAAAATCCTACAGTTGTGTGGTGGTAGCTGAGTGGGTAATCCAGTTCAAAAACATTTGACTGTGGTTTAGAACCACTTTTTCTCATCAGAGTCATAACAAGAAATGGACAGCACACGCAAATTAGTATACTCTAAGGAGAGTATATTTACAAAGGAACAATTTACAAAGATGGAAGCATATTATAGGAAAAGCACAAGAGACTGTTTCAGAACAGAGTTCTCCAATGTGGACGGCCATCATCCAATCCATTGAGGCCCTCAATGGAACCAAAAGGCCATGGAAGGTTGAATTTGCCCTTTGCCTGGCTGCATGAGCTGAACATTTTCTTGCTTTCGGTGCTCCTGGTTCTCAGGCCTTCAGACCCAAACTGGAATTTATGCATTGGTTCACTAGCTCTTAGGCCTTCGAACTGCACCATTGGCTTTCCTGGTTCTTCAGCTTGCAGACAGCAGATCATGGGACTTCTTGGCCTCCATAATCATGGGAGCCAAATACCTGTTGGTTATGTTTCTCTGGAGAACCCTGACTAATTCACTATGGGGGACTCACTCACATTATCTTGTTATCCTGACACTGTCCAATGCCATGCATACTACAGTGGCTTCTAACTGAAAGCACTTGCAGCTCTTTGCCTTACGGATTTCTCAGGCCAATAGAATCTACTTGACCTGCACAAAAGCAGCTGAAAATGCCAGACAGATAGTGGGTTCTGAAAGCACCCCTCAAGCAATAACAGATAGGAGCTGAAGGATAACTACCTCAGCCTCTTGCTCCTTAGGGAAATAATTCCAAGGCATGTTCTACCAAGTGGTCCCAACCTTTTTTGCACCAGAGACCAGTGCTCCTATGAGAATCTAATGCCTGATGATCTGAGGTGGAGCTGAGGTGGTGATGCTAGCGCTGGGGAGCGGCTGCAAATACAGATGAAGCTTTGCTCGCTGGCCCGCCGCTCACCTCCTGCTGTGCCACCCAGTTCCTAACAGGCCACAGACCAGTATTGGTCCATGACCCAGGGATTGGCGACTCCTATCCTACACTATCTCCCAGAGTTCACCAGTAAGACCAAGCCTCAGTGTCCAGTGGCACTGATGCCACACCCTCCGTTTGGCTTCCTACTCTTTCCTGTCTCATTTCCCCATTGTTCTACCTGTACTTCTAAGGGTTATCTCCCAAATAAACTATTTTATTCAGGTCCTTGTTTCAGGATCTGCTTTGGGTGCACTACAACTACAACAGTAGTACATGCAGGGTGAAAGAATTAACAAATAACAGTCTATAACAGTCTAAGCATACTATTTAGAAACATAGGACAGTGCCAGAAGATATAGATAAAGTAATTGAAAGTAATTGCCTCTGGGGAGGGGATATGGGACAGAAAAAAAGGGGGGAAAATGTGGTAAAGAAATAGCTGGTATTTGTTAAAACATTGTAATGTTATTTGATTATTCGAGATATGCACATGTATTTCTTTTATGAAAACAAAAGATAATATAAAATAGGCTTTTGATTTATTTGCAAAATAGGAGCAATAAGGGAGTGAAAGAAAAATAAAGAAATATAGAATTATTAACCTGAAGAAAGAAAGAAATTTCCTCGGGAGAAATGTAATCTTAATAGTCAAGCTAGAAAGATGTGAAGAGAAAGATGAGATACCAGAGGCCAGACTTAATCTACACAGTATGGAAAGGAAGATGTACCTCAGTCTAACTGCTTACAAATATGGGGGTATAAACCAGAGTGATGTTTTAATCATTGCTAGCCTTTGAAAAGTGAATGAAGCTCAAAAGAAAGCAAAAAGAGAGACTTGAGCCAACTGGAATGGCATCCCTTGAGAGAATTCAGATGCAAGAAGTACCGAATGGCATTCTCTTAAAGCTATAAATAAAATGCCCATAAAAATACAAGCTGGAAAGTACCCCTTGGAGAATGAAATGGCTCTACTAAGTGGTAACAGAAAACCTGGACAGCTTTGAGAGAAAATGACTGAGAAGATCAACATAGACTATGCAAAACATTATTAGGTAAGTGAATTTCATGGCGAACCAGTTATTTTATTGTAACATGAATCCAGAAATTGCCTGTCCTGTGAAAGAACATACTTTAAAAATGCAGAGGTTCTACTTATGGAAATAGCTGAATAAACTCTTATATGACCTGTAAACTCCAGGAAAAACATAATAACACAAATGTCTGAAGGCTTGGAAAGTAAATTTTAAAAGGCAGATTTGGGAAGGATATAGATACTTGGAAGAAGAGGATGACTTAAGGCGAATCTCCATTTTTATGATTTTTAGCCCAGGGATAGGTTGCAGTTGCCACTAGGCAGCACAGCTAGAACTCTGGTAGAAAACCCAGAGTTATTCTGCCCTGAAGAACCAGAAGACAGTGTGGAGAAATATGGCTGCAAGAAAATGAGAGAATAATCCCAGAAAGTATTTAAATAGATGGAGCTCCAAATAACTCTACACAAATCTCTGCTGTACTCCTCAAGTCTAGATAAATATAAAAGAACTAAACTAAGATTTAAACTGTCACTTAAGAAACAGAGTTTGAAATTTAAATGTAACCAGGTCAATGTCTAAAAAAAAAAAACCCAGATGAGAAAAAAAAAAGTCAACACTCTTCAGAGTAATTTAATACAATCCAGTTTCCACGACATAATAATCACAACGCCCAGCATGCAGACCAAAATACTCACATATAAAAACTAGAAAATTATGACTCAGTCTCAAAAGAAACCATAATCAATATAGACCAAACCCCAAATGATTCAGATATCAGTTAGGAGACAAGAGTTTTAAAGCAGTTATTAAACTATGAATAATGAGGTAGAAAAAAATATGCTCAATAAAAAGATAGAGAATCTCAATTAAATAAAAACAGAAACTATAAAAGAATCACATGTAAATTCTAGAACTGAAAAGTAAATTGCCTGAAATAAAAAATTCATTGGATGGAGTAGAAAGAAAATGACAAAGGAAATCACTGAACTTAAAAATAGATCAGTAGAATTGTCCAGTCTAAAGAACAGACTGCAAGAAAGAAGAAAAGAGAGAGAGAAGAAATGAAGGGAAGTGAAGGGAAGGGAAGGGAACTCAAGAACCTGAAAAACAATATCAAAACATCTAACAAATTTATAATTGGAGTCCAGGAGAATAGCAAAGAGAAAGAATAAAGCAGAAAAGAACATTTAAAGAAATTATGGTCAAAATTTTACCAAATTTGATAAAAGTCAAATGTACAGACTGAAGATGCTCGACAAAACCAAGTGGGACAAATATGAAGAAAACTATACCTAGTATATGATAATCAAACTGTTAGGAAACAAAAATAAAGAAAAAATCTTGGGAGCAGCCTGAGAAAAATATGTCATTTCTTCTAAGTTACAGTTAACAACATAGCTGAATCAATGGAGGCCAGAATACAGTGGTGCACCATGGTTAAGGTGCTGAAAGAAAAGAAAATTATATCCAGTGAAAATATTTTTCAAGAATAAAAATTAAATAAAGACATTTTTAGGTTAAAAAAAGAAACCAGTCGGGTTCATCACCAGAATTCCTGTACTACAAGATATACAAAGAACATAATTTAGGCTGGAGGAAATAATACTATATAGAAACTTGAATCTTAAGGAAGAAATAAAGAACATTGGAAATAGTAAAGTGCTGGGTAATTATAAAAACCTCTTTTTTTCCAACTTTTAAGCGAGCATATAATTTAGAGCAAAAAATACAACATTACTTTTGGGATTTATTTATTGGAGATGCAATAAATATGGCAACTATAATATAAAGGCCAAAGGGAGTAAATAAGCCTCTATGGTTGCAAAGTTTCTACATTTAAAATGGTAAAGAACTCAAAGAGAGCCATAAAAAAGTTAAGGATAGACATTATAATTTCTAGAGCAATTAGTTAAAACAGATAATGCAAAGAGATATAGCTGAACAGCCAATAAATAGATTAAATGGAATTCTAAAATATATTCAGTTGATCCAAAAGAAAGCATAAAAGGAGAACAAGAAAAAACAAACCAATAAAAAGAACAAACAGAAAATTAATAACAAACGGTAAACATAAATCCAACCATATCAATAAAAGCAATTCAGGGGTGAAAGGAATCTTTTCAACAAATCGTATTGCAATAACTGGGTTATCCATATGGGAAAAAGAAAAAAAACCCCATTAACTCCTAGCTCATACTGTAGCAACTATTAATTTTCAATGGATCAGAGACTTAAATATAAAAGCTAAAATAATAATGCTTTTGAAAGAAAACCTAGGAAAATAATTTCATTACTTTGGTGATAGTCAACATTTTCTTAGACAGGATACAAAAGCAATGATTTGGAAAAATGATATTAGACTTCACCAAAAAGAAAAACAAAAACTCCTGCTCATCAAAAGTCCTTGTTAAGAAAAAAAAAATAGACAAGACACAAACTAGGAGAAAACTAAGATTTATTTGAAAGGATACTATTATAAGAGTGTAATTAGGATATAGGGAAACCAAAAGAGGTAGTGCCAGGCCAGAGCTGGCATAAGGAAGAGGTTACCCTAACCCAGCAGGAGAGAATCATGTAGAAATGGTCACCATGTGAGAAGCTGTGATCTTCAGAATGCAGAGCGGTGACTTTTGGTCAAGAGACACAGCCGGCCTGAGGCAATCCCATAGGATAGGAGCCAGGAGAATAAATAGCCTAACATTATTCTCCATTCCTCCTATCTCTCACTAGTGCTCCCTATGGACTGAATCCAACCAGAACTCCAGGGCAAGAAAGCTGGTTGATATAATCGCACGAAACACTGTAGGGGCCCCACCCACATCTTCTTGGCATTTAACATTCCCATGTTATTTTTGCGATTGCACAGAAATTGCCAACAGGGCCATTCCAGAAGTTTATATAGACACATAGTCAGATCCCTGCTAACTTTTAGCTTCTCAGCTCCTTCGGATTTCTCACACTACCTATAGTACAATTAGAGATTTCAGAAAGCACGGTGTCTTGGACAGCCTATCTGTGGTGCCTAACAGATCCCCCTCTAAGAAAGCTCGAAGTGAAATCCACACCCACAGTCTACTCTTGAACATCTCCTTACCTCTTGTCACCATGTTTTTATCACTCCATCTTAAGTATTCACCAGGGTGCAGCGAACCACACGCAGGTCTACGTTTGCCAGCGATGTTTGAGAAAGACTTTGGGGTTGTAACTGACTGAGCCAAAATTTGAACGTGAGATAGAGTAGAATAGAGTCAGGTAACTGGTAACATTTGGAGCAGCTAAATCATAAATATAGTAGAACACTAGGATAGGGTTAGATACTAATTTCTGAAGCAATTTAAGAAAAATAAATTTGCTAAAGCTCAATTTGAACCAATTATCCATTTTTCAAGAGACCTGCTGAGGCTTTTTGCTATATCCCAATAAACCCGAGGAAACCTGGACAGATCTCAGTTCCTTCCAACCTTAAAATACCCAATTGTACCTTAAGTGACAGGCATAAAGAAAAGAGAAACTTATTGCCTCACACAATTGAATAGTCTTGAAGCAGTCAAGTGAAGTTTGATCTAGCAGCTAAATTATATCGCCGAGGACTTTTCTCATTGTCTATCTCATTTGCCATCTACAGCATTGGCTTCATTTTCAGGTTTCAAATAGACATTTTCTTCTCATGGTGGCAGCAATTTCAGCCTTTACAATTTTTAATCCAGTACTCAGAAGAATAGAGAAGAAACTTCTGATAGTTTCTGCACAAGTCTTGAGATTCACTCTCATTGAATCAACTCATGTCTTCTTCCCATCCATGAATCAATCTCTAGCACCAGGGGCACTGAAAGAGCTAAATTGTCAATGTCCCATACCTGAAGTTAGAGGTGAGCTCAGCTTTAATGGGACTATGTGACTTCCCAACAATATTGGGGGCTATGGAGAATGGGGCAGTAGAAAATGGGTGTTTGGAAGCAACAAATATATCTACATATGTCCACTACCTAGCCTAAATGGCTACCCGAAGATATACCTCTTCCATTGACTTAGTGAGTCCTTGCATTCCACTCATAGAAAGTCTTTTGGTTAAGCCTTGGTCCTCCACTAATATACAAATGTCCTTGTTAGATAACACATTCAGACATAATCATCGATCCTGGGCAGATTTAGATCTGAGGAAGAGAGAAAGCAATTGAAAGCATAAGAGGTATGGATACCTAGAAAGCAAAAGAAACTACCAGAAAGGGAAATGAAGAAGAAACTTAGGGTACTAATACGAATTATGTCTCATTAAAAAAAAAAAAAAAGGCAGATACTTTTTTAATTGTTAAAAACGAGAGGATACTTCCTTATACAAGAAGATACCTCACAACTACCCTGAGCGGGCTGAGAATGTCCATTTGTCATCTCTGGCCCAGGAATGGCTTTAGGACTTCACAGACCTCCCAGATATTTCAGACATTTTGCAGTAAACTCTGGTGGTCCACTCCAAAAGAGGAAGATGAGTTTATCCCAGGACTTCTCTCTCTGCTAAATGCAAATGAGCAAGATCTATAACCAACCATCCCCTTCCTGTCTCCAAATGAAACACATGGACATATACATACTGTTAAATGTATTCCATTCTTTTAAGGGTCGGAATCCACACAGAAAGATGTTTCATGCAATAACACCGGAGGTTCCCTAATGTGCCAGTTCAGAGTTATGAGCATTTTAATGAGGTTTCAATTAGATGTATTTATCTCTAGTTAGTACATACCCTGCTTCCCATTATTCCTCTCCTACCCAATAAGGCCCAAGAGCTCTCTGGATCAAAGCAAGCTTATAAAACTCAAACTTACTAATGGCAACCAATGATAAACCAATGGCACATGAGACATGAATAATGTTGATTGATTCCTTTACTAGAAAAATAAGAAAGTTAATGGGATACCTTGAAAATAGATTAGTAAAGAATACATTTTTTTTTTAATTAAGCAAGCAGTTATTTGGTCTATTGGCATATTATTCTTGATTACAATAATTTTAAGTAAAGGCTTCTACTGATTCACAGCAAGAACAGGCTCTTATAATTTGTTTAAAGTTATATGTTTCAACAGATCAAATATCCACATGCAAAACAATAAATTTCAATCCATACCTCCCACCATATACACAAATAAACTCAACGTGGATCCTACACCTAAATGTAATATCTATAATTATAAAATTTCTAGAAGAAAACATAGGGAAAAATATTTGTGACCTTTGGTTAGGCAAAGCTATCTTGGATATGAAACCAAAAGCACAATCCATAAAAGAACAAATTCAACTTCGCCAAAATTAAAAACGTCTGCTCTTCAAAAGACACAGTTAAAAGCCACAGGCTGAGAGAAATATTTGCAAATCATATATATCTGATAAAGAACTTGTATTCAGAATCTATAAAGAACTCTCAAAATAACACATTTCAAAAAATAAACAAAAGAAATGAACAGACACTTTACCAAAGAAGATATCTGGATGGTAGATAAGCCCATGAAAATATGCACCAATCATTAGCCAATAGAGCAAATTAAAACCACAAGATTCCACTTCGCTTCTATTAGAATGGCTAACATTAAAACTATTGACTATAAGTATTGTTGAGGATGTGGGAGAATTAGACTGCTAGAGGGAATGAAAAATAGCACAAAATGTTGGGAAAGGGTTTGGCAGTTTCTTATGAGGTTAAACGTACACCTAGAATATATGACTATACCATATATTCTAGTCATTTTATTCTTATTTATTTAACCCAAGAGAAATGAAAGTGCATGTCCACACAAAGACTTTTACACACATATTCATAGCAGCTTTATTTGTAATAGCTAAAAAGTAAAAACAACACAAAGGTTAATCAACAGGTAAATAAATAAGCAAATTGTGGTATACCGATATAATAAGATACCATTCAGCAACAAAAATGAATGAACTATTGATAGATAGCCATCTATCAGATTGCCTGTCACAGTATCACAGTGCTTATGTTCAAGTAACCCTTGTTTTACTTAATAATGCCACATTCATATAACTTTATCTCATCGCTTAGGCATTTTATCATCTGACATTATCAGAGGAAGAAGGGTGAGTACAGTACAGTAAGATATTTTGAGGGAGGAACCACATTCACATAACTTTTGTTACAGTATATTACTGTAATTATTCTATTTTATTATTAGTTATTGTTGTTAATTTCTTACTGCACCTAATTTATAAATTAACTTTATCGTAGGTATGTATGTATGTATGTATGTATGTATGTATGTATGTATGTATGTATGTATGTGTGTGTGTATAGGAATAAAACACAATACATATAGGGTTCAGTACTGTCTGAGATTTTAGAGATCCACTAGGGGTCTTGGAACATATCTTCTGCAGATAAGTGGGGACTACTCTATAGACTGATGGGTGAAAAGACTGAGGAAAGAACACTGGAAGCACCAAATTAAGAGGAGGAGAAGGAAGATGGGCCAATGGGAGACTGAAAAGAGGCAATCTGAGAGCTTGGGTGGCACCGAGGAACAGAGTGTTCTCAAAAGGAGGACAGTGTCAGATGATTCAAGGAGGCCACGGAAGGTAAGGAGCGAACGATGTCAACTGAATTTGGCAAATAAGAGGTCTCTAGTGACTTTGGTGAGAGTGCTTTGCATGCCACTGTAGAGAAGAAGACAGACACCAATGTGTTAATATCCTTGCCTTGCACTTCGGTTGTTATGGAGGCAGAAAAGAAGCAGTTGGACTTTTGAATCATTCCTTCTCAGACAGGATGTTACAGCACACTGGAGCAATCAAATGATGACGTTTGTGTGTCTAGACTTCTAGCTTTCATGTCTCTGCTCTTTCTTTTCCCAAGATAAACACAATCATACTCTCCTAATTTTGATCAGAATTCATGGCAGTCATCACTTTGTCACTCTTTTTCTCCTTCACTCAAACTCCTAGGTCCCTTATTTCTTCCTAGCTCCCTCTCTCTCCTTCCAGTTGCTGGAAAGAGTGGTCCGTGTCCACCATCTCCACTTCTTCACACTCCCTTCTCTCCTCACCACTTTCAGGCATGCAGAAATCCAGTCCTGATATGATGAGGGAGTAGCTTAGAAAGTGCGATCACCAGACTGTGTGGATTGGTTTTCCAGATGAGAACTATACTGAAATGTCTGAAATCTTCACTACTAATGCAGTTCACTCTTTAGTATAATGACTATCTGGTCCCCTACCCTGAGACGGCCCTTTTCTGCTCACAGCTGCGGGCTCTTGACTGCTATCTGTAGACCATCTGCTATCCTGCCTGTGGCTTAGTAATGAAAGGAAATGCTTGGTGGGAGGCTTTAGGATTTGGATTTAAGTAGCTCTCTCTTTCAGAGAAGTAGACTTTGAGTAGTGTTGCTTGTTTGGCTTTTATTTTATGTCCTAGTCTTAGTAGCTATGCTTTTTCCTTCTTCCCCACCTTGTACTATAATTCTTGAAACAAAATCTCTACCTCTGCTTCCTATTCCTTAGTACCTGACTTGTTAGCTGGATAGATCAGACAAGAATTTCAGTTGGTACCAACATAGGGAATAACAGTGACTTTAACAGGATAAAAATTTATTTTTCTCTCATGTTAAAAACATCCAGAGGTTGATAGTTCAGGACTGCTGTGATGGCTCTTCAGTGGTCAAGGACCAAGATTCCATCTTTCTTTCTGGAACAACATCCTCGGTACTATCTCTATTTTCAAGGTGGCGTCACGGCCCAAATTTCCTGTTGAAGCATCAGCCATCATTTTCTTTAAGGAAAAAATAGGAGAAAAAGAACAAGAGGGCAGGAGGAAAGGCACACAGCAGCTATTTGTCCTCCTTCTACAGAAGTTTCCAGAAAAGCTCTACCTAGCAATTTCCATTTATTTTTCATTGGCTAGAAATTAGTCACATAGCCAAACCTTGCTGCATCAGCCAAATAAAACAAATGTTCTAAGTAAGAAAGAGAGGTTGGATTTGGAGTGGACAACCAACAGTCTCTGATGGAATTGCTCAGCTTAGAAACATTGGCCATTCTTATTATATCTTCCCTCTTTTCCTGTATCAGGGCCCTATCTAGCTCATTGACCCTAATATCCGCTGATGGACTTCTATAAATCTGCCTACTAATTATCCACCTGAGTTTCCAAACACTGTCTGCTTCTAGAATTTCTATTGCTATGCTATGTCAACACGATGGTTTAAAAATTTCTTGATTATCCCTTCTTGGGCTTCCATGCTATTGGCACCAGGCTTGGATTTCTTGTCTATGAATTCCGGGTGAACAGTACTTTCCAGTGCTGCCAAAGATGCTTAAAGTTTCCTTAGGGAAAGGAAGGTAAGCATATTGCACAAAGGACAAGGGTGGCAAAGGGCAATGACAATCACTCTGTTGGACAGAAACACATCTGATCTGAGGCAAGCAGTTCCTTACCCTACTTGAACTATAGCATTTTCCCCTTTCTCCCCCTTATTTGATCAGTCATCATCTCTGGGATATGCCCCTGTATCCAAGGCTTTTACTCCTGTTTTGGTAACTAGATTGCTATCTTCCAAAATTTTTCTCTTTGTGTCCTCCTTGGCTCAGAAACACTTTTCTGTCTACAAGTCTTCAGTCTCAGACTTCATATTAGAAATTATGTTTTCTTGACTTTCTCCTTCACCTGTGTAGTCTGACACTCATTTTCACTAATAACATCTCCAGGCTCTCCTCTGAGACTGCTGAAAAACAAGTTTGTTCGGTTATTTCCAAGAGTTTACTGGAGCAGACTCATACTAGCTTGAGAGAGCTGATTGATAAAAATATATTAAAAATTAAATAAATATATAACTTCTTGTTGAACTATTGGTAGCTTGAAACTAGCCACGGCAGAAGTATTTACAACATGAAAATTGGTGAATCAGGACCTCTTTTTCCCTGAAAGATGGTTTACAAACTCACCATTGCTTATTTCTCCCCATAACTGCCTCCATGCTCACATATGAGCATGCACACGTGTGTGCGCACACACACACACACAGGGAACAATTCTACCTCCAGATACCCATCTCTTCAGTCTACCTAAGCTTCCAGCTGCAGATGACCCTTCCACACTCACACATGGCCAGTGATTTGACACTTTGGCTCTCACCTTAAAACATTCACTTTTAACATTTGATAATTTGAAAATACATTCTGGACCCTAAATAGACTTATCTAAAAAACTACTGACCACATGTTTGAGAACTGCTAATGTAGCCCATTTAACTTCTGTGACCTTAATATTTTAAGGAAGAGAGCAATTAATTATTACAGATATTTCAGAAAGACTGGTGAAAACTGCAACGATAAACCTGCAAGAGCCAACCATAATTACCAAGTGACTTTGCCTTTGATAAGAATTATATCAATTCAAATCATGCTGTTACCTCATGTTGATCAGGAGCTCTGTGAAATATGTCTTTGATTAATAACAATAAAAATGAATTAATTATTACTTATTGAAGTATTTTAGTTAAAAAAAATCCAATATGGAAGGGAAAATAAAAGGACGATGAAAGGCTAAGGAACACTAGACTATAAATGTTTAAAGAGCATGTCAATTTTTTATTTTAAAAGAGCTAATGTTTATAAACATGTGGAGGTTGCTAACATAGGGACTAGGTACACAAGCTCTGGAGACAGACTGCCCAGAGCTTTGCTACTGGCCAGCTCTGTGGTTTGGGGCAAGTTACTCACTATTTCTGTGCCTCAGTTTTCTCATCTGTGAAATGGAAATAAAAGCACCTGCCTTCCATGATTATTGTGGAACCAAAATGAAATAGCACATGAAGTACTTTAAATAATGTCTGGCGTGTAGTAAATAATTAATAAATATTTGCTATTATTTTCATTATTAATGCTATTCTTGGAGTGCTTATGATGTGCCAGAAACTGTGCTACATGCTTCATATTCAATTTCCTATAACCCTATGAGGTAAAAAATAAGCCCATTTTATGAGCGAGGAAACAGACCTTCAGTGAAATGATGTAACGTTTCCAAGGTCTCGTGGCTAGTAAGTGAAAGATCTTGATTCAGTAGAGTTTAGGAGTTTTCATTTAAATAATAGAAAGTTGTAAAGCCACAACTTGTATTGGGATCCGAGCCATCCTGACATTTAGTATTCTACTGGGAAATTCTTCCTTCATAGTCAACCAAAGCCTTGCGTGCTGTAGCATAAACTGTTCTTGTTCCATCTGCCACAGACACAGAAAAGCTCATCGAAATCCCTGCATTTTGACTTGAAGACTGTTATTAAGTTGTCCTTCTGACTTGTCTTCCTCAGGATTTTAAAAACACACAGCTCCCATAGGCCTTCTTCATGAACTCTATTTATTAACCACAGAATAATCTCTACAGATGTATTTCTACTCTCTCTAACTCTAATTTTTAAATTAGACTTTAAATCTAAAGTTCATTATTAATGTAAGTAGGGCACAGTATCCTTTGGCTGAACTTGCTTCGTTTATGAAGAAGCTAAATCTAAGGATGCTTTTCTTCTATTTTGGACTTTCTTATTCTACCTTCCTATGGAGAAGCTGCTATCCACTATGAGCCACAATGTACCTGATAAGAATTTTTTCCACTTTCAAGTTTGCATGTCATTTTGATTTACAGGGTTGAGTCCAGATTCACTTATATTTGATTGTACTATCTGGAAGACAAATGGCAATGTGGACTGGCATTCTTTAAAAGATAAACATTATATCATTGTTCATCATCCATTCATTTCCCTTGTCTGGGCCAGGCACTGTGCTAGACACCAGGAACAAAAGACATTGTCCCTGCTCACAGGGAGTGTATAAGTCTCCTCAGAGAGATAAATGCACAAGTACCTAATTACGACGATAGGGCAATGCTCAGGAATCATCAGGAACATGGGGTAACAGGGCAAGGAAACAAATAGTGGGGTCTGATAAAAATCCTAGGTAACCAATCAGGGACCCAGGCTCTAACACCACTTTAACTATTAACTTTGTTATTATGATCAAATTGTATTCCCCACCCCCCAAAAAAGGATAGGTAGGAGTCCTAACCCCCAGTACCTCAGAATGTGACTTTATTTGGTGATAGGGTCATTAAAATTAGGTCATTAGAGTGGGCCCTTATCCAATGTGGTGGGTGTCTAATAAAAAAGAGAAATTTGGACATGTAGACAGATGCATACAAAGGGAAGATGATGTGAAGAGACACAGGGAGAAGTCAAACGTCTACAAACCAAGGAGAGAGGCCTGGAACAGATCTTTCCCTCATTCCATCCAGAAAGAACCAACCCAACTGACATCTCGATCTGACTCTTAGTCTCCAGAACCGGGAGGTAATAAATTCCTGCTGTTTAAGTCACCCCCCCCAGCCTGTGGTACTTTGTTATGGCAGCCCTAGCAAACTAATACAGCATTTCACTGTCACAAGCATACCTCAAGTCTCAGGTTCCACTCTAGGCAAGGCCAGTCCCACACATGGGAAGATTTGGGCAAAAGGACTCAGAGCACAACCAACCAGAAAGTGTCTGAATCTGCCTTTCACTAATTCATACACCATGACCCAGAGGAAGCTTGAGGTTTCTCTAAATAGTGAGTTTGGATGTACAACAAAATTCCTTTTTCCTCTCTAGTGTGGTATCCAAAAGCAACACCAGGAGGCTTTTGTTTATAAGGTAAGTAATACATAATAATATGGGAAATTTTAGAGTACCAGCTATACCCAATGGATAAAACTTTCTGTTAAGTAACAGATAGATATAGCACTACTAAAAATAAATGGTTAATAAACATACGGGATGTTCTATCTCACTAGTAATCAGATTTATGACAAAACTACTCTTGGTAAACAGAAGGTGCTAACACATATCAGAGAATAAATGAATGTACACATCCTGAATGAATGATAACCTGTTCACCTATAACACACAGTGCTGCCATTTGTCTTCCTGTCGGAAGACAACAAGGTTGAATGAACCTGGAATTATCTTCCTAGAATACACGGTGACATATAATCTTTAAAACCAAAAACAAATCAAAACAAAACAAAGCACACACACACACACACAATCCAGCTTCTATTAGGTACATATTCATTTCAAGCAATAGCCTCTAAGAGGAGAAGGTTTTTAACCTAAAATATCTGAAGCAGTGGAAAGATAAGCTAATATTTAGCTTCTGTAGAGACTATGCAAGTTCAGCCAAAGGACATTGTTTGGTTTTTTTGTTTCTAACATGTTTTGCCCTCAGGCCGGCAAGGTTATTCTTTCTCTTCTCACCCCAAGTCTTACTCTATCCTGGAAAATTTCCAAGCAGAACCCCGGTTCCAGTCCATAACAACTCTATTTGCTGCCATTGGAACACCGAGAGAGTGACTTATTTCTTTGGATTTGCCTCAGCAAGTCTTCAACAAGTCTTTGTTCCTCTGCCCATCCATCCCTCAACCCCTCGGTACTGGCCAGGGTCCACCGTGGGCTTTTCTTTCAGTCTCTCTGGAATTCTGTCCTTTTGCTTTTTGTTAAAAAAATTGTATTTATTAAAATGACATACAAAGGGGGGGAAAAGTGCACGAAGTTAAAAGTGGAAGTCCCTCACCCCAAGGGTTACCAGTGTCAACAGTGAATGTATTCTTTAAATACATATTTCTGCCCTTCTTCCCCGCTTTTTAGAGCACATACTGTACATACTTTTCTGACTTGCTCCTATCACTCAAAAATATATCATTAACACTCTTTTATGTCAATAAATACATATCTCCTTCACTTTTAAACAGCTATTTGTTATCCCACAGTGTATATGTACCAAATGTATTTAACCATTTCTCCATCCACAAATGTTGAAGTTTGGTTCAATTTTTTTGGCTCCTATAAATAACACTACAATAAACACAAATGTAAATATATTTTCGCACACTTAGTGTTTCTGTTGGATAGATTATTTATGGTGGTAATGAGCAATCAATGTATATATGCATTTTTAATATTTATAGATACTGCACATTGCTTTCCAGAAATGTTTATCAATTCTCACTCTGGTCACTTCAGTACAAAAGTTAGTATTTCTTATACACACTTACAAACACTTGATATTAAAACATTTTTTTCCAATCTGCTAAGTAAATAATTCTATCTTTCTATTTATACTCTAATCATTGGTGAGTTTATGTTTTTATAGGCTTATTGGCAAATATTGCTTCTTTTGAGAATTACCTCTTCCTATCCTGGGTCCATTTTATTATTTTGCTGCTTCTCTTTTTTTGTATTGATTTTTAGAAGCTATTTGTTATTTTGCATATTAATCCCTTCCTGTTGTGTATGTTGCATATATTTTCCCCATTAAATAACATTGTTTATGGTCTATTTCACTGTATAGAAATGTTGTGAGGGGTTTTTGTAGTCAAATATGTTTAATCTTTTCCATTATAGTTTCTGGAGTTTTTATCATGACATTTTAAACTAGTATTATAAAGATAACCAATATTATAAAAGAGTCTCCTGTATTTTCTTTTAATCTTTTATAGTTTTCTTTGTTCAGATTATTAATCTCTCTGGATTTTTTTCTAGAATATGAAAAAATAGTGTATTAGTTATGCTTAACTCAACAGAAGATTTTTTTTTTTTACTAAGGTAACATTTCAATGTGGGTATTCAGCAAGCAGGCAACATAGAATGACTCAGAGCCTCAGGCTCCTTTTTACCCTCCTCTAGGTAAGAAGTCAGTAAATTATTGCACACAGGATACATTAACCCACTGCCTGTTTTTGTAAATAAAGTTTTATTGAAACACAACCATGTCCATTTGTTTATATAGTGTCTATGACAGCTTTCCTCTAAAACTGCTGAGTTGAGTAGTTACATTAGAAATTCTGACCCACAAAGCCTAAGATATTTATATATAGCCCTATATAGGAAAAGCTTGCTGACTCCTACTCTGGAGTCTCAGATCCTCAGTTTCCACGTGGCAGATGGAGAGGAGAGAGCATACAGGAGGTTTTCCATGGGTGGGAACTAGAAGTGGAATACAAAACTTCCAACCACATTTCATTGGTCAGAATTCAGTCCCTTGGCCTCACCTGGGAAATGTGAATTAGTTGTGCATCCAGGAAGAAAGAGAAAAAGATCAGTGGTATTATTAGCTGTTCTTTGCTACAGTGTGCCCTACGATTATTTGTTTCTTTCTTCCTATTTTAATCAGAATGGTCTAGATTATGTTGCAGAAACAAACACCCCCTAAATCGCAGTGGCTTAGAACAACAAAGGTTTATTTCTTGTTCGTATTTCATACCCATAAGGGTCAGCAGAGGTAGCATTACTCATTGTTGTCATTCACTAAAGTCTAAAGGAGCAACCACCACCGGGCACCTCGCTGGTTGCAGTACTAGAGGGAAAAGAGAATAGTGATGCAAGCACTAGTTCTTAACTTCTGCCCAGAACTGACAACTCATCACTTCCATCCAGGTTTCATTGGCTGAAGCAAGTCTCAGGCTACATTGTACTTCAGTGGAGTGGGGAAGTGCAATTCTATTATGTGCTTCAAAGGAAGTAGAGCTGGAATATTTGCGAACAACTCTAATGAATACTACACACACAGAACACATTCATCTCCTCCCTGAGGTAGATCACCCAGATTCAACCCAGCCACTGAACCTAGTCAAAGTCAAGGAACTCTAGATGGCAGACTTTCCAGCAGGTCTGAATAGTGATCTGGAGCCTAGCAACCAAAATCACTCTTTGTCCCCACCATTGGTTCAGACTAAAATTCTAATGAAAACAATTGACCATGTCCTAAAGCAGGTTTCTAGGATCTGAGCAACTTCCATGAATGTGAACCCTGCTCTGAATGACCATGCCTAGAGAATCAAGAACATAGCACAATCTAGGGGTGCAAAATAGGGAATAAGGCATTTAGTTGAAATCAGTACTGCAGGGAAACAGCCTCATTGATGTTATTGTTCTCCTTACAATAAAGCACATTGGATAAAAACTATAGGTGACAATATGGAGGAAGCAGTAGAAGCATTAAAAATACCTGTATAGAAGTATTAGAACATATGAACTAACATATTTTGTTTGTCCCTCAAAAAATGTTAGCTCTTATTATGATTTTTGTTTGTTTGCCTAAGAAAAGGCCTTCACTTTTCTACTTTGTTTATAAAATGGTAAAATGAGATTCATGGATTATAGTCATAGAGAATCATTTTGAACAACAGAATCATACTAGCATTAGACATAACCTCCTGATCAAAATTTCAAATATTGTAATTTTTCAAATAAATTTTCAGTATCTGGTGCCAAAATCAATGCATATTTTTTCCATTTTCTATTTCTTTGGATTTGTATATCACTATGTAAATATAGGAATGTAACTCATATGTTCTTAAAATCATTTATGTTTAACTCATCAAAATACTGCTTTGTTGGTTATTAGATGTGCAAGACATTTTTACATACTTTTCAACAAGCATTTTAAACCCTCTATCCTAGAAACAGAAATTTTTATTTTTTCCAGAGTAAATTAATTTAAACAGCAATAGGTTTAAGTTTGAGTTGAAACTTACTGTCTATAAAACTTTTAAAAGTTTATTTCTTTTGCTATGTCCCTTAGCTAACTCTTGAAAGCTATAATTATTTTCTTTAGTTGTTTTATACTTGTCTTTTCACGGGCTAGGCCTCCATTCCCAGGAGAGAATTAGTTTTATCTAGTTTGTAGTATAGTGGCTTCTACTACACTCCTGGTCTCCATTTGTCTTTTTATTTTTTTTTTTAAATCAACTCAATGCTTTAACATTTTTTGCTCTCAACATATATACCGGTTATTCTTATGGCTACCACCCACTAACTGGGGAATAGCTCTCAAATGTAAAAGGCCACACATAGGTTTTTGAAAACTCTTTCTTCCTTCTGGTCATATTCGGCTTCTTGAGAGCACTTTTCTTTCAGACTTTACTAAGCAAGTTAGATTTGGAATCCTGGGAAGATTATGAAGTGGTAGAAGAAAGGAATGACGACTGAGTTCAGTGTTATTTCCAAAACTCTTCTTAGGAAAGTAATAATTTATTATTCATTTTGGAATTCTAATTATGGGGGATACCCAAAAAACTTAAATTATTTTTCCAGAGAACCTAAAAAGTGTATCAAATTCCAAGTCAAATTGTTACAAGTTACCTTTTCCATATAAATTTAATAAGCAATAGGATGACGTTTATCCTTTACATGCAATATGTGTTTTAGAAGCAACTTTTCCTACCTGTAGCCTAATCGGGGCCAGATTGTGTAGGTTCAAATCCTCCCTCCACCACCTACTAGCTAAATAACTAAAGCAAGTTATTTAACCTCCCTGTGCCTCAATTAATCTGGCAAAGATTAATTAATCTTACCTTATAGGATTGTTTAAAGGATTAAATGAACACAAAGCACTTAGAAATGCTTGTTAAAGAAAATATATGATCCATACACCCATCCAATGTAACAAGAAGCACTACAAGTCACAGAAGAAAATGTATTCCTTTACCTTCAGCTCCTCTATTTCCTATTACCGCTGTGCTTGGTCAACAGGGGCACATTATGTTAGCAAATTTGAACTTTGCCAGAAAGGTGTTTGTATTTTATTTCAAATTATGATTCCTGAGCATGGGGTGATATACCATTCTGCTGTATGCTCAGGGGCCCCTTAGAGTTTGGAGCGTGAGAAGCATAACCAGCTCCGGTCTGATATTTGTAAGGGGCTTTGACATCCGAGGAGCCGCTGTGAAACAGTTATTGGTATTCAGAAAAAGGGAAGCTAAGAAGTCATCCTTTTTAAAAAAAAAAAAAAAACTGAATTGGAGAGCTGCCTGCATTTCACTCTACTGCCTCTGGAAAGGTGTGTTATCTAAAGTGCTTCTATCACAAATAATGATTGAGAAACTGCCTTTCCTCTCCCCACTACTGTATTCTCAGGCAGAAATCCATGGGCTAATGCCCATGAGTCTATCTAGAAGTTGGTTATCACACAAGTTCAGAAGAACCCATCTTCTAGAAGCCCAGTGTGAACGGGCAGCGAAAGGGAGGAGCTGAAACACTCCGGGTTAACGGGGTTTCTAAGGTCACACCCGAACCCGGGTACTTTTTCTGCGCCTAGTTCTTCAGATCATTTTGGAATCGGCTACCTTTGTTTACATTTTGAGCTTGGCTCAGCACCAGAAAGCATTACTACCTCCTAAAAGGAGAAGCATCTTGCATCTCTAGACAGTGCCGGGGGGGAGCAGAGTTCATTCTCTTGGGTAAGGGAGGACGACCTGCCTGTGACACGTGTGGGTTGTGAGAAAATCTTTCAATAACAGGAACATTTTAAGAGAGGTGGAGGTTTGAGGAAAGGCGAGAAGGTTGGTGTGGGGCAAGCAAGCAAAGAGCGGAAGCTGTACGGGGATTCTTCTAGAAAGTGGGGTGGGAAAGGAGCTAGGGAGGGCGTGTGGAGGGAAGGGATCCGTGTCAGAACGTGCGTGTGAGCGGATACAAAACCCGAGAGAGGCGTGAGCAGCGCTGTGTGTGCGAGCGGGAGCGAGGGGCGCCGGCTCGGGGTGTGTGCGCCAGGGTGAGTGACACCGAGGGGCGGGCTGGCCCGCGGGCCAGCGGGCGGGGGCAGCCTGCGAGGGGCGGGAGTGTCCCTGCGTGGAGCGGGCCGACCCGGAGTTGTGTCAGTGAAGGAATCCAGTCGGGGGCCGAGCTGGCTGCGCCCTCCGCCGCGAGCGCCGGCAGCGCGGAGCGAGCTCCGGACGGCGCGCGGCCCAGGCAGCGGCTCCCGCTCCGCCCGCCCTCCGCGCCGCAGGGGCCGCCACCGCCGCTGCGCCTCCCCCGGCGGCCGCGCCGCCGATCGCCGTCCCCCGGCCCGGGACAGAGCGCCCTGCGATCGGCACAGAGGTAAGCCCGGGACCCCCGATCCCCGCTGCCCCGGGTCCCCTCCCCGCCCGCCGGGCCCGGCCGAGACGCGGGACTCTGACGGACGCGGCGGGGCCTGCGCTGCCGGGACGGTGCTGGGTCCGGGCCGCACGTTCCGCAGCCCCGGCCGCCCAGCCCCCGCCGCCTCCGTGGGCGCTGGGTGTGGCCCCCGCTCGGCGCCGACGCGGGCTGGCGGCGCGGACCGGACGCGGAGGTCGCCGTCCTTCCTTTTTGTCGCCGGCGCGAGCGAGCCGGCCGGCGGGCGGGAAGAGGCGCCGAGTCCAGCGCACATTTGCGCGCCCCGGGCGAGCGTGTGGCCGCCACGCACCGACGTGGACCCGCCCGCCCCCGATCTGAGTCGGCCGCGGTCCCTCCACTGCCCTCCCCCGCGCGAGCGCCCCCTTTCCCTCACGGAATGGAGTGCGACGCAGCCCCCTCCCGCCGCCCGCCGCCCTCGGTGCGAGCCGTGGAGCTACTCGCCTCGGCGGGACCATCCCGCCCTCGATCGCCGCCCCGCGCCCCTGGGCGCCCGCGGGAGCGGGATGCAGCGGCCCCCAGGGCCCGTGAACTCGTCGCGAATGCAGGCGGGGGGTGGGGGGGAGTGGGAGTCAACGCGGAGCGATGCAGCCGCGGGACGAAGCGGTCGCGCCGCTGCTGGGAGAGTGGACCCGCAGTCCGCAGGCGGCGGCGGGGCTGGGGACTCGGCCACGGACCGAAGCCCAAGACAGCGGTGGTCTCCGAGGTGCGGAGAGGGTTCTCCTGCTCTCCCTTCACTCTGCACTTTCCCGAGGCTCGAAAGATCGGCCCCGCTCGCTCGCACTCCTGCTCGCTCGCACTCCTGCTCGCTCGCACTCTGTTCAGTAGTTAATACTTAACTGCACATGTAGGCAGAGAAGGGCTGAGACTTGACCTGGACAGGGATGCGACCGAAGCCATCCATCTTCGCAAGTGGAGGTGTTACCAGTTCTTGGGTCTTGGTTTCTGTTTGTGAACTTCGTAAGCTTCAGCTCCCAGCAGTCCTCATTTTTAGTGGATGCCAAGGTTTTGGAGACCTGACACTGTAAAGATTCCTTCTGTACAGCATTTTCTTTTGAGTGTCTTACGGAATCTGTAGCTCGTGAAAATCCTTCAACTTCAAACACAGCTTCTTTCTTTACGTAAAATGTTATGTGTAGTATTTTCACTTTCGTGTTTAAAATTTCAAGAAATGTTATATTAGAAACTTCTACCAGTCCCCTCACAGGAATAAAAAACAAAAACAAAAACAAAACACCAACTCTGAGATTTTAGAACCTATGCAAAGGAAGAGGCTTTATTCCAGTATTTGAAAGAGTAAGTTCGTGTTACCTTTATGACATCGTTTTAGTTTGTCTTAAAGGAATGATTCATTGCCACTTTGGTTATGTTTTTTCTAGAGATAAAGAATATGTGCAATATGGAAGGGAAAAGAAGGGACAGGAAGTCAGAAATTGCTTCATTCTGGGAAATAAAAAGATTATTCAAGTAACAAATCCAGTAATTTTGAAAGATATTCTGAAAATAAAGACTAAAGTTGCCTTCTTGATAGCCTTATAAAATTGTGTCACTTAGATGAGGGTAGTTTTATCAGGTATCTGTAGTGTTTAAAAATATCTGTTTGTTGAATCTTTAACTAGTGGAAAAAATCAACTTTGGGAATGATTTTCTATTTGGACAAGGCATTTACTGCTGCAGTCTCTAATTAGAGTTTTGGATTAAACTCAAGCTTTGTTAAAACCTATTTTATGGAGGGAGCAGCAGAACAAAAAGCAAGTAAAATTCTGCATCTGTGTGTCTTTAAACACACACACACACACACAAACTAGACTAGCCTCAAAGATAATTTGCATAAAAATACAATCATTGAGTGCAGAGAATATTTAAGAGGATAGTAAAAACTCAACATCTGGGAAAGGAGTATTAATTGACAATTTTCTTTCTTTCTTTAATCCTTGCCTCTGAAAATATTAAATTATTCCCTAGGAATCAACTTAGTTTAATGTGCCTATTTAGACAGGCAAAATGATGAAGACTCCTTTTGTATTCATTTTGTTTTAGGGAGGCCTCTAATTAAAGTCTTCATGATCTGTTTCAAGTGGCCATTGTGGGGATAGGTATCTATGGGCTCGTGAAGCTGCTTTGCCACCTCTGTAATGATCAGGGAAAGAAAATGCTTAGGCTACACACACTATTGCAGTCTTTGACGTGCTGCCAACCAAAAGCATCTCATAGATGCTGTGCAAATGGAAATACTTTACATCAGAAGTTAATCTTTAGAAATGTCTAATTTTGGGTTCTAAGTTTTATTAGTTCCTCAGTCTCTGATCATAGAATTGTGCTGTCATTAACAACAAATATTCATTTATGGCTTTTGTGTGGAAGAAGCCTAGGTGGTCTTCATTCTACTCCCTTTACACACTTTTAAATCAGCACCTTATGACGTGAGCCAGGACAGGGACTTTTGGTTATGTTTGATAAAATGGAAGAAGTAGAGGTTGCTCATGGTAATAGCTAAGCTACTACCGCCTTTCTTGCAATATGACAAGAGTAGGGTGGATTTTGTATGCATTAAACAGCCACTGCTTACTTACTGCACCATAGTACTTCTTTCCTAGTCATCTTCTGTAGACCCTTTACTGTGCTTTGACTATGATAATTGAATCATATGGTTGCTATAATTTTTGTACTCAGAACAGTAGCTTTTATAGGCATGACACGGGTATGAGGGCAGATATATAATATGGACAGAATGATGCAGTCTGTTTATTGATCTCTGAATGATTGTGCATAATTCAACTAATCAATTCATTCCATCACTGTTCTGTCTTACCGTGTAATCACACAATTAAAATATGATTTTCATGATCCAACTGTTGAAACCAGTACACATAATTATAGAAGAAGAACAAACTTTTCTCTTTTTTTCCCTTTTTTGAAGTAGTCTGCTATGAAGGTGTTATATCCTTGACACATCAAAATGGCTAATTTGGAGTTGTGATGCTTGTTATGTAAATAGGCCATATGTTGAATTTCTACAGGAGTTTATTCGTTCAATGATATGGTAATGGATAAGATCCCCTAAGTACCACAGCTAAGAAAAATAGCCTATGAAGATGTATTTCTCTCAACTATTTAAATCGGTTCCATTATTTTTATTTAATAGCTAGTGTTTTTATTTTTTAATAAAAAAATTCTTAAATGTGATGGTGTCATCTGGCCTTCCATCATACAAACCTTTAGTGCTAACACAAACTCCGTATTCATTTATGCACCTGTTGAACAGACTGATAGTGAATGTCCTGCTGTCATACTGAAGGCTACCTGCCTGGTAACAAACTTATCACATTCTCTGCTAAACCTTTTCCTTTCACAACAAAAAGACTTTCTTTTTCTGCATACTCTTAGCATTCTCTTCGTCACCCAGACTTGAGACCTAGAAACCATTCCCGACTTCTTTTTCTTTTGTCCCTAAAGTAAAACTGTGCATGGAGTCTCGTTAACTCTTTCTTGGTAACAGTTTCTCTGAGCCAGCCCCCACATTTCCTTTGTAGTCCTCACTCTCCCCCTCATATTCCAGGCCCTCAGCCATCACTAAGTTCTAGGATGATCAGAGTTGTCTATATCTTGGTCTCTCTGTACTTGAGCTTGCTCCATTTTGTGTACTTCCACCACATCAGCCTTTCTAAAACTGTTCTTCTCGACACTCTTCTCCAAGGATGGTCTCACCAGAAGGCAGTGTTGAAATCAGGTTTATCTGATTCTAAAGCCAGTGCTCTTTCCACTAGTTAAAATACTTTCCATGCCCCCTCACCCCCCACCCCACTATTGCCTTTGGCACAAAGTCTAACATCTCAATCTGTTGTTAATGTACCTCACAGTCTTGCCCAAATTTAACTTACCAACTTTATTTTATACCTCTTTCCAACATGAACCTTTATTTCCACTTCAATCTCACTGCCCTTCAGAGATGACTTTGTACCCTTTTGTTCATGATCTACTTTTTAGAAGTACTTTCCTTTTTTCTCTGACCTAATCACAACCTTTAAGTTCTAGTCTGCCTGCCCTATTCTTGTTACTGTCATTGGTTTCTTCCTCTTCTGCTCTTTTGTCAGCATCACTAGACTGACAGATGTTCTCTGTACTATCGTGTTCTTAATTCTTGCTTTCCCACGTAGATTGCAAGTTCCTTCAGGGCACTGATATACAGTGTATGCTGTCTTTGAACCATTTACAGGCCCTTGGGCATAGCAAACACTTGATAAGTATACCTGTATACAAGTAGGCATACTAGAGCTATACAATAGAGGTATACAATAAGCTAGAAGGGCAAATTTTTTTTTTTTAAATAACAGGCTTTCACATTGCCTGTGTACTGTTCACGGTTGTGTCCCCAGAGCCTAGCTCGTGGCTTGACACCTGGTCATGACCTCGATAAATATTCGTTAATATAGAAGCTAATGTTGACATTGGATAAAAGGGATAGACAGGCATTTGAAGGGGGCATTTGTCAAGGAGTTTTTCTTGTTTTTCTTTAGTGGCTCTAATCAGCCTCTCCATTCATCACCTTGAGGATTCTGAGGCCTGGCATTTTCCAGAGTTGAGATAATGATGGAGGCTGGCAGTTGTGAGTTAGGATTAAGGAAGTTGTCATTATTTTAAGGTGGAGTGATGAGTTCCATTAGTGAGCAAAAATAAAAACATGCAGGCCTTATGCCAGTATTCTGTACATAAAACAATTAGTCTGGAGTTATCAGTTATATAAAAGTTTTAGCCCAGTTATATAAAATTCCAGACCGTATTGCATGGCTACCCAACCTTTGCATTTGAAAGCTTCCTTATAAAGTTAAAAAAAAAAAAAATTATCTGGAGATCCATCTGGGGATGAAAAGTGAGGTAGGGAAGAGTTGCCACACCCATCCTATTGTATTCAGGACAAAATTCAGTTCTTTCCTTTTTATAAGACTCATTTTATACAAGGCACTGTTTCTGCCAGGAAGGAGTTTATAGTCTAGCAGGAGAAATAACATGTATCCCAGAAACAAAGGTCTAAGAGAGATCAGAAGGGAAAATTTCCTTCTGCTGGGGGCTGGTGGGGACCTGCCTAAAGTGACGGTCGTTTGAGCTGATTATTGAAAAGACTTCAATAGTAATTAGTGGAAATATAAGGGGTTGGGGAAGGGTGGCGGTCGAGGGCAGTACGTGGCAGGCATTCCAGGATTTTTTTTGACTCTAACATCAGTAATACGCTAGGGCTCTCCAGGGCATTGATTGTCTGCAGTGTTTAATAATGAAACTTTAAGGATATACAGATACCTGCAATAATTACTTTCGGTGCCAAGTGCTGAACTGACCATGACATAAAGTGCAAAATAAATCTTGTAAGCAGTGAAACCAGTGCATTCCTGGAGTAGTATCCAACTTGCTTAGAATGCTCAAAAAGGCCTCCTGCATTATGGAAACACCACTGAAGGTTGAAACTTTCATGGTAATGTAAATAGGGAAATGTCTGCCCCACTGTGGTCCCAAGTAGCCAGCTGTCTATGGTACACTGCCCAGTACACCTAACAGAACTCAATAAATGGGTAAATGTACTGTTATATAGAACTCTAATTCTGATTCTGTAGAACTGCCCCCAGAGACTGTAAAACTGGGACCAATGGATGTAAGATGAGAGACAGATTTATGGTCAGTGTAAGGAAGGTAGTCCTGTTACAGGTTGTGCTATTTCATGAGGTGGTAAACCCCCCCATGAATAAATGTATTCAAGCATACCCTATACCAATTGGTGTCTCATTTAAATACATGCATTGTCTTCTACTTCCTCAAAGCGGTCCCCTGAAGTGTATACTGATTACCCGTGTTTTACTGAAGAGCAGTACTGAAGCCTAGGAGGTTGAGTTTGCGGATAAGCTGTAGAGCAGGTGTCAAGCCCCATGCAGTTTCGGGGCAGAGATTGAATATGTACTGGATAAAAAAAGAATGCAAATATTGGATGACCATTAGGATTTTTAAGGGCCCTTCCTAACGCTAGGATTGATCCTTTAATTCTCCTTAGGGATCAAGATGCTAATTGTTGCAAAAGCTCTAATTCATTATCAGCACACCTGATTCCTAGAAATTCAGAAGAAAGTGAATGCAATTATCATCATCATCATGATAGTTAACAGTTATTGATTATCTCATTTAAACCTCACAGCGAATTGCAAGGTAGGGATTATGTACCCTTATAAGAATGGGACACTGAAGCTCAGGGAAGTTACTTAACTTGATTGAATCTGCAGGGTTAATAAGTGGTAGATGAATCTGTTTGGTGTCTAACCCCCATGCCTGGCTTTTTTCTTACCCTACCCTGCGATGGTAATGCATGGTGACAGTGAGAAAATTTACCTATCAGTTCAGCACGGACACTGACCAATCAGAGAGGCCACCAGCTATAAACAGCCACTGTGACTCTCTCAGGTGGGTGACTGTCACCTAAGGTGATGTTCAGGCGAAGTCCAAAGGTGTGTGAAAGGCTTGGTAATATTCTAAGATTGCATGTCTGGAGCTCTGGAAAACTAGTGACTTCTATGTTCAGCATTTATCTGATATTATACATCATATGTTTTACTATTAAAGAAAAAGAAGACCATGTAGAATTATGTTTCATTTATATTTCTAGATAAGAAAATATAGTTTTGCAGTGGTATCGTTATGATTTCCTTAGAAATGGCGGGATCTTCTTCCCTACTCCTTTTCTTCCCTTTACCCTCTTCCAGTCTGAGGCTAATCTCTCTGGGTGCCATTCCCTCTTGTTTCCTCAGGGACTTTGTTCCATTATCTTTCTTTTCTTCAGAGTCTTGACCAACATTTTCTCTCAGCACATGAGCATGTGTAGGTCTTTTTCATCCTTCATAAAAACAGAACACAAGACAAAATCCCCTTGGCTCCTTCCCTCTCAGTCTGGTTATGTTCCATCTCTTTCCCGGTCTTAGAAGGCAGCTCCTTGAAGGACAGGTCCTCATGTAATACCTGCTCTTCTCCCATCTACTTTTTCTCTCCAGTCTTCCACCTTCTTCTCATAATAGCCACCTCTGTCCTTCAAACCACCAGACCCGTTGTCCAGGATTCTCTTCTAATTCTTGCCCTGTGTGTGGCATTTAGTGTTATTGATCTCTCTTTGCCCCTTGAAATTTCACTTATCTGTTTTTCTGACTCATTCTCTCTCATGCCCAACTGCTCTGTATTAGACTTCTTCATAGGTTCCTCTCCTTCTACCAAACCTTGGCGTCCTCTAAGTTCACTTTTCAACCCTGCTCTCACTCCTCACATCATTTACCCTTGGGCGACTCACCTACTCTTTTCTTCTCTATCACTTGTGTGCAATTGATTCCTTAATCTGCACCTTCAACCTTGAACTCTTCTGACCTCTGCTCCAGATAAATTAAACTCAGCAAGTTCAAAACTCCACTTCCATAACCAGTGTATTCCTTCTGTGTTCTCTATCTCAATTACTGAAACCCACTTCACAAGTTTAAATTTGGGAGTTGTTCTCGATTCCTTGCTCTTCCTCAACCCCTACATTTCACTGATCACCAAGCCGTGTGGAAACTATCTTCTCAAACTGTCTTGAGTCTGCCCTCACCTCTCTAGACCACTACCACCATCACTGCCGTGGTGTAGGCCTTCATCACTTCTCATGAGGATTACTGCAGTAGCCTTGTAACTGGTCTCTCTGCCTTCTGCCTAGCCTGCCTCCAACCTACTCCCCATGCTGCTGCCTTTCTAAAAGGCAAATTTGGTCACGACCGTCTGCTGCTTAAAATCCTTCAGCAGAGTCACTGCTTCTCCAGGATAAAACCTAAGCTTCCTAGCATGGTACAAAAGCTCCTTTGTGATCTGGGCTCTCTCTTAGGGTGTGTATCAAAGTCTTCTCTAATGATCTTGGTCCCCACTGTCTTCTCTTGCCCACAGCATCCCTACTAAAGGAAACGAGTTGTTACAGGAAAGAAATGAGAGGAGGGATGGGAACAGAGAAGAGATTATAGAACTGTGCCGACCAGTACCATAGCCACTAGCTGCGTGTGGCTATTGAGATCTTGAAATAGGCTAGTCCAAATTCAAATGTGCTGTAAATGTAAAATACACCATGGGTGAAAGACTTTATGTGAAAAAAAGAATGTAAAATATTTCATTAACAAATTTTAATATCGATTACATGTTGAAACAGTAATATTTTGGATATAGTGGGTTAAGTAAAATATATTATTAAAATTAATTTTACATGTTTCTTTTTTATTTAACATGGCTACTAGAACATTTTCAATTACCTGTGTGGTTTGCATTATAATTCTGTTGGATAGCATTGTTATAAAACATTTCCTCATTCCCAGGAGATGCATCCTACATGAGCCAAGCCCAAGAGCTTTTTGAATGATTAAGTCAGCCTTACAGGTACAGAGAAGGAGCAACTGCTCAGTTTCTTAAATACAGAGACATAAGTGCTTTAGATAAGATTCAGAATCAGAGAGACAGATTGTGAAAGCGACAGCCAGGAGTCATACATACTATGCTCACAGTGCTGAAGTCGTGATTAAAGCACATCTGTCTCTCCAGTAACCGTCAGGGTTACTTGTGTGCTAGAGGGAAGATCTGAGATAGACAGGAGGAGCAAGGAAGGGCAAATGGAGTCCCATTCCTGGGAAGCCTCCCACTTGCGAGGCGCCAGGCACAATGCCAAAAGAGCCACATCTAGCCCTCTGAGCTCTCCATCTGCTATTGATCCTTTGCAGTGGGCTAAAGCCGGCTCCCCCACTGTCTAGCTCTAGGATCTTGAGCAAGTTAATGAATCAATGAATCTTGAGCCTCAATAATATGTACATCCTACAGTTATTGTGCTTCAAACAAAACGATATGCCAAACAACTCATAAGTGCTCTACAGAAGTTAGTTATGCCTTAAGATACCAAGGGCGGCAATCTGTGGATCAGTTGGCTCCAAAGGCTTTGCAGATGGATATATGGGCTGTCAGAAAGACGCAGGAGATAATATGTTGTATCCTAAGAGATAGGCAGAGCTTTATGTTTTCACAGTGGAAAAGCCAACCAGTGAGAGGAAACCAGAGCTTATCGGTTTGGAGCAGGAGGGAGAAACGTGGAGGTGAGGGGAAGAAACCATGACTATGAAGAGAAAGGTTCAGCAGGATCAGATGCCAGTGAAGCCTGATAGGCAGCGTGACTCAGCGTGTTCTCTCCTGGTAGTTTGCTGCTGTGTTCTTTTGAGCCTTTCATTTCTCAGAAGAAACCCCCTGAGCAGTTTTTCTTTGCTTTTACATGTTAGACATTAGTATAAGATTCTGTGAAGGAGAAAGATTCTTGTGCTAAAAAAAAATGTTCGAAAGTCATACATCTATAGAAGATGACCTAAGAAAGTGGCGACCACCCACCCCCCACCCCCCACCATTTGCAGGAGGATCACAGCTCCCTTGCATCAGTAGCTTAGCGACCCTCCATCGTGTTGACTGTGCAGTTAGCCTGGCCGAGGTAATTTACTAAGAAACCACACACAGCTCAGCCTCATTCTTTGGTAACTAAATTTTCACTTTGTTCTCCGGGTTCCACTTTGTCTCCCACACTCCCGGGTTCCTGCTTGAGTTCTTGTGTAAGAATCCCAGTTGCTTTGGGTAAGAGTCCCATCATAGATCTACAAGCGCTACCCACTTCTGGGCTTCTTCAATACTGACACCTACCAGCAATGGGCAGGAAATTCAGTTAGTTTGATAGATATTTGTGGAATTGAATAGCTTGCCTGGATACTGGCTGTTCCCTGGTTCCAGATCCCTGACGCCAAACATTGCTTGCTAATTATCTGTCCCACTGGTCTCTAGGTGCCAGTTGTACCATATGTGCAACTGGGGAATAGAAGAGGAAAGCGAGTATAGGGTTGATTTTTATAAATTGTGGTATATCCACCTCTTTGTCTACTGTGGGAAGGTGAGTCTTATGTGTAGATGAAAAAGGTGGCTACCTTTATGGTGTGATTTCAGAATCTATCCTACTCAAAAGGGCACTTCAAATATCAACAGTTTCTCTTTCCTGCTCTCTAATATGCGAAAGCCTGTGTTGTAAAAACTCTGTTCTCAGCACAGTTTAGAAAAAAAAGAGGACAAATTTGGCACTTGAATGGCCTGGTTTTGACTCATGTAATTGGCTGGCTATATGAACTTGAGCAAATTATTTAATCTTCCTGAACCTCAGTATTTTCATGTATGAAGTGAAATTAATACCTACTTGTTTTGTTGTGATTTTGTTATGACTAAATAAAACAAGATAGATAGTGCCCAAAGTAGGGCCTAATATGCAAATGCAAAGCAAGTGGTAATTCAGACTTGTGCTCCTTAGGATGAATAATTTTATGGACCCGTCCCTGAGACTGATAAGGAATCTGGGTCAGAGCACCCAGATTTCACCCATTTAGGGTGAAAAGGACTAGAAAAAAGATGCTTTCACATTTTGCTTAAGGCCAGTCTTGCCTAATGGTTTACATTTGTGAAAATATTCATCTGGGATTATGAATACAGCATGAAGCCGTGGGAAAAAAAGCATGTTTACATCTTCTGCCAGGATAATGTAAGAATAAACAAAGCAAGTTTTTGAATCTCTGTAATAGTCAGGTGCACTGCCATCAAAATAAACTTTTATTTCTATTCTTTGTTGATAAATTACAAATAAAGGAAGCCACTGAAATAACCTGAAAAGGAAGATTCATATACAAATTAGACACCAGGAACAGCTTTCACACTTATTTTGTTGGCGCCATTCTTTCCTTAGCTGTGGGTGTTTGGGAAGTTCTTTTGTTGTAGCTTTTGTTGCTTACAAGAAGGGAGAAAAAGCTTTAGTATACTCAGGCAGAATGGATTTGATTGGAGGCAATATTGTTCTCAGTGTGGGCTGACTTTTATATATTACAGTGATTGCAAATACATAACCGTGAAAACCATTTATTGAAGTGCCGTAAACAGCAGTGAGATAGTCTGATTGAACATACTGCCACTTCTGATCGACGAGGGCTTTGTATATTTAGATATAGATAGATATAGATATAGATATAGATATAGATATAGATATAGATATAGATATAGATATAGATATAGATATAGATAGATATAGATATAAATGTGGCAGTCCTCTAACTTGTAAAGGGGAAAGTGGAAGATGTTATCCTGGCTACTGTGACTGCTGATGTCCTCATCTAGAAGTTCTTTGTCCTTTCTCATTTATTTCCCCTGTGAAGTCTGAATGGTGGACTGGATTCAGTACGTGCATTGGGCTGCCAGTGACTTCCTCCGCTTTTGATGCAATTGATCACCCCACTGTAATTCCATAGCCTTAGTATAGTGTCATATTAAAATTGTGAACACGCAAGAAGAAAATGTAAATCTATTGCTTCAGAAGTTAAAAATAAAAGCATTAAAATATTATTTAGTGCTGGTTTGTGGCACTGAATATATAAACTCATTTATTGTTCTGGTAGTCCCAGAGCAAGAACTGTTTCAGCTGTAATGGATGGTATCAACTAAAGTTGCCATGACAACATTAATTTATAATTTCCAAACTTTAGTAGAATTTCACCTTCTGGACTCTCCTGGATTGCATTTAAATTTATAGTTATTTCTCATTTATTAAAGCGAGATGTATTTAGATATTGCTTACATAAATGCATTAGGAATGTCGCCATGAAAGTTACTGACATGAAATTAAAAGCATAGAGTGTGAGCATTGGAAAGGGATAGTGGGTACTGTGGTTCAACATTTCCCCTAAATGCAGGAATTCCTTCCACAGTATCCCAGTCAGCCAGCTGCCATTTGAATCCTGCTGGGAATGGAGAGTTCACAGTTTTGTGATGCTAAGGAATTCTACTGGCAGTAGTCTGCAGTGCTCCTTGACCTGAAGACCCTTTGGATTTGGCCCTTGTCTCATTCGTGGTTGGACCAATACGCATTATCATGCACAGGCAGACAAAAATACTGAAATCTGCCTCCCTGCAGTTCCGTTCATCTTCCATTGCCCTTTGGGGTGCCACAAAATAGAAACGTACCTTCTGTGTGGTGGCTCTTCAAATATTTGACCATAGCTGTGGTATCTCCTACTCAAAGTCTTCCCTTTTCAGGCTTAGATGGTCCCAAGTCTTTCAGCTGAGATGTCCCTGCCTATTAACATTTCTCTGGTCACCCACCACTCTGCCCATGCCATTTTAAAAGTAGGGCATCTGAACTCAATGCCCTTACTCCTGAGTTCTCTGAGCAGCAGAAAACACAGGGCCACTGTTAACTCCCTTATTCTGGGCCTTCTTTTCTTAATCCAGTCAAATATTGTGTTGGCCTCCATTTTAAATCAGAGGCAGCACATCATTCGTTTATATCCAAAGTCAGATAAAACTTCCAAGTCTTTTCTTAACAATTGCTACAAAGCCAAGTCTCCCTTTGTTCTGTCCTTGTGTGGTTGATTGTGTGAACCTGTATGGAGGACTTTACACTGATCCTTGTTACATTTTGTCTCCTTTTGTTAAATCATTTTTCCTCTCTATCAAGACATTTTTGAATTCTAATTTTTAAAAATTCAATCTATTAGTGGTACTTCTTTCACTTATTTATCAGTCACACATTTGAGAATGGTACTTTCTCTGTCATTGATAAAATGTCAATCAAGATAGGTCAAAGATAGAGCCCTGTGACTTTCTAGAAGAGACTTCTTGATATCGATATGTGAATTTTGTTAGTTTTTAATTTTAAATTAGTTCGGTAATTTTTTACCTGTTTACTCTCTTGCCCCCAGATTGTCTAAAGAGGATACATTCTGGAAAGATTTAGTGAAATATCTTAGTAACACTATTATTATTGATCCACTTATTGCCAATCATAGAACCTCTACTGTGAAATGAAACGAGATCAATCTGGAGTAATTTTTAGATTGCATTAATTTTTCTATTGAAAATTTTACTAAAAAGCATATCTAAATAACCTTATTTTAAATTTATTTTTAAAAATAATTTTGTAAAGTAAATTTATACCTAGCCTATAATTTCAATTCATATGAACTTGTTTGGTTCAAAGGAATTGCTTTTTTTGCACATCATTCAGTTTTCTTTATGGAATCTGAAAATGAATTGGTGGTATGACAGGAAATCACTCCTTAGGTGTCACTCCAACACATCATTATATTCACACCTCCTGGGGTAGACAGTAATCAGGCTGAGGCATGTCCAAACAGTGTGCCGGCGTCTATGTAAATAGCTCCATGACAGTATCACTAACATGACCATGACAGAGAATGCACTGATGGCATCATGTCATGAACAGATGTGTTTTCTCTAAGTGGGAAATTCTGTATCATTTGAAAAGAGCTTTTCCCGCCCCCTTACACAAACTCTTTGACTTTTTATATTAATATCATATGTCTGTCAAATATACATATGGTGCTTTCTGTACTATATTTTTTTGTATTAATATACAAAATCGTTTTTTTACATTTTTTTTTACCTTGGACTCAATGAGAAAAAATAATTTAAAAGAATCGTAGCATTGAAAACTCAAATCTATAATAAGTCAAGGAATAAACGATCATTTCATAAAAATACTAGTATTTGTGTAGTACATTATATTTTACAAAGTATTCACATACATTTTCTTTTTTGAAAAATTTTTTTTCAAATTTTAAAAATGATGCATACTCATTGAATTTGGAAAAGATACTGAAATGGATAAAAAATAATTAAAATTCAGCTAAAATTTTACAACCCAGAGATTGTCATTGTTAGCATCTGTTGTATTTTCCTTTCAGATACGCATATATGTGTGATTGTAAGTGCATACATCTGTGTGTGTGTATGTTTAAACTAGCCTCACAGTGGACATAGGAAGTCTGTACTAAAGAATCGGTGTAACATAATAGTTAAAGGTGCTTTGTAATTAGACATTTTGAGATTCCAGTCCTGGCTATGCTACTTATGACTATAAATCACTAAAATTATCAGAATTTCAGTTTCTACTTCTATAAAATGGAGATAATAATAGTATGCAACTAGTAAGTTTATTGTAAGAATTAATAAGATAATGCATGCAAAGTATGAGCATGGTCCATGGCTCATAGTAAATGTTCAGTAAACGTGAGCTATTATTATTAAATAGGTTTTCTTGTCTATTTCCCTTACTTAAATTCTAGAGTAGCAATTTCCCTTGTCATAAAATATTATTTGAAAAATATTTGGAATGACTGCATAAATTTCAATATATGAATATACCTTAATGTAAACATTTCACCATGCTTAGACTTTTCCCAATTCTTTGCTATCATAAAAAGCACCACAGTAAATGTCCTTTATATTATTTTTGTGCATGAACAACAGATTCAAAATGAATTACTAACAGCATTTTATAAAGAGATGGGAAAAAACTAACAACTCTTTACTGTCTTCTAATGTGCCAGGTTATATGCTAGGTTTTTTACAGCAAAATTCTCCTCCACAACCCCTTTGAGGTAAGTTTGTTACCCCCATTTTTCAGATGAAAAAGCTCTGAGAAGAGATTAGTAGTTTGCCCAAGATCACAGAGATTATGGTGGTAGAGATATTTGAAGCCAGCTGTCTGATTTCAAAGCTTAAGCTTTTCCATTCTGGCATGCAGTTCATGCCTATCTTTTTAAGGCTGGCAGAATGAATAGTTACCATTGTGCTTTTTACAAAATGTCACTTGGTGCCACATAAAAGATAGGACACTTGGCTGGAATTCTTGGCTTACTCAGTATAGTACCTCTAGCGTACATATGTTCTTATATGTTGTGGAATCAAGCTCATTAAAATAAGATGTAAACCAAAGGAAATAAAACATGGTAAAAGCAAACCTCAGGCAAGAAAACATTTATTTGGTCAATAATACAAAAGTTGTCTTTGTTTTAGACGTATGGACTGGGCCAAAATTACTTAGCTCCCTAGGAATCAGAATTTCACATAAATCGGTATAAGAATTAAACAATAGTAACAACTGAAGTAAATTGATGCTGTCAAAAGGAATTGTAAGTTTCATCACTTATATGTTAGAGGTCGAAAAGAAAAATCTTTAGCCATTGCTATAAGATGATACATCAGGAAAGAGCTGTAATAATTGCTATAGGTCTAAGTATAGGTATAGGGGAGACATAAAGTGTACTGGGAGAAACCCCTAAAGAATTGCTTGGTGAACTGACAGGTTGTCTTTAAAAAATCAGCCATTCGGAACATTTATCTTGGCAGCTCTCAAATCTGACTTACAGCATGTACCGTGGCAGTCGATTTTGTAGGAAAAATGCATAATTAATAAGAAGATGAAGGTATGAGTATTGCCAGTCACTACCTAACACAGTTTCTGAGAACAAAGGAACAATTGAAGTTGTCTTTTAATAGGGTTATCCTGGTTTGTCATTTTGTAGATTTCAGTTCTTAGCAAAAAAGAAAGGCAAAAAAACCCTAGTGTGTAATATTTCATATCCAAAAGGTACTCTGTTGCACAGTTTCTAACCAACTATTGTCTAGTCAAAAAAAGCTCTCTTTGGTTTTTGAGTTCTTGAATTTTTATAGCCCTTGAGCTTACATATCCTTGCCTTTGAATTGTTCTAATTTTCTTCAGTCATTTTAGTTATTGCAAAGGAGAGGCAGTGTCATTCATTCATAGCCCAATAACTAAAAAAGATTTTGGATCTTGGCAGATTCTGACCACCAGCGTGGCCTGTTTAGGGTATGTCCTCCATGGTGGTGGTGCAGGTGAGAAGGGCCCACCAAGTTAAATTTGGGGGCTCTGTGCAACTAGTGAGTAGTTAGAACTGTGAACGGAGAATTGGATATGAACCTGCAGATTGGACTTAGGAAGTGGCTCCATCGTTTAGTCTAATGCTGTGTAAAGTGCTTTGCTATCTCTCAGCCTCAGCTCCCTCAGCTCTCACATGGAGATGATGACTACTGCATAGTCAGAGGTTATGTGGAGGATTAAATGTATTGAGCAAACCACTGATTAACTCAAAAGTACTTTTATGATTGGTTGCCCAGTTATTAATGGCCACAGGTCATTCCTTTGAAGGAGAAGCTGATTACCATTTAAAATATTTTCGAATGAATAATGGGAATATTTGTAAAATATCTGTAAAAATATCTCATTCCTAAGGGCTAACCTCACCAGACCCTCCTAACTCTTTGCTTATACTTTATCTGGTAATAATGGGACAGACCCTTTCTCTGCTCTGGAAACCCTGGTATCTAGCTTGAAGTCTCTCAAAGCTCACTCCCATGGCTATTCCTCCGATGAGGGAAGGAGGCTCTTGGTGTCAATAGGTAGTTCCTTTGAATACAGTCAAGACCTTTATTTAAAAAGTGCATTATATTGTTCCAAGACAAAAGCAAAACTTATATATTTGGTGCATTACTGTAGCTTTCAATAAAAAAGACTATCAGTTAGGAAAACATTCCAACAAGATTGCATTATAAAAAATTAAAGGAAACTCTTTGATTATTAAAATAATCATGTTACTGGAGGGGAGAAGGAAAGACAACAAGAAGTTAGGCATTTTGACACTGGGTAGTGTCCATGCAAGCTTTTCAGAAGTCTCTCTTGGTGTTTTCCCAGGACCTAGGTCTGTCGGTAAGGCCTTAGAAACTCCTTCTGAGCTTAGCTGCAAGACAGTAACTTTCCACCCTGTGGCTGCACTTACCCCCTTTTCCTAGGTGGCTTTGGGCTAACCTCCCTGCCTTTTGCTGCATCCTAGGCAGTTACTTTCTCTCAATCTTTTAGAAGGGCAGAAGTGGTTCATTGACCACCTTAGCATGTGCTATACTGTGGGATCCTTATGAAGGTGTTTCAGGCAATTAACGATTGAAATGGCTCTGTGGCATTCCCCAGCGATGGGAGTATGTGAGCTGGGTGTTAGACATTTTAGACAAGTCTCCATGACCACTTAGCAGTAGAGAGCTAATGGGAGGCCGATGGATCCCCAGACTCCATGGGTATGCTAGCTGGGAATGGCTAAAGCTTCTTGCTATACTCATTTTGAATCATTTTCTAACTTGTATTTTTCCTACACTGGAAACTTCTGAATTTCCCTCATCCACTCTGGTACCACATTTCATTCAAAAATTTTCTTCATCAGCTATTTCTTGAGGGTCTACTCTGTATGAGGCACTAAGAGAGGAACGAAGAGTAATCAGACATTGAAAAGGTGAGAACATTACATACCTTTGATAGAAAGCAAGATATGCCTCCAGATTTGGGAGAAGGGAGTATGTAATGATTTTTTTTTTTTTTTTGCTGTACTTTTTACAATAAATTGTACTACATAAAAATCTATACCAATATTCATTTATGTAGCAAATCCCATCATAATGAAAATTCCTGTTTTCTATGATTTGGGCAAGCATCATTAGAACACAATTCCAGTACAAAAGACTTTGGACAGTCCCTAGGAGTGAGCTAAAATGGGATTTGACCTATATATCATGGTTTTGATATTTTTCATTTCCACATGTCAACAAATACCTGACTTGATATTAAAGCCAGTTAAATCAATATTTCTTGCTGTAGCCAGCTACAGCAACATATATCCAAGGGCAAGATGTCCCCAACAGCCATATTTTGTTGATTACATATATTTTATCACAAACCTTACTGATCGAACTACCTTTGGATGAATAGGATGAAAATATCAACATAGCTACCATGATAAAAAGAAAAGCCAGAGAGTCTATAGTCTTGTCCTTCATCCCTCATTTAAGCAATCCCATAATTTATTTTGCTCACTTTAATCATAAGGAATGACAATATAAAAAAGATCTTGACTGTGGTACCTGTGCTCCAACGGGTCTGCTTTAACCCTTCTCCCAACTCTTGTCTCAACCAGAGGATGTCTGAACATAGCAGCATAGTAGGAGGAACAAGTGAACCCAAGCCTCTCAGACTATAGGTATCTAATAATTGTGATGGAAAGGAGAGTGGAGTAGCCTATTCCTACTTACTCTTTTTCTGAACTTTAAGCTAGAAGATTTCCGAAAGTTACCTGTTAAAAACTCAGTGTTTCTATAAACAAATGGCCTGAAGCATCAATTTATAAACATTAACAAATTTACTGTTATCAGAAAAGCCTAACTTCCCTTCCCTGTGTACTGTGAATAGAAGAATGATTACATCTGTGCTAAGCATTTACATCTCACCTCTTTAATAGGCAAAATGATGCTTAAAGGCATCTGTTATTTCCATTTTATGTACAACTTGCACTGCTGAGTTACTTATATGAGAGCACCAAGATAGAAAAGGTAGAAACTAGGATTTGAACCCAAGTTTGTCTGATTCCAAAACCTTTTCACTTTTTCCATCACCAGTTTCCCACAATGCATCATGAGATCGAAAAACAATTTTTCAAATTTGTAAAAATGAGAAGATCACTCATAATTCTTCACATCATAGATAACCACGACTAAAATTTTAATTTTTTTCTTTCTAGGCTTAAGAAAGCTATAATTTTTATATCCAAGAGAGTATTGCTCCTCAGAATTGTCATCTTTGAAGTTTATGTATGTACTCCAATAACATTGCCATTGCATAAAACATTTTGGAATCCTTTTCAGAGCTAGTTTAGAAGCCAGATTCTCTATAGACTCCCATACACAGGGTACTTCGATAGAGATATAGCAAAGACAGTATTTCCATTACTTGAATACCTATCAAAAGAATACATTTTTATATCTTCTACCATTTCTTGACTTGCTTCCTAAAATTATATGCTGCAAATATTTAACCATCCTGTAACGAATACCATCATTGCCTTCTCAAAGAACCATAAACATTTTGTGCCGACTTCTCTTGCAGTAGGAGATGGAATTTATCAAAATGCTACTTTCTCCCATGTCAAAGACTGATGGGCATTTGGGGATATGTTTAAAAGTCTTTATTAAAAATTAAATCTATAGGTGTTTAATATCTCATCTGACAACTCATGTTATGTATGACATTGTCAACAATATTTGCTGTATTCTAAAGAAAATCATAAAATTGTTTTTGTCAAAAGTTTGAAAAGCATATTTTAAAATCAATTTCTTTTCAATGGAAGTATTATACTTACTGAATTATTCCCCTCCAAGGAGTTTCTGTGAAAGCAAATATATCTAAGTGTGATAAACTGATCTTTAAATAAAGTTAGTAGCATCTTGTGTTGAAGTAAATGTTTCTCAAAGATGCAGGCATGTGTGCACTCACACACATATACATAAAAGAAAAGATTGCTATCAAAATGGCCAATAGTATAATTTATGAAAGTCAAGAAAGTCAACTAGTTATGTGCCAGTTGAGTTCTCATCTCTGGATTATTGGCATACAACACTTACTTTTAGTAAACAAACTTGACCCTCAACCTAGGCATCTCACTGATCGTCTGGTTTCTGCCTTATTTTTCACATTCTTATCTATACTATCATCTTAACATGACACCCTCTCCCCAAGACTGCTGGGTACCTGGGACGCCAGAACCCTGGCTTTTGAATTGATGCAGAATTCTTGAGGCCGCTCCCATGGTTCAGACTGGACAGACTGGGCATGCACAATTGTCCTCAGGGCTGCAGTCTTGCCCGGTCTTCCGGTTGCCAAGATTTCTATGATAAGACTTCATTTTGCTCACAGAGCTAATTACAAAGTGAAGACCGAGTCTTCTTTTGATATCCTGGGCACTGTTCACAGTGCCTGGCATCATGTTCAATGTTGGTCAGATAAATGAAGAGTTATAATATATTCTCTCAAGAATGGACTGTTGGGAAGAAAAGTAAGTCTGATGGAAAGAGTGTCAGAATAGAATTGTAGATTAGAATCTCAGATCTTAAGAGCCTCTAGGTCAGCCCTCTCATTTAATGATGAAACCCAGAGAGGTCAGCTGACTGGGAGAAGGTCACCCAGAGAGCTGGTGCCAGAGCCAGCTGGGCACAGCATCCAGTGTCCTGAGGTCCTGTCCCATCCTTGCCAGTGCTCCCTCGTTGTTTTCGACAGTTGTATCATAGAGGTTGCTCTGACATTGCAGAATCAGTGACCAGAGCATTTGAAGCCCCATACAGTGCTTAACAGAGCATCGAATATGCAGGGATTCCCAGAGAACACTTGAAACCATTGCTGACTTAGTAGTTGGTTGGTTTACTTATGACCCTGGTACCTGTCCCTATGCCTAAGTGGTTACTAGCTAAGTGGCGAGTTCCCTAGGATTGTGTGATTACGTTACAGGCTATCTCTTCGAGAAGGGACTATTATAACAACAATAATAACAATAGCTGCACTTATTTGTAATAAATTATGCAGGATATCACTGTGATCTAGAGACCAGGCTCTGGGGCTAGATGGTCACAGGTAGAATCTATGCTCCACCGCTTGCCCCATATACTTTTAGGAGACAGGCAGTTTGGACTTTGGTGCCTCATTTCCTACATCTGCAAATGACAATGCTAATAGTGTCTACCTTGGAATATTGAAGAATTAGCCTACTTGAAGCCATAGAATAATGCTAAGCACTTTCTAAGCAAGCAACAAATGTTAGCTATTGCTGTTATTAAAATATCATTACTGTGTGATAAATTCATAGCACGAATTATATGTTATCCAGTCCTCTCAACAATTCTGTGAGGAAGGTACTATTATCTTCCATTTTATAGTTGAGTAAAATAAGGTATAGAGTGGTTACTCTACCTACACAGCTATTCAGTCAGGGGTAAGGACCAATTCCCTGTCCATCTGACTCTGGATCCTATGATTGGGTGTGAGTGTAATGGAAATGGATGGAGTGGCTACTAAATGTAGGATCTGACCTCTCAAATTTCATTTTTTCTAGAGCACTCCAAGACCCAGACTGCTTTCAGGAATATCTTCGTAGATCCCCAGGTAAGTAGAGATGGTCCTTCCCTTCTCCATACACTCTTCCTGTGCACCTGTCCAGATGTCCTGGCACCTGCAGCTGACTCCTAAAGGTCTGTCACAGCCTTTGAAAGCCTCTCAGGGCCTCAACACCAGAGTTCTTGTTTATAGGTGTGTAGACTCAAGTCACTTGTAGTGGGACATAAAGGCAGGCCAGTGGGCCTGAGGCACATCTGCATCACATATGTCACACCTACATCAGTGTTTTAATGGATTTTTTAGAGTAGTTTCATGCATGTAAAATACTTCAGAGTACCAAATATATATATACACGCACATATACTTTACAGATATCTTTGTGCTGTAGAAAGGAGTTATGGTTAAGAGTGGAGAGCTCTCCATCCTCTCAGTGATTGTCATTTTTGCTGTTGTTGCCATTGTGGAAGAACTTGCTCCAGCCAGTCTAGAAGTCTGACTTACAGTCGTCAGTGCTCACTCAGCATTGAGCGGAAGTGCAAGGACACAGGCATTTGAGCAAGATAACTTGGCTTTGCTTCCTGCTTCTGCCGCCTAATAATTGTGCAGTCTTTGCCTGTCACCTGCTTCTCTGAGTCTCAGTTTCCTCCTCTTTAAGATGGAGGTAGTTTTACCCGTTTTGCAGAGTTGTTGGGATATTTCTAGCTCATGTATATATAGTGAACTATACAAGATTGACATTCAATTAAATGGTAATTATTATTGTTATCAGTTATTGGCATTTGAATGGGTTCATCAAAACTGGATAGGAAGCATGTTGTTATTTTTGGTTCATCGTATTTTTCCTGAAATATTTTTATTTTTCTCCCCAGCAGTCTTGCTTATTGAAATTAATTTGCCTAGAGAGCCATATATTCATTGTGAAAAGATCATCTCTGGTTCAAACCCTGTCAAATCATTATAAATTCCAAATTGAGAGAGTCCAAATTAATGAGGTCTTATTGTACTTGGATATTTTCATGAATGTTTAATCTAAACTTGATTCTTTTTCCATAATCCTGAAACATTAGTAGTAAGATAACTTTTTAAAAAGAGCCATTACATTGGTAGAAGTTGATTGTTTTCCATGAATGGAATAGAATATTTTACTTCTTCATACTTGAAATCTGAATCACCATGAAAACACTTTCTTTATTGTGTGTAAAGAGAATTATAGAAACTTCTGGTCGACCCCCCTGCCCCCACCAGCACATACACACACATAAACTCATACACTGCTTAGTTTTTCTTTTTGTTAGGCAACTGAAGAGTTACTATGTACATTCTGGTTGACTTCTCTCTATCAGACACGCAAGGGCACAATCAATTCCTGTTTCTTGGAACGTACCAAATAATCAGAAACTGATTATTCTGCTGGAAGGCAACAAACAGCTTGATGGAAAGATGTACCAATTGAAAACAATTCTGATCATATTTTTGTCAGGAGAATGAGATGCCTCCAGCTGTCTGTCACTAATCATATTAGAGGTGGAAAGCAGGAATGTTTTGGCCTGCAAGAGATCACTCTATTCGCATGTTGGAACACGACTTTTACTGGCTGCTTTTCCCAGAACAGTGACATTGGACGTCCATTCTGTAACTCGTCTTGCCAGTTGGTAGTAGTCTCAAACATATATCACATGAGCACACTTAAGGAATTTTCTAATTACAGTTCAAAGGCTTTTCTTTTATCTTTTTTTTTATGCTTACTCTGCAGACGTCACTGATTAAAATAATTTCTCCTTCAGCATAATCCTAATGCCAGCAGTTACAAAAGAGTAAGGAGATGGCAAATGACACAATAACCAAAAAGGTGTCCGAATTCAATTAGGAAGAGGCCTCTCCCACGTGGACAGATAAGCTATATAAATCCATTTTAATCGTGAGCTGTGGTACTTATCCGGTCATGTTTATTTTGGATGCAAGTGCCAAAACTGGATTTAGACCAAAACTCTAGATCTTCGAGCCCTAATGACTAATTTGGGATTCCGTTGAATCCCTTAATTCATTTCTTAATTAGTTCTCTCAGAATTAGAGCTGCTTGGTTACAATCATTTTCACAAAATTTTCATAAATGAAAACAAATGTACAGAGATTTTTTTTTCCCCCTATGGTTCACACATTTTGCTCTGGTCTTAAAGAACTATTCTTGTTGTTATCAAAATAATAATAACAATGCCAACAATGACAAGAGCAAAACTAACAGGTTGCCAGGCAGTATAGTAGAATATGAACTGAGACACCAGCCTGGTTCCCATTCCCAGCTCATCTACTTACATCCATGGGACCTTGGTCGAGTTACTTTCCCTCTTTGTGCCTCAGTTTCCTTTTGAAAATGGGAAGAATAATAGTACCTACCTCATAGAGTTGTTCTGAGAATTAAAGCAGCATTGTATATATGAACTAATATGAAGAAAGCACTACAATAAAAGGTGGTTATTAAGTTTATTATCAATAAGACAATGGGAGACCGCTGAATGGGTTTTGCTGGTGCCACAATATTGTCATCTAAGTATGTCCCATTTATGTAGACTCTTTGCAGGTCACTAATGAAACGTTGGAGCCTCTGAAGTTGGAATTAATCTTTATTGTTTGTATTTGTATTCCTCAGTTTGGCTATAGGATTAACATTTTTGGCTTTCTGTACTTGATCAATATGAGTGTTAACTTGAAACCTTTTGCTGCAAAATTGCTTTAAATTTTGAATGAACATATTCTTCTCTCAGTAGACACAATATTGGTCCTCATTAAAAGGAAAAATGTTCTTACAATTTGTGGAAAATATATATGTGGAGGGAGGGAATTTGAGGCAATTGACTTCAATAAATTCATTGGAAATTTCAAAGTATTTTTTAACAGAGTTAAATATATTTAATATCATGGTTCAAATTTAATAAATGTGCCAGGAGTGAAAGTCTAGGGAAAGATAAATCTAGTAATTTAATGAGCTCATAGCTACATAAGAGTTAGTTAATATTAAAATCGATTGCTAAGAGATGCAGTAGAATTACCTTCGCTTAGGTTTTTTTAACCAAGATAGGACCCAGCAATTCCACTCACGCCTCGTGTGTGTGTGTGTGTGTGTGTGTGTGTGCATTTTAGAGAAATGTATATTCATGTGCATCCAGAGAAATGTAAATGTTCTTAGCAGCATTATTTATATTTGTCTCAAATTAGAAATGTCCAAAGTATTTCTCAGTAGTAGAATGGCCGAATAAATTATGGTGTAATCATAATATGAAATACTATGCAGCAATGAAAAAAGAATAAACTAAAGCTATGTGCAATAATACAGATGTATCTTACAGACATAATGTTGAAAGGAAGAAGATACACAAGAATTCATAATAATCTTATTCTATTTAAATAAACTGAAAACATTCAAAACTAAACTCTGCTAAGGGATGTATACATATGTGGCTAAAACTATAAAGAAAAACAAGGAATTTATGACTGCAAGCAATAGGGTAATGTTTACTTCTTAAGGGGGGATGTGCTGGAAGGCTTCTGTGGGTGCTAGCAATGTTCTGTTTTTTTCTGGTAGTTACATGGGTAATATACAGAATATCATATCAAATGTTAATGTTTTATGTGTTTTTCTGGTTGTGAGTTATATTTCACAATTTTAAAAGTTATTTTGTTTTGTTTTAATGAAGAATCACTGTCTTTTTAGCCTGGATTGGTTTGTTTTTGTCCTGCATAGTTTTAGGCCTAGAGATTCCTGTGACTGTAGGTGGCTCTAGAACTATTGCCTTGATACATGGCAAAATGGCCTCCAAAGTGAGGTATGCACCCCAGGGAGCTCTTGAGAAAGTTGACTTGGGGGAAGAAGAAATTGATTAGAACTTGCATTTACATTCATTTTATTATCATGAAGCATTATGATAACTGATGGTGACTGTATTGACACTGGCACTGCCCCTGGGTCCACACGTCAGATAGTCAGCTATCACCTGGAGGGAGGGCAGTGAGGTCTCACCTTCACAGTGACTTCCCCACTGGTTCATCTGCTTTGGTTATTTTGTGAAATATATCATACCTGGTTAACTGGATTTACAAATTCTATGTTTTAGTCTTAACCCTCACAAACTAACAGATGCTTAAAAGATTCTGCAAAGAATGCCCATAAATTGATGATAATTTTAATATTGCAATCAACAAAAAATGACAGAGTTTAATGTAAACTCTTTGTCAGCCACATTACAAGGTAATGACAGTGACCAGTGAATCAGATCTGGCAAGAAGCTGGCCACCAAATTCTAAATTATCTGGAACACGTATGGATTTATATCCACCGTGGTTAATTACTCATGAACCTTGTCCTGTATTTGCCTTGAGATAATCATGGTTAGCAAAAACATTACATCATTTCTATTATTCTTTTCTATTTTGTTCAAGTTTTATAAGGTCTATAACATAATATAATAATATATGTATATGAATTATAAACAAACAAACAACCAGACATACTTGAGGATATATGCTCAAAACAGGTAAGATGAAAACACTTGGACACCACCGCTGAGTCGTTCAAAGGCTACTACTCCCTGCTAGTAGTTAGAATGTGGAGAAGATGGTAAACTTGCTATGCATATCAAAAGGAGGTACCTCTCACTTCTAATTTCTTTGTTATTGGCAAATATCAACACTAAGGCAATAAATAATATATTTTACTTTATTAAAACTTTTCCCAGCCACTGGGTTGAAATTGGGGAGTAAGGGAGAACAAAAAGATATATGACTGTATACTCAGAATAGCTCTGTTTTTCTGTATTGTACGATTCCCTTTTACCTAAGGATTTTGTATGTTAAAAAAAAAAAGTTGAATTACCCTCAGGTAGGATTTGCCAAGGCTGGAGTAACAGAAAGTACTAGATGGTACATGTGTCATGGCTATAGAGGGACAGGTGCTTGACCAGCAGTCAGTAGACCTAGGCTCTAAGCCTGATTGTGCCACACGCCAGCAGCCCGACCGCAGCACATAGGTGAATCCTTTCCGAGCTGCCATTGCTTTTTCTCTGTCGTGAGGATGATAACAGCAACACTTCCCCAACCCTTTCAGGGATCACATTTGAGAGCATCTGTAAAATGCCGGGTTTTCTGCAAACATAAGGAATTATGATCTCTATATCCTTATTCTCCTTTAACAAGATGTAACTTTTTTTAGAGCACTGTCTTTAATAAGATTCTTTGATTGGCTAGCTTAAACCAAAAGAGTATTATTTTAATTTTTTTTTTTTGGTAAAGTGGGATCCTGGAGTATCTCACAGAATTGAAGAAAGGATCACAACCAGGGAAGCTCTGACGATCACATCACAGGGTTTCGTGGCCCTCTTCCCTAAGGTACTGTGTTAGTGTGATCGAGCACCATGACTTCCACCCTCTGGGTTCACAGTACCAAGTCTGAGGTCCCTAAAAGAGAAGATCTAATTTATCCAGCATGGGTTGATTGACCACGTTTTGACCAGTCAACCTCAAGTGAGGGGACAAGGTAAAGACAAGATTCCTGAGAGCTCTGGCCCCGCATATCTGGGCTATCTCAGAAAATCAGGGATCCCTGTGATTTTCTACCTACAATTGGTATTAAGGTTTCAATTGTTGCTAATGACTCAACCTTTTTTTTTTTTAAAGGAATTTTCATAAAAAGAATCAAAGAAATATAAATTCAGAAGTGTACGTGACTGTTTGCTTCAGTAAATGTCAGCACACCTAACGGCCTACGTTTCTTGTCATGTTCTTCTTTAGGTGGACACTGCACTTGAAATCACTTTCACTAGATGCTGAAAATTCTCTGTAGGTCCCAAGGGGCATCCTTCTGCTTAGACCGTTTCTCTAAGGTTTGACTCCACTTCTCCCTTGAGCTACTGCTTTACCCCTTGTTAGAAAGAAGGCATTAAATCAATTTTAGCAATCCTAATGCTGATAGTCTCTTCACTGACAGCCTGGCTTGCCCTAAAAATCTATGCCAGGGTGGAAAGATGATGATAAGACTGGTGCATAGAGTCTGCATACCACAAGCAAGTCCTCCACTATTAAAAGACCCCTCGTGAGTCCAAGTATATTTGAATATGTCACAGCCATTCCTAAACAGATATATACAGTTGTTCCTCACACCACATGGATATTTGATATGTAGCATTTGTTCTACCAGGACTCAATCAATTACTTGTAATATTTCAAGAATGAAAATGATGAATATGTTTATATGCCTGAAAAATCGATGAATATCTTCCAAACAGGGTAAAAACATTGCTTTCAAATATTGCCCTGACAAGTTCTAAATAGAATATTGTCCTCTTTGGATCCTTCACTATAAAGCTGTAAAGAGTGCCAAAATTCTTTGTTTTTCAATTATGTATACATATGAAATCACCACATTTTATATTGTTAATATACAGTGAAATTTTCTTTCTGTAAAAAGAAAATTTCTTTCTTAGAGAAAGTGTACCACTGAAGAAAAAGATATGGTAATAGCAATTATTATTTTACTTAGCCTCCATTTTCCAAAGTGCTGGGTTATAATGTAATCTATAGTTCATACTTTTTTACCAACTCTCAATACATCACCAACTCAGTGCCTCACCCTGGTTACAAGGATGATTTATTATTCGTCAGATTTTAAGTGCTGACCCATGAAATGTTAAACATGTATTGGCAGCTGTTGTCCAAAGGTTTGCAGATGTCCTGACTAATGCTTTGAAAGACCAGCATTAGCAATAAATCACAGCATACATAATTTTTCAATAAAGTAATGGAAAAGATTTTGCATTTTGGGTCCTCTGATCTTTGGTATTTGGAAGTTACTTACATGGGAAATTAAAGTAAAGGGGCAAAACTTTCTCAGGCTTTAACCTTTGAACTTTGGGCCAGCCATAGTCAATAGTAAAAGCATCTTGGTAGCTTTGTTCTCCTAACTCTGAGATCTCTTGGCTCTGGGAACTGACAAAGTGCCAAGTAGAGGCCTAATTGCTTTCCTTGTTACTAAGAAGAAAAGAAATCTCAAAAGAATTTTCCTTTTCTTTCAAAGGGGTACCTTGAACATTAACATTTTCTGGAATAACAAAATTGTTTATAAAACTTCTGCAAAACTTTCTGAAAAGAGAGCTTGAAGAGAGCTCTGGCACCCAATTAAGAAGCATGCGTTGCTTACCTAGAGCAACAAAGTGTTCGGGAGATGAAATCAAAGTAGGAGATGTGGCTTTGTCCTCTACAAGCTTGCTCTCTGATTAATGAGCTGATGTCCTCGTTTCTTCTTTCTCTATAGTCTGCTCAAAATTTTAGCAAGACGGTACATGATATATTCAGCTAGCACCATAATAGACCACCAACTGTCTGAATGTAAGTTCTGTTCACCAGCATTTCCCGCTCCTCACCCACTCTCCAGCCAGTGCTGTATCCATTGTGTGGTACAAGGGAGATTTTCAATTAGTATCTGTTAAGTGAAGGAATATATTCAGGCAGGTCTTCCTGAGATCTGTATATTGGTGAATTATATACTGGGCCAAATTAACTCTGATCAAGGAATCAGTAACCAACTTTAGTAGATTGGGATCTTCTAATACATAAAGCTAATTAATAATCTAAGGGAGGAGCCAGATGATAAAGAAGAAAGACGTAACGAAGTGAATAAACACAATAAAAAAGACCAAAACAGGGCGAGGGCTGTGATGGGGAGGGACTACAGGATTGGAGAAACCAAAACCTAGGACAATGTGAAAACTCAGCGGTGTAAAAGGAATTGATGTAACTTTCCAGAAGGCTTAATTTACTCCAGAAGTTAGCATATCCAGTGAAAATATTCATCTTATTACAGCTTTTCTTAATGTACCTAGGTTTGCAGAGTTCTTACCATACTGTCAGTATCGGTTTCTACTTTATAGAATTTTGCTTTTAACACATCACTTGGTTGGTGCCTAGTGCCAAGGCCAAGGGTGAGCTCTCTGCTTCACTACCCTTCTTCAAGCTGTAACTTCTCTCCCAAAGCCAGACAGCTGTCTCCCAGATGTATGCTGTCAATCACATAGAAAACCAGATGACCAAAAGAGGGTAGATAAGCACAAATTTATTGTCAAAGCTGAAAGAAAAAAAAAAAAAAAAACCTCAAAGCTAATGCTCTGCTGACTGTGGGTCAGAAGTGTTATCTTTGTATCTCAAGGACAGAACATTTAATAAAGATTCGGGTACAAAGTACACATCACCCTCCAGGCATGCTGAGCCAAGTCAACTGGAAAACCGTTCCTTAGGGTTTACAATTTCTCCTTTTCCTAAATTAAAAAATGCTAATGTGAACTCCTGACTTTCAGCAACACATAATATTATTGTATATAGGTCAAAGAGTAAATAAGACACTTGCCTAATGACATAACAGTTCATTTGAACTCAGCAAGCTGGAAGTAATTTTGGCTTTTTTTCTTTTTTCCATGCTGCTTTATGGAAATAGGCCACAATCATTTTTATTTCACCATTTTTCATAGTCTTATAGCATATTTCCTGTTTGTGTTATAAAGAGCTGTTTTTAAAGATCCGTAAGGGATATCTTTTAATAATTATTTTTAAAATAATTATTCATCTATAGTAACCCCCTTAGAATGTCTAAGAGTTTAGAAATATAGAAACTTCTTCATGAGAGATGTTTAATTGTCTGTGCAAAGTATTGCAATGTTTACACCTATTTCAGTTAATGTAGATAATATTTAATTAGTTATTCTAGAAAGGTAGTAGATATTCTAGAATAGATTCAGAACCTCCATTTGGCATTTATGTATTTATAGATAAAATTCTGTGAGTAGTATTTATTGATTTTAAAAAATGTTTGCAGTAGCATAAAGTCAATTCTTAGAGATTCTTATAATAATAGGAACAACGTGTCTTACTGAGGTGAAAAATATTCGTATGAGACAAGATCACTTTTAAAAAATTCTTTATAAAGTACGACACAAATGTAATCATGTTATTGTTACTTTTACACTTGTGGCATGTAGAACTTCTGGACTGAACAACAATCAATAACTTTATATTTTAATGCTGAATATGTTTTTGTTTCAAGTGAGATTTCCTTTTTCACATGTAACTCTCGTGTCAGAGAGGCTCTGAGTTCCTTATTTGAGTTCCCTCATACTGCACTTGACTTTTGAACTCTCCAGTCCACACTTACGCCACTGGAAGCATGCTTTACGTGATGCTTTAGAAGGAGGTTTAATTTCTAGGAAGTAACCGCAGCCCATATCACATCTGCAATCTATAGATGGTGGCTAGGAGATCCACTGTGGCCAGCTCCCAGGCCCTTACGTACACTAGAAATCACTCGCTTCCTCTTTTATGTGGCTCTGTTGTGGTCCTCGGACCTACCTACTCTTCCACAGCTTCTCTGCTATGACACTCTCTTTGTTGCTTTGGTATCTTCTACAGACTGGTCCTTTTTTCATAGTTCTTCCAGCAAACTGTGATTTTGGGGGGCCAACTCTTATGTCTTGGTTAGTCTATCTGTTCCTCTCTGCCCTCCCAACACTACATTCTCTGCCTTTCAGCCTCCTTGCCTCTCTCAAGCTTCAAAAAACTAGAAATTTAAAAATGTATCCCGGTAATATTCCTCTGCCAATTTCCAACTGCTTTCTTCCCTGAGTGAAACTGCTCTTTTCCACAGTTCCAGAGTTGCAAGCTGCATCTTTGTTCTCCTCTCTTCACAGAAAGCTCACGTGGAAGGGGTACAGCGAGAGGCTGGAGGGCTGAGGGGAAGCACACCCCTTTCTCCTCAGCGCTGGCCCAGAGAAGTGCTTCATTGTCCCTATCGAGGACCAGGCCATGGGAAAGAGACTCCCCGACAGTCACCATGAGCTACACAAACATTACTTCCATTTAGCTTGACCTTTCATTGTGCTCCAAAATGACTGAAAATACTTAAATCGTATACAGCATTTTTCTGGAAGCAAAAATAAATGGGGTTCTTTTAAGAATCCACACTTGAACTTTTGCCCTTCTCTTCCTTTTGAGTCATTATATCCAGTTGAAGATTTCCTTTTAGCATGTATTTTCCTTTTGTGAGAAATAGCTAATATCTCTGCTGATAAAATGGTGAATCATAGAAGCAATATAATTATTAAAGATAAGGATACCTTCTATGGCGTTAAAGCAACTAGCTCTGGGAATTAAATCTTGCAAACATTTCTTAAGTGTTTACTGTGTGCTGAGCACCAGTCAACTAACTTCCTAATTCTATAACTACTTTAATGTATGAACTCAACTAATCCTCACAACAGCCTTGTGAGGTGGGTAAGTAATATTGTCATCGGTCCGTGTTTTACAATGTAGAAACTGAGGCATAGTGAAGGTGAGTAACTCACACAAAGTTACAGAATTAACAGTGGGCAGGACCTGGACTGGAACCTCAGTGGTCTGCTTCAGAGCCCACGTTCGTAACCACTGAACAAGCTGCCTGGGGCGCGTCACCTAACCTCTGAAAGCCTAAGCTTCCTCATCTCTTAGGTGGAAATGGTAATACCTACCTTACTAAACTGTGGTGAGGATTGAATAAAATAACTATTTTAAAGGGATCCATAGATGGCGAAGAGCTAAAACATCAGGTTTAAGTTCGGACTATCCAAATGATATTTTCTGTTAGTTGGGTAGATCTTACTGTTGAGTGGCCCGTGTTCCTTGGATATACTGCTGGTTCAGATGAAAAACTGCATGTTTTTCTTGAGGTTTTCTTGAAATTTCCAGAAAACCTCAGCTTTTACAATGAAAATGGTCCTTTTCTTCCAAAATGGTGTCATTTAGGAGTAAGTAAAATATAGACAAAATATAACATAAAACTTTTAATATGCCAAGTAAGCTCAATGACATTCATTCCTTTTAACACTCTCTCCCTTTTTTACTAAATCGTAAAAAAATAATTTTTTTCCAAGTCTCTGTTCACCACATAACCTGGGACACGTTGCAAAGTGTCCTTCAGTGTGTAATATGGGGTCTAACGCCATGCCTTTTCAGCATGCAACCCTGAAACAAATGATAACAGGTAAGATTTAGGGCAATGGAAGAGAGGTGGAAATTGAGTCCAAATATGAGGATTTAGAAAGGCTACAGACTAAAAAGAACCGTGCCTCAAAATGAGGGATAGGAAACCAGAGCTAGACTCCAGAGAGATGTGACCGGTGGTGCCAGAGGAGTTGGAGGACCTGGGAAGAAAAAGGAAGAGGTGGCTAAGAAAGACGAGCCAGTGGGGAGGTGGGTGTTTCTTTGCAGCTGGTCTGGGGGAGATGGACACTGCCCTCCTCCCTCTGATGCTGAGCCTACTTTCTCTGCCCTGGGGCTCCTATGCATTTTTGGGTCTCGCAGTGCTCTCGCAAATCAGAATGTCGGGGATCTGAATTTTTACAGTCCCTTAGGGAAAGTGAAGAGCCCAAAGGCCTGACTTTTTGTGATTCTTTGGAGTTTTTACGTACCCTAGAAATTAAGTTCTTCCTGTTTGTAGTTTTTTTATTTTTTTAATGGGATTTGTATTGCATACCCAAGGTGATTCGAAATTTGTTGGGGAGGGGGTCTTCCAAGCAGGATTCATAATCATAATGAGCTATTTTTTCCTCTTTTCTGGATAACTACAATATCCTTGCCACTCAGTCTCCAAATATAGCAAGCGGTTTTGATAGAAGAATATCCTTATGTTTGGAAAGAAGTTGGCAGCCTCACTGATGTGAAAATGTCCAATTTCAAAAACACATTTAGAAAGAAAAACTCCTTTAAGTCCTTTGTGGAATCAGGTAGAGTAAAAATGAATAAATAAAACATTTTAAAGAAAATGTGTGGTCTGACAACACATTCCATTTCCTCCCCTTAGTCTTGCAGGTACTTGTTGATTTTGCCTGAACTTTAGATGTCGTTCCTATCATTTCATTGAAATGTCAAACTGCAAACTGATTCTGGCATCTAATTGGGAGCATAATTTGGATGATAGATTTTCAAGCTAATGCATGTAATCAGAGCACTACAAGATGGTTGCCAGGGACGAACCATCTAGAATCTCTTTAAGAATATTGTTCAGTGTGTAAAAAGATTGCTTAACACAGGGGAGGGAAAAAGGGCATCAAATCCCAAAGAAAGAGCCAAATGGAATGTGTAAGTCAGTTATGGCTGGAGGTGTATTAATAGGGAGCATCTAGTATAAAATCATTTAATCGATTAAGGTTTCTGTAGTTAATATTCATCAGAACTACAGATATAAACACATCTATCACACTTGAGCAACCCAAATGTGCCTATATAGTTTCTCTTCATGAAGTGCCAAACTGACCAATACGCTTGATATGCATGTAACTCAAATAAATTATATGATTCCCTTTATAGAGGGTAGTTTGGCAGTATGTATTCTCCCACTCCTTTAAAATGAATTCACTATTTTATCACAGATTTTATTTCTAGGAATTTATGCTAAGGAAATAATTGAGGATTATGTGCAAAGGTTTTAGCTACAAAGATATTAATCACATCATTGTTTATAAAAGAGTAAATAGGAAATTGCTGACATGTATGATAACAGCTTAGTTAAATGTATTATGTTACAATCAAATAGTGAAATACTATTCAGCTTTTATAGATGATATAGATAAACATTGATAATGAAAAGATGTTCATCATTTATAGTTAAGTGATAAAATCGTCTTATAAAAAAGTATGCACAGTGTGCTCACATTTTTGTTAATATATGGATACATTCTTAGAAAGTGCCCTGGAAATATATTCAAAGGTTTTTTAAATGGTCCTCTGAGTGGTAAGTTCATGAGTATTTAAAATGTTCTTCTTTTTTGTTTATCTCTGTCTTTAATTTTCCCACTCTAACCATATACTGCTTTTATAATAAGAAAGAACCAACAAAGTTTATTTTTAATTGAAAAAAGGAAACATAAACCAAGTCATATGAAAATGACTGATTCTGGATAACTGGAGACTTCATGTGATGCTTTTCAGCTGAATATATTTGTAAACATATTTCAGCTGATGTGCTATGATTTTAGAACATTAATTGCTCTTTCATACCTGATTTAGCACAGATCATTAGCTTTCTTCCTAATCTCTGCAAAATGAAGGAACTCTGGGGTTTTTTCCTACTCTCAAATCCCAGGTCCACACTTTCTAGGTTTACTTAGAGAAACTACTGAGTGGGGGACGTCCGGGTCTCATATTTACAAGCTGCCAAGTGACACAAGTATATTAATAGGAAGAATTCATCTTATTATTTGTAGCGCACTCCAGTTAACCACTCTACAAGATTATCTTTGATTCTGTCTTCTGCTAGTTTGAAGAGAGACCTTCATATGATCTAGTTTTTCCATCAGTTATTGATTACTCTTGTTTTGAACTTTTGGGGAGAGCTTATGGTGAGTGTCACAGGGCTGAGAACTGCCCAGTGTTTCAGGAGAACTTCAGCAGTAGGTAGGAAAAAGTTGAAACAGTAACAAAGGATTCACTTCCATTAGAAAGTAAAAGTTCCATCACCTGTTAAACCCTGACAACCTCTCAGCCTCTTTCTTAGGTACCAAGGAAGCCTCTGTCCACATACCCCAAACCCAGTTTAGTTTAGTGAGGTAAGGTATCATTATTTTTCCTCATTAATCACTCTTGACAGATGTCATGGTATTACAATCAATTTCTCCTACCTCTCAAAACAAATTCACAGTAAATTATGGTACACATTTAGTAGACCAGCTTCCTAATTCTGTAACTTCTGAATGGAAGTTAGTGGAAAGAGTATTGTGCCACGAGTTAGGAAACCCATATTTTGATCCTGGCTCTGCCGTGAACTAGTAGAACATTAGGAAAGTGAGCCAGACTTTTAGGCCCACATTTTTCTCCTCTGTAAAGTGAGAGGGTTGAATTCAGTGATTTTCGAACTTCCTTCCGGCTCTGAAATTGTATGAACATTATCTACAAAGGCCATTTATTGTTGCCTACATAACTCATGACTGAAAGCAGAGCATCTTTTAACAGTCCAGCCCTGTGACTCCCTGCCTCTTATCTCTCTTGGTCCAATAAACTATTGTGTTCTTGTTTATCTTCCTTTTCTCATGCTACACTAAATAATTTCAGAGAGAATCTCATTTTGGCATTCTCTATATCCTTTAATGTATGATGTGTCTTTGCGACTAGGGAAAAAAATTCTTAAAAGTAGCTACTGCCATTATTCTCCAGTTTTTAAAGCTGTCTCCCGAGAACTAAATGTCAATTCAAAGATTCCTGCATTTGTAATCATTTCTAACCTAACCTATAGAAGTCTAAGGCATAATTCGAAACAAAAAAAATTCCTGCCTTGAGACAGTGGACTCAAATATGTAGTTTGCTTTATCTCTATAATTTAAGAAGAAGCTAGTATATTTAAAATTTTTAGCAACATTTTTTTCAGTATCTACATTAAATATGCAGAATTGGGCTGTTGCACTTGCTTGCCAATCCTGCTTTTTTAATTGTAGATACCATATTTTTAAATTGAGTAATAATTTTAAATTAATTTACTGTAAAAGAAAAGTCAGATTACCCTAATGAAAGGTTTTACAAATCAAATACTTGTATGTTTTAAGCTTGATCTCTAATTTATTTCTGTCTTTCTGTTTCTACACAGAAAATTTAAAACAAACAGGCCACAGGAGACGACTAATTGCTCACCTAATACCCATTCTTTTCTTCTTCCTTAGTAACACACTGATTTTATTCAAGGGGGCAATGCGCCCAGCCAAAATACTACATTTCGCAGCCACTCTTGCAGTTAGGGGTGGCCAACAGAGAAATCATTGGATGAGTTTTTCAGGAAACCTCTTCAGTGGGAGTTGACCAGACTGTGTATTTTTCAACTCTGCTTCCTCTGTGCTCCTTTACATTGTCTCTTTTCTGAGCTCCACATGTTCACAAGATGGCTGGGGCAGCTTAGTACCATTATCCTCTTCATTCAAGCTTAGCAAAGAGAAAATCCAGTTTCCTAATAGCTCAAACAAAACCCCAGATTTGCTTCTCCTTGGCCTGATTGTCCATTTTTAGCTACATCAGATCCATAACTGAGACATGTGAGATGATGTGCCATTGGGTTCATTCTAGGTCATATACCCTACCCCCCAATCCCATTCTGGAGGTAGCTTCTCTGAGTCCTCCAAAACAAGATAGAGCTTTTGCAGCCAGGAGAAGAGGGAGTGGATAGATACTAGATGATCAAGCCACAAATACCCACCCCACCAAGTTTGCCAGTGTCTTTAAGTTATTATAGTCACTAGTAACGAGGTAGGTGATCATTTGGTTTGCAGAGTTACCCTGAACAGTGATTGGGTCATTGGACTCACGACAAATGAAATCAAAGTCTCAAAACCACGCCATTGATCCAGATTAGGTATCAAAATATATATCTTTTAGTTTTCCAGATTAATGTCTTACAGTAAGCCATGTAACTTCCCTTTCTCATTACCACCCTATGTATGGTTCTCTAATGAGGTAGAATAAAGTTTGCCAACAATTTTTTTAAACCCCAAACAACTGTATCTTCCAGAATAGCCTGTTGATGCAGCAGAGGACATTGTTTCCAAACGTAAAGTTGTATAACAAATTAGGGCTAAGCGAAATTTAAAACGACTTCTGATAAACCCTGAAAGAGTGGTACTTTATTTTATTTTTTTAAATTAAGTTTATTAGGGTAACATTGGTTAATACGATTTATATAATTTTCAGAAGAGTGGTACTTTAAAATAGTAATGTCAGTAAGCTGCATATGATGTAACCATAGTGCCAAGTGCTCTGAGTTTAGATGGAGGAGCTACAGGGCAATGACAGAAAATACTGTGGTCTTCTGTTTTGTGTGAGCGAACATGGAGAAGTGATTTCGAAATGATTTACTGCAGTAGCATGTTGGGACATGGTATGCAACAAGATAGATGATTATGGCCACAGTTTTGAAAATGTTCAAATGGCTTTCAATTAGCTTTGGGCAAGGCTGCCTTTTGCAGGAGCCAGTATTGATTTTTCAGATTGCCTCCCAGCTTTCCAGCAGAAGGGCCAATCATGTCATTCCTTTGAAGCCAGGAAACATCATTGGAGGGCAGACTGCAGCAAGCATTCTTGCTGAGCTGTCTGCACTGAAATTAGTAAGAACGAGAGTGCAGTCTCTACAGTTAGAAACCTAGATCTGCCATTGGCCCCTCCGTGTGTACCAGTAGGTCACTTAAGCTCTGGAGCTTCGACTTCCTCATCTGTAAAATGGGGGTTTTTAAGAATCTGATAGGAAAAGGCATGTAAAACGTCTAGCCTATCCTAAGTCCAGTAAATGTTAGCTCTCATTCTACTTTCAGAGTTGACCTTGAAAAGAGGGAAGAGTATTGGGTTTTTCACTAGTTTTTTTCTTTTTCTCCTGAGTTTCATTAAGAAGAAAAAAGTGTGAGTTTGAGTTGGCTCCACCTGACAGTGCTTTTACTTTGTCATGTGGAAAAATGGAGAGCTGATATTGTCATATTGTAGGATCCTGTCTCAGGGTCCTGTCGTCTACTTGGGGTGCAGGTTTGTTGAAAATGGCCTTTTTGGAAGGATGGTATAGCATCACATCTAAGAATGGCAGCCACCTGCTGTGGGAGCAGCAAGGACCCCAAGAAGTCAGAAGCCTCAGGCTGCAGATGGCACTATGTCAAAGATCACTGACATCCTATCTGTCATTTTAGACCTGCATCTCAGAATAATAGGACCCTAGGATCATAAACCTTTAATTTACAAATGAGGAAACTGAAGCCTAGGGAAGAAAAGTAAGTCAAAGGCCACATGAAGAGTCAGTAATATAGGCAGGACCTAAACCCAAGGTTCCTGATGAGAAATAATGATTACAGCCACTAAACACTGCTGGTTATCCTCAAAATCTCTCCTCCGGTCTCCTGATAATTGCCAGTGTCATCCAACCATTGATGGACAGAAATTCATTCCTTTCAGCAAATCAAACCTACTCTCTCCCCAAATGTCAACATCTATAGATCTTCCTATTGTGGCCACTCAATTTCCCTTAAACAGAATCCACATCTCTTGTTTGAGGATCCAAGAGTAGCCACCGTCTAAGCTGCTGAACGGGAGAAAGGCTGGAAGCCTCACTATCAGTGTCTAGTCTCCCTCCTAAGCCCCTTGTTTTCAGCTTAGCACCCTAGACCAACCTCCATATTGTCTGAAGTCTCCACACTCTTGGGTTCAGTTTTTCCAGAGAATAAACCACCCATTCCCACGGGGCTAGGGAGGGACTGTTGCCTGGCTGCTCAGAGTGGGGTGGATCTGTCACCCTTCTGATCTTCTTGGGGTTCTTTGGGGGCTCACTGCTTCTTTGTATTCTTATCTTTGGGCCGTTAAGTTTCAGTTGCCTCTGCTGCATCTCATCAGTTACCATTCCTCTGTTTGATTTCTGTCTTTGAGAATGGTGTCATGTCTCAGCCACCTTTGTCCCTTCTCCTATTTGTTGTTCTTTGGGGTTTATACCTCTATTTCTTTCTTACTATCCTAGTTAATTTTGGAAGAAAACAGATTAACATACCTATTAATCACCATCCTTCCCACCAGAATGTTAATAGCCTTTTATTTTTTATTATTTATTTATTTATTTATTTTTTTGAGTGTTGAGGACATTGGCCTTCAGTAATACAGAGAATGAGTTAAGGAAATCTCAATGCTCATGTGTGAGGAGTTATCCTCAGCAAAGAACACACCATATGTTCAGTCACCGCCAAAAACCTTCTGAGAAACAAATCTCGGGTTTTGTGTTATCACCAAAAATTAATCTCACAGCATGGTTCACAATCATGTTTATGAAAGTGTTTGGAAAATGAAATGCTCCGCTATGAAATCAATGAGTAGAAGTCAGTGAGAACTCGGAGGGAGGGGCAGGTGTGTATATGTCTTCTGTAGTGGAGCACTTGTTGGGGAAGAGCCAAACATCTCTCTCAGTGTTTGTGTTTTTAGATGCACTAACCAGCAATAGGAAGCTTTCCTCCAAGTGTGTACATACGGAATAAATGTTGAGTAAATAAACTTAATGTATAGTAGAGGATTTTGTGACTCTAGCAACATGCGTTCAGTAAAAAAAACATTTGAAGGCAAGATGCCTTTCAAGATCCTGAGAAATTAAAATTAAATGAATGGCACATATTTTATTTTGTCAAGGACTAATATTTTCCATTAAAAAATAAATATATTAGCCCATCAGTAACTTTTCTCTAATGCTTGATATATTTTAGATAATAATGCATCTTTCCTGGTATTCTGACATGCATACTTGTTACCAAAGGGATTCACTATTATTGTATTCAGAATTGATGACTGATTTACATAGCCTTAAGCTGAAGGATGAAGTGTTAGAATGTTTGTATTCACTCTCTCCAATTTCTCCAGTGAGGGATTATGAATTGAGTTTTTACTTTGATACAACTACAGTTCAGCCTTGTAAAAACATAGCTGACAACGGTCCTATTGAGGTGGTCCTATGGACTTCACCCAGGAAGTATTGGATTCTAGAAATATCTGAGGAATCTGGTTATAAACCCCTGTCCCTTGACATAGTTCTTGAAGAGAGTGGATCTAGTTCAATGTTGTTCAATTAACTATTGCCTTCTATTGCCTTTTCATGGATTCTAAGAATGTTGTATCTCTTCTCGGTTTGTTTGGCTACATTACTGGTTTGGGTAGTTTCCCATTTCAGAGTCCATCTCAGTTTCATGTTTATCTGCTTGAAAAAGGAACCAGAGGCCTATGTGTTTCCGTGTCCCACCCCTTGCTTCGTGTTAATGCCCAGACTATTTGACAAAGCCTCATGGTTTACAACCAAAAGCGAATGCGTGCTGCATTTGTATTCTGAGTTTGCTTTCTTGTGTAAGCAAAACTGATGATTTAAGGATGATAGAAAAGGGCGTATACTTGAAGACATAAAATGGGTTTTGCCAGCTCTGTATAAAATACAAATCATTTTGGTTTTGAAGTTGCCCTATAACCAGAGGAAGTTAAGAGCAGAGCGGGGGTGAGGGGGCAAAAAACAAACAAACAAACAAACAAAAAACCAGTGTTTCTTAAACATTCCAAATAACTGGTTTAACTAGTTTTTTCCCCACTGTATTGATCAGTTGCTGCTCAGGCCTGTGCAGACACAGCTATAGAATGCTCCTGTGAACCTGCTCCTTTTTTTTTTTTTTCTTTCTTTCTTAAACCTTTAGCTTTAGAATAGCTGGATTTAATGACAGGGGATCTCAGCCTCTGTTCCTGAAGGATCTTTTCCTCCCACTCCCTTGGAGAGGGAGGCATGATTAATTTCTCCCCTTCCCTTTCGATTGTAGGAAAAATCGGGTACACCGTAACTCAGTGCCAGCACACCTGAATTCAGGGGGCAGCTCCCCAGACAACTGAGCTCTTGTTCCTTAGTCTCATGGGCCTGGGAGCAGTAAGGGCGAAAGGGTAATGAATTCCTCTAGGTGGTGATAAGAGCTACATTCCAAGAGGATTAACAGTACACACACAAAAAAAATCAGGCTTCTAGAAAGGGGGAAAAAAAACTGAAAAGGCCAGGAGAAGCGGGGGAGAACACCCACATTGACACACAGATCTAGCCGCACAGTGAGCTTTTCTGAGTGTGTGCTCAAAGCCACATTCCAGTTTTATCTGTCAAAAAACTTAGCTACTTTGATGGGAGCATCTACATGTTGTACATGACAGGGACGGCCTTTAAATGGCTTGGAAGCCTTCTTGTTCAGAGGAAGAGCACAATTTGTTTGTATCCTCTGCTTTGCTGTAAGAATTCCATCTGGCCTCTATCAAATACTTCCTGGATCAAGACCCAGAAACATTTTCAGAATGCCTTGATTTTCAGACTTTTCAACCTAGAGGAGCAAAGAAGAGGAGATGAAAAGTCCACTGTAATTTGTTAACCACATCTGAGAACAGCTCTGCAAGTGGAAATTTGGCCCCATTTAAATTTTCCTACAACAGCATGATCGCTGCAATGAAATTTGGGCTCTTGATTGTGCAACTCAAGTGGAAGTTCCTTAAATGTATTTCGATAGTTATATTTGGTAAAACGTAAAGGCAATATCATTCCTGTCTGCTAATCAAGGGCCAGAACCAACCCACATACATCTGCCTAGCTATTTCTCACTGCCTGTTATGAAAATAAACCTCTCCTTTTTCAAAAGGATTTACTACCCTTAAAGCAGAAAGCGAGAGCACATGGATGTGGTCCCTGGGTCTCTCGCATTTTCGGACTTTAAATCTAAACACTCTTTGTCTTGCCACATCCCCTCTTCCACAAAGAAATCTGACTTAGTTTAGCTTATCCCTAAAACAATAATTCTGAAGGTATTTCCCACTCAGATATGTTGTTCTTGAGAAATAAACACATTATCAGCTCTTAACTGAAGCAGTGACTTTTACAAGTACCATGCTACAGTCTAAAAAAGAAATATGCCACACTATTGTAGGAAACGACAGCTATTACATTTTCTTGGCCAAACTCTGGTCTTCAGCGAGAAGGGAACATTCCACAAATTTCAAAGTGAGCCTTCAGTAAAGACGCAGATCCACATTTTTGCATGGCTGAGTCCATTGAAAATGTACCCTCTTGATGTCAGTGAAGGCTTAATGAAGTTAAACATTTGCCTAGTGATTTTGTTTTTGAGAGGAGTCATTTCAGGAAAGGCATGTGGGAGCATTTGCCTATGTCCATAATTTTAACTTATGAGCTTAGGCCCTCTCTTTGATCTCAAAGAGGAAAAGATGCGTTAGCCAAAATTATGAATTTTAGTGAAGGCTCTTTGTTTTTAGTAGAAAGGGATGTTGCTATTCCTCACCTTTGTACAATGAGATGACTTTAGCTTCAGCTGCATGACTCTAGAAATGGAGCCATAGATCTATCTCTTGCAGTGCAACTAGCCCTGGTGAAGAGTCCTGTCTGTTCGTCTTCACTTTGCATACCTGATTTGGTCTTGTGCCTCTGAAGTCCTCACCAGTGTGGAAGGTTAGTTATTGCCAAGGATTCTTGTTAATGTCCTTTCTTCCCATTTTGGGGGGTAGTCTGTAGAAATTACAAATAGCTTTTAATTGTTCGTAGATGTATTTTAAAGTGCTTTTTAATTTAAGAGAAAATAGCCGCGAGTTTGTTAGTTATTTGCTGTGACCAAACAAACCAGATTTTAGCAACAAAGGCAGTAGTACCCTTGACGTCTTGCCAGGGTTGTGTTTTGTAGCTAAACGTGACATTTAGGAAATGTCAACTGTGAAAGACTTTTTTTAAAATTGTAGTAAAGTATGGTTGGATACGCGTACAATCCCTGACTTACAAGAACTTGACAAAGAAGTTTCCAGTGAACATGAAAAGCTGCCCTTCCTCCATCTCTCCCTTTGCAGGATCTCTTTCATTTCTTCTCTTTGCCTTTCCATCCCCCTCCCTCCCATCCCCCTCAATACCAGAGCCCTTTCAGCACTGCTATGGAAACTGCCTGTGGAAAAACTTGGCTCTTCTGAGAAAACTATGTTTTGTAAGGTGGAAGAAGAAGCTGTGTACAATACAGTTGGCCTTGACCCCAGAGATAGCTTCCCAACAAGACCAAGTGGACTCCCCAGTATTTTCTCTAATATGGTATGGTTCTTTTCAGCTTCATTTACTTGTATTCATTTAGATTTAAAGTATCCCTTTTCTTTGAAAGAAAAGGGATGTCGGATGTCTGTGAGACGAGGGAGGAAACAACCTTTCATTTATATGTGCATGTGAATTGAGTCAAACTGTAGTGACCACATACACAAACACAGAACCCTCGTGTATGTTTAGTGCGTTATATCTCACTGTTTACAAAAGGTTTCTGCACACACTTTTCTTCACAGCTGCTTTCCAAATGGTGAAACTGGGACTCTGAGAACTTGAAATATTTGAGCTGCTGGAAGCAGGACTAGAAACTGAAAATTTTAATTCTGAATTCAGTTCTCCTTGTGTTCCATATCCTATTATGTGTGAATATTTTTATACATGTGTGTGTTTTTATATGTACATACACATGCTCACATCTTCGCCTTTTTAAATAGCAAAGCAAACACATTTGAGATGATTGGCAAACAGTTTAATTCAGAGAATCTCAAGCCATCTCTGACCTCCGTATTTTGCTGTTTTATATGATTCTTATACCTAGAAGGTAAAAATTAGATGAGTAGATCTTGTCGCATAAGCTTTAGAAATTGAGAATACTGTGTGTGCCTGTAAAACACACTTAAAAATCTGAATGTTAAAGATATTACAACTTGACTAAAAAATATCTAGGTAATGTTCAATTAAATAATTAAATTCATGAGTTATAATTCTGTTTACAGGCCTAATCCAAACACGAGTAGTATATCTACATTTGTCGTTTTTAATTACTTATAATAAGTAAGAACAGAACACTCTTTGTAAATGGGTATTATTTGTATCTACAAAGTGTATTTGAATTCCATACCAAAAAGCTTATCTAAATATCATTAGGTATTTTCTTTTGATAACCTTTCTGATCAAGGCCTAAATAACACAATTCTGAAACTGAAAATGGTAAACATGCATATAAGCACATTATGCGGTTCTATTTATAGTAATAATATTGATGGTTCTAAACAGATTGACTCACTGGCAATGAACATACAATGGGAATGCCATAAGAGATGAACTAGTGCCATTTTCTGAGATAGAAAATCCTCACATTTTACATAAAGCCAGAGTAAAAATGGTTCCAAGAAAAAAACATGTGTTAAGAATTATGTGTTTAGCTTAGAAGGAGGGAAAAAAATTGGATTATCACAAACATTGCTTTTTTCTTCCCAGCATACAGTAACAGTTCCCATTTTCTGACTTCACAGTGTCATGCTCTGAATAGGAAATGGTGAAGGAAGTGGAATTTTGCAAATAAACGATAAACTTGAAATCGATTAGATTTATTAGGAAATTAAAATCTGAAAACAACTTGGTAAATATCTAATAATGCCTTAAGGATCATAGAATTATTACTTGCTAGAATCTTGCTCATGATTAAAATTGTGTAAAGTTCTACCTGCATATTTTCTTGAAAACATAACATCCTCCTCCGGCATTCTCCACGGATGTTGAATGTTATTCTATTTCCATTTATTTTATGGTCAAGAGTTTTGGACATATATTTACCCTTCTAATCTGCCTCGCTGAGATAGGCTACCACTATTCCTGACGGTCATTTCATTGGCAATATCGATAGAATTATGCTTTGGGCTCTGCCACAGTCTTTAGTGTTGCTGGGTAAGTGAAGCCACTGAGAAATGAAGCCAGACCCACAGTTTGCAGGCTCTAACTCTCAGCTGAACCTCTCACTTTCTGTGGAGACAGGTGGTTACAGAAACCAGCAATTTATGACTTTGGAAAAACCTGGAAAGGGAGAAAAGCAACTATGTAACTGATGTGACTTTTATTATTATTATTAAATACCTTTCTTCTTAGTTTAAACTGAATTTGAAAAGCCAATCCTGACCAAATTACTTCTTCCATACTTTAATACACCCTGGCTAAATTTTAAAGCACAGGGTGTATTTTATATAATGAGAATAGGGAAACTTTATTCCCATCTTACATAAATGACAGGTAGAGTGATTTGGTTTAGATCCATTTACATTCAAGTAGACCACGATAATGTTAACCGTGAACTAGCACTGGGTTTTAAAGTTTTTGCACTTAATTTTAGAGCATCAGTGTATGTACAGGAGCCGTGCTTTTCCCAAGTGCATTGCAGACAACATCTCTGAGAGATGACAAGGATAATCAGTTTGACTTCATAGCTGAAGGCACCCAAGCACGACAGAGCCTGAGAGAAACTTGCTTAACCATTGAGACAGGGAAACTGCCCTCATGTCAAGCAGCTAATGTTCTGTCACTTGCCATACATTCCTGCTACAGGTTCATGTTCTGAAATTTTCATGAACCAACTTGATGAACAAACTGTGTGATCTGGATTAAATAATGTCTGCCTAAAAGGAAAGAAGTGAAGTTAGCCAGAAGGCCAGATGGCAGCTGTATTTTCTGCAGAACTCTATTTGGAAAGTGAGCTTTATATTATTTTTGGTCATTTCTTACCATCTTAGGAGACCATTTTCAGAATAACTCATTGAGGGATATAGCACACAGGTTTCAAAAAATGAACTGCACAGACAGCGGCACATCATGTAACCTGTTCACAGAATTATAGCCATATGATGAAAAATGCTTGGATTTCTTTTTCTTCCAGCGTTGTTATGACCTACTCCTCTAGCCTATCTTTTTTTTATTATTCAGCCGGCTAAATTACCCTAGAGCTAAACTTTATAGCTTATAATACCACAGAGTTCACATACAGGAAAAATGTGGCAGAAAAGGTCATGAACTTATTACTAGTTTTCATCTTGTGACTGACTATATAACAGTATATAGTTGTGTACAGAAACAATATATAGTCACTCACGTGCAGAAAACCAGCAGTTGTCAGCTGCATACACACAAACCTAAAAGCTTTTTCTCTAAGGCAGAGTGCCATTTCTGAATTGCATCTTCCAGCAAAATTAGTAAGGAATACCTTAGACTCATGAAGATTTGGTCCATGTTCCATGTTTAAGAATCTTACTTTGAGGTTATAGGGTAAGTCCCAAGCTTTTAAATAGGAGCAAAGAAACAACATCTCACCCCGGGGTTACTTACCATGGCAAATCAGGAGAGAGGAAAATTTCGAGAAATCAATTATGATTGTTTATTTTTCAAATGATGGGGTCATCTCTAGGCATATTTGGTTTCTTCTTCTTCTTCTTCCTCCATATCATACTGATTACCAAGGCTGGATCATATTCCTTCTTATTGACTTTTAGTTTCATGCTTTCTTCTCCATTATCACTTTCATCACTCTAGTCGAACTCCCATGGTCTTGTTCCAGACACTCCAGAGCTGCTCTAACCCAATCCAAACATTATTCCATCCAATATGCATCCTACTCCCAGTCTAATCTTCATTAAACATTCATTTGATGATGGTATTTACATCTGAAAAACATTCAATGGTTCCATATTTTGTTCTACAGCAAATCAGGTCCAGATATTCCTGTCTCCTGAGATTTCGTGGTCCACAGTAGCCTGCCATCTTCTCTCTTCTCTCTCTTCTCCAAAAACTAACCATATTTCCTGCTGTTCTACAATATGTTGGTGCTCAAGTCAGTGTCTCACGAAAGCCAACCTGTCTCATTTTTGTGATGTCTGTTCTTGGAATGAGGTAGTGCAAGATAAGTCTTACTTGGAATCCCTCTCCCTTTTCTTTCTAGCTTGATAAGCACCTGTTCGTCCACCTTTGGCTCAGGTCTCACCTTCTCCTTCCAGTTTAATTCAACACATACCTACTGAGCACCTGCCATTAAATTGAAAGTCACCTTACTGTGTGTGGTGTGGAGTGCAGAGCTGTGTGAAACACGGTCCCTGCTGTATGGCCTGAGTCTGTCTGGACTGCTCCAGATCTCCAGATCCTTCTCTTTGGACATCTGCGGTACTCAAAGTCTAGACTAGTGGGCTACAGAGCGGAGTGCTCAATATAATCCACTGAGGTTCAGGAAGCTATATTGGAACTTATATTTTTTGTACCTTTTAAAATTTCTATTTTAGAATGTTTATAAAGTATATAATATATTAATACAAAGGTACATGTTTAACATTTACAAATAAATATACATATATTGGGAGTTCATGTATAAGCACTTTTACTAATGGAGTGAATGATCAAAAAATATACAGAGCCTCAAATTCACAACAATTTCATTGGGGTTTTAGGTGAGCAAACTGACCCTGCCTAGTCTAGTCATTCTTTCATTCAAAAATTGTTTTCTAGTCCCTTATATGTGTGATAGAGAAGTCAGGCAAGAGATAAAAATGTCAGCCTCATCACTGGAAAATGTGGCTGCACACACACACACACACACACACACACACACACACACACACACAGTTCCTACTGCATTAAATTTTGCAGTCTCTGGCACATTATGGGATGGAAGACATAGGTCAAAGCATGTGATCATGAGAAACAAAGCAAAGAGAAACAAGCTTGTTGCTTCTCATTGTTCATAAGCAGAAAATGATTTTGCATCATTCTGGAAAGAGAAAGAGAGAAAGAGAAATGCATTGGAAACAGCTGGTCCCTGGGCGAGGTACTTGGTTAAGGTCACATAGTCTACCTTCTCTTCTTCCTCCCTGCTCTCTGACATTTTCTGGAAGATTAAAATCTACCAGATTTTAAATATCTATAGAGAAATATATTCCACAGCCTCCCTCAATAACCAATTTAAATGACTAACCATAGACTTAAGAGAATACTTTTCTCAAACTATCAGGGCGTTCTTGTTTCAGGTTAAAATGGTCTTCTTTCCATAGTGGAACGGTTAGTCCGTCACCATCTTTTGACGGATACAGAGGTATTAAGTTGGATTTATGACTGAGTAAGCCTATCCTATGCTATCATATACCTATTTTTGTTTACCTTAAATCCTCTCTATGGTGCCTTTCTGTACCTGCTTCAGATTTTTGCACCACACTTTAGTTGTGGAAACTAAATAAAAGAATTATATAATGGTTTCTTTTTGCCTCCATGTATTTATCCCACGTATTTGGCTGTTAACAAAACTGTAATGCTAATTGAAAATCAGCTCCGAGCTGCCCAGTCTGGTTTCTTTGGGATATTAGAACATGTATACACAGGTCTTCAGGATACAGAAATCTTACTCCAAAGTTATGGATGCTGTAAATTGCAAGTCGGTACAGGAAATTTTTTGAGTAAATATTTTTTAGGATACCATTTGGCTGCTGCAGTCACAACAAACAACAGTGTCTTAAAAACCTAAAAGTCAAGTTCTCTTTTATGAACAGCCTAAGCGTACAGGCCGGTGTGGAAACTTCCCAGTGACGAGGACGAAATCTTAGCTTGTTGCTCTGCCATCCTCTCTTTGTGCCTTCCATTTCGAGATCTTGTCACACTTTAGCCATCAAGAAGAAAACTAGGCAGTGGAAAGCACACCCCTTCTGTTTAAAGGTACAACCGAGAACTTGTGTGTATCACTTTCATTCATATCCCGTTGGTTAGAACTTAGCGACATGAGCAAACTGAGCTGCAAGGGAAACTGGAAACTATGGCCTTTCGCTGGGTGATCATGCACCCAGGTAGGACCTCAAAGTTCTGTTACTAAAGGAAGAAGCAGAGAATGGATTTGGGGAACAACAGTTCGCTCTGCCTGTGGCTTAGTAGAGCCAGCCTGAGAAGGATATTTTGACCATGAGTTCAGCTTGGGAATTTATAAGCAGCATAGAAAGGATACAAAGGAAAAAATCTTGCTCTGACTACTGTATTAGCTTGGTGTTGCAGCCTTGTGGATCTCAGGCCTGGGATTCAATAATAAGTTATAACATCTATCCTGCTACTGGGAAAGAAGTTTAAACTTAACTCCAAGACTGAATTAAAATGATTTTCCAGGTAAAGTTTTCAGACTAAGTTCAATTTAAAATCAAGATCACAACTTTGCTTAGTTAATGTAGTTTCAGGATATGGAAGTCACGCTACCCCATTGCCCCTTGATCCAGATTATCCTATTAGTCTAAGGTTTGCTACGCTTCTCTGAAAGAAGCACTAACATATATTTGAGGCTTTAATGATAAAAATAAACTTTTTAAATGCTAATGAAATTTTTAAAGTTTAAAAATATTGTACTACTGTTACCACCTCATTGTAAGACCTACATTAAGAACGTTCCAGGAAAATAACCATAAAAAGACACTTCGCTGATTGCAGTGCTATACATACTCCATCTGGGACTTGCATGTCGTATTTGTTTACTTGATTAGCCAGGCACTTTTTCTTGTTAGTGTCCACATTCATCTTTTTCAACTGTAACCCTGGTTTTCATCTCAAACTGACAAGACCAACCTGGATTTTGACAGTCACACTGATTTTTATCTATTTAAACTGCTAGAAGCAAAATCTGATTTTGTTCCTGGCTTTTGTTATTAGAAAAAAAAGTAATAAAAACCAAGACAGAATTAGATCAAGGACATCCATTATTTTAACCAGGAACAAAAAATTAATATATAACTCCACCTAAATATTGGATTAATTTAAGTATACAGGGGGTGCTAAAAATTGCATTTAAAATTTTGTTTCTCAGCTCATCATTTATTTCATATATAAATTATACAATTCTGTTGTCTACTGAAGAAATAATAATATAATAATGATGGAAACTCTCATTTTTGAGTGCTCAGTACATACCTTTCTGCCCTGATTTATGTTGTCAAAGCTTTAAGCCTCGAATCAGTTCCACCCAAACTTCATAGCTGCTAAACAGCAGAGGAAGTCAAATCAAGGAGCTTTGGCTGGAAGATAAACAATAGGTTTTATGTCAGCATTGTTATGCCTGTTTGACTAAGTCGTGCATTGTCAGCAGGGGCAATATTGCCCCCAAATTGCAAATTGGTTCTTGGGGAGTGAAAAAATCAGATATTATGGGTGAAGTCAGAGTGAGAGGGAGATGTTACTATGGAAAAATAGTCATAGAGATGCTATGTTGCTGGCTTTGAAGATGGAGGAAGGGGGTCATAAGCTAAGGAACATGGACAGACTCCAGAATCTGGAAAAGGTAAGGAAACAGACCCTCTCCTGGAGCTTCCAGAAGGGAACTCAGCCCTGCTGATATCTCAATTTTAGCCCGGTGAGATTTGTGTTAGAATTCTGACCTCATAGAACTGTAAGATAATAAATTTGTGTTTTTTGGAGCCACTAACTTTGTACTAATTTGTTACAGCAGCAATAGAAAACTGATACACTCAGTTTTCTCTACTGTTCAATGAGAATAGAATGATCTGTATCACAGGTTTTTTTGTAAGCATTAAATAAAGTAATCTATGAGGAGTACTTAACATAGGGAACAAAGTAACATATCCTGACCTTGCCAGTGTGCAGACAGGCAAGGTTTGCACTCTGAGTGTACTTTTCCCATGTTTAGACTTCTTTCTTTGATTATGTCAATGACAACAGTCAAGTTTTATACTGGCCCTGCCTGTCACTTTAATGGGATTTTGTAGATTTCTCCTTGATTCATCATTTTTTTATTTTATATTTCAACTGTGGGACGTTCCTTTTAGTGACTTCCATGTACTACCAACTCTTAAGTCCTTCCCCAAAGCTATTCTCCCCCTTTTGTCTTCTCTCTCTTCTGCCCTCTTTGAAGAAATGCCTGAAGCCTTGGTAGAGTCTTTGGAGAGGTGGGGATCAGCAGGAGCAGAGAGGATAAAAGGGCCAGCTGCCAACACCCCAGTAAGGGAGTGGGAGCACCAGGTGGCTGCCATTTCATTGAGAGGCATTCCACATTAGAGCCTTGCTGGGCTGGGAAGAATAAACACAGTGTATTGTTTTCTTTTTTAACTTAAGGAAAATGTGTGTGTGCAGGTGTGTGTGTGTGCGTGTGTGTGTGTGTGTGTATTTTTCTCTGTTTTTTGTTTTTTGTTTTTTGTTTTTTAGGTGACTAAGAAAATTCCTCCCAAAATGAGAATTTTCACATTGTCACATTCACCTCTAGGCTCCATGAAGACAGTTGGGTAAATAAAGTGAAAGCCACAGATTTTCTCTATTTCTGTTGAGTCAGTTATTTTCACAGAGAACAGCTTTTGCACAATCACAGGAAAAGAAACCAACAGAATTCTATTCCTACCACCCAAGTGCTGAAACTGTGTATGTTTACATACGTTATCTTTTAATCTTCACTGTGAAATAGATATCATTACTCTCATTTCTTTCTAAGGAAGAGGGCATATCCTCACAATATCACTGTGAAATAGGTAAATAGGTATTATTACCCCCATATACAGCTAACGACCTACAGGCTCAGAGAGGGTGGCAGCTATACTGGTCTGTCTGGGATGGCAATGTGACTGCTGACTGGGGCTGTGCTAGCTGGTTGCCTAGACAGGACAGTTGAGGCCGTGTTTCAAACCCTGATTTTTAGTCCTCAAGGCCCATACATTGGACTTTTTCTGTGAGCTCAGACCTTACGGTGATATATTCAGGCTAATAAAGTTTTTATATGGATGGTGGATAAATCGGAAAGCTTATGTCTTTATTATTAGGGCATTTCTTTCTTCCTAACACCCAGGGCATCCCGTTTCCAACATCAAGGGCTCACAGACTTCTTTTGCCCTCCACACCAGTCTGACCCTTGCAGTGCCCCAGCATTCTTTGTGAAATATGCATCTGGCCATTTCACTGCCTTGCTTGTGACCCTTCAGAGACTCCTTGCTACCCTCAGGAAAAAGTCGAAGCTCTATTACCTGAGTCACAGGTCGGTCTGTCTCTCTGTCTCTCTGTTTCTCTATCTCTCTGTCTCTCTGTCTCTCTCTCTCTGTCTCTCTCTCTCTCTGTCTCTCTCTCTCTCATTTCATCTCTTTTTCCCTCTTTATTCAGTTCTAGGGATAGTCAGGCCTGAATCTGTTTTGCATCTGGGCTTTGGCGTATTCTGGCCTCTCTGCTAATATCATGTTCTTCTCTTTTCTTCCTTCTTCATCCTACCACATTCATCTGGCTAATTCATCCTACCACATTCATCTGGCTAACATCCATCTGGAAGCTTTCCTGACCCTCCTAATCTTGGTTATTTGTTTCCCACCCCACCCCCAATTCAGAGTGCTCTAATAAAATTTTGTGCTTCTTCTATAATAGTTCATGTTGACTTCTGTCCTGTTTACTTGTCTGGTAACCCTCTCCAGAATCAAAGTTATCTCAGGCCAGGGTTCATATTTTATTCACTGTTCCTCTGCTTAGTGTTTGACACAGGTCTGTGTATATAGGAAGTGCTCAGAAATTTTTCCTTGAATAAATAGAGAGTAGAAGACCTATGCACAAGTCCTGGCCCTGCCACTTTCTAGCTGTGTGACTTTTGATGAGTTCTTTATACACTTAAGATTTCAGTTTCCACGTTTACAAAAATAAGAATTTCACTGAGATGATATAAAGTTCTTTACAAACGTGAACATACTGGGATTATAATGCAACTCATTAGCCATCCAGAAACCATAAATCAACAATCATGTCTTGCAAGTGATAAGTTGGGAGTATTGCCACGGACTTCATTTCTCGAACATAGATTGATGATTTCGCTTCATCCACTTTTATACATTAATGGTCACCGGATTCATACACCTCTCTTTGTGTTGATTTATCTGTCCCTGACCCAAGGATTTATTTTCTGCAGGATACTCTCTTCATTTACACTGATTGACACATCTGAAAGGGGCCTTTCAAGCCTGAGAAAATAACTTCTGTTTATGTCCACTGTTTTGTTCTTATGTTTGTTTTTACCTAGAGAGAGTTAATGAAATCTTTTGCTGTGCTAAGAATTTTAAGTGAAGACAATTAAATGAGCTATTAGATGAGAACAGCAGAATCAAACGAGGGGAAAAAAATTGCAAAATTTACTGATTACCCATAGACTTGAGTTGGTAGTAGACATAAGACCTACATATTAACTGTGTAGAATATCTGATATACAAGTAAAAGAGAAAACTACTGACATACCAGCAGTAAAAGTATGAATGTTAAATGTAAACCATTGCAATAGCTCACAGATGTTGTCCACTAGGTTAACACCCTGGTAAAGGAATCAGTGTCTAACTATAAGACATAAGACTGTATTTGAGCTTTTCAATTTGGAGGTTCCTTCCTTCGACATTCCTAACATTTATTATCGTAGGAACCATAATTTTATTGTGTTTCAATTAGTACTTCTTGCTAGTAAATTAAACATGTTTAGATATTTCATTAGTATATGTAATCATCTAAAGTAGTAATTCGCTAGTTTCGAAGGTGCTATTAATTTTTCCTAAAATTTGCTCTGCATTTCCCGGTAATTGTGACTAATTCAAAATTTGAAGATAGACAAAAATTTTTTAAAAATTACTTCTTAACCTTTGTCTAAAGTCTTGATCAATACTATCAAATAATATACCTAAAAGAATAAAACATCAATATTCTAAGTGAACTCATTACAAATGATTTTATTTTCGGTCCTTAATTGAAAGTTTTCTTGCCCAACGCAGAATTTCTTTTATCTTTCGACAAAACTATTTTGGGCCTAGTTTATAGGCTAATTAGCTTTAGGGATTTTTTTCTCTCTCTCCATTATTTTCGTATATTGTTGCTTCTTTAGCAATCCATGATCTCTAACTCCTGACTCAGCAAAGCCCACTTCCAGGTCAGGTGGCCAGGACCTTGTGTGGACAGAGCATAGCCTGTTAGCAGCACATCAGGAAAACACCAAAGACAAATAGATTTGTTGTTTCTCTACTGACAAGTTACTCTGAGCTCAAATCACAGCCAACAAAAATGATTTGATGACTCAAATTCTTGGTACAGAAACCTTCATAAAAATCTATACTTTTCAAGAAAATAAGAGTATAGCTTTATTTCATATGGAAAATAAATAGTGATTTATTTGGGGACAGCTTTTGCATTTGATTATAGATTAATTACTTAAATTACTTTGCAAAAAGTAGATTAAAGAAATTAAGAAAGTAATGCTTATATTTACATGTCTTAGTATGGAAAGCGAATTCCAATTTTTATGTTACATATGAGGTATATGAATATGTAAATTAAAGTTCAAATCCTAAAAGTTACTTGTCATGTCAATTGTCAACTGAATAATATTCTAAATTTGGCTGTAGTCTGTTAAAATGTTAATTATTTCCATCATTAAGATCAATGATTCTTAATAGTGAGTACTAAGAGGGTGTTGTTTATAAACAATGTAGTACTTTGTCTCATAACTCTGATTTTTTAAATTACTATACTTAATTTGATATTTCAAATAACATTATAGGAAAATGAAATGTTTATTACCGAAAGATTGAGAAACCCTGTTTAAACTAATCTGCAGTTAAAAAAAAAAAAAAGATTAGTCAATGGCAGAATTTTTGAGAGAGAAGAAACAGAAGGAAAATGAGTTGCTGTAGAACAGGAATCCAGACATTGTAGGGAAAGCCAGAAGTGTGGGTATCCAAAAACACTACAGAGAACACTCACTTGGCAAGGTTCAAAGGAGGTAGAAAAAAACTACAGGGCCCAGAATAGTTCCTTGCACACAATAGGCACTCGATAAGTAGTTTTGTGTGAATAAATGAACTTAGATCACCCAACCATTTCAAGCATAGTATAAATTACTTCTGATACAGCATTCCAAAGTGACATGACGATCATTAGTAGGAGTGATGAGAAGGGTAAGCTATTTGGATATCTACTAGAAATCTTAGTCATGTTTAAATGAAAACAGAGTCTCAGATACCAATTTGCCTCACTGACATTTCCATCTTTAGGAAAGTAAAGGAAATGAGAGAAACTGTTTATTTTTAACCAAAAAGAGATTGGTTGGCAAAATAGAAGTGGAAGGGACATTTATCCATTTATTCAATAAATATTAATGGAGTGCCTGCTATGTGCCAACCACTTGGAAGATTGTGGCCATGTCATTTTAGCTTTTGTGACAACCAAGGAGCAGATGATGGATATAGCCAGATATGCGTTGCAGTCTTTAGAAGAGAACTTTCAAATATTCAGAGAAGTACATGTGATTCTATAGCCTGAGACCCTAAAGAAATGAGATGACTAAAGAAATGAAAAAACCCAACTGAGAGTTTTCACAGTACATCAATAGTTCATTGTGGATTTAATGGAGAAATATAAACTGAGTAAAGGAAGAGTTAAGTGGATTCACAACTAGGTTTACATAACCAAACCCAGAGTGCTAAAGAATGGGTCTATGTGATCTGTAGACATCTACTTGTGTTTTATTCTAGATCTCTCTTTTATCAGTGACTTGAATGATGATGAATTTGATGAAAATAATAGAAATAACAGACATATTGAACTCTTCTGTGTCAAACACTGTTCTATCACTCTCTATGTATTTAATCCTTATAGTAATTCTATGCAATTGATACTTTTATCTCCACTTCATAAATGAGTAAACTGTAGCACAGAGAGTTTAAGTAACTTCCTCAAGGTCATGCAATTCTTGGCAGAGCTAAGATTCAAATCCAGACTGTTTACTTAATGGAATAAGTTAAATATCCGTCAATTTGTGACTGACCAAAGTGAAATGTATAGCTAAAGTAGAAAGTTGTAGATTTGCTAAGAAAACTCTGGTAGACTGGAAAAAGTTAGCCAAATTAATAAGACAAAAATAATATGAGCCAGATATAAACTCATGCACTTAAGTTCCAAAAAATCAACTCTAAAAGTAATGATTGGGAAAATAGGACTTACTAATAGATCAAAGATGAGGAAGTTTTGGGGGTCTCATTTAAGATAGGCTCATTACGACCAATGTATAATATGATGTGATTGTCAACAAAATATAATCTTAGGCTGTATTAAAAAAAATAAAGCCACAGAATGAATATATATATATATACACACACATATATATATAGTTATAGATATACGATATATGTTATATATTTCAGAGTGAGAAGACCTCACACTATGTCACATGAGGAATGAGTATACTTGCAAGAATAAAGTTCTAAAGGTCTGACAATACAAAATGTCTTAGTCACAAAATAAGTTAGGGCTCTATAAAGTTTTTTCCAACTCTAACATCCTGTGATTCAGTGAATGACTTCATCCTGGAATAGAAGAAGCATGCTTAAGAAAAATCTGTCTTGGAACAGTGGTCAGATTTAAGGAGTGTCTTAAGGCAGGACTAGGAGCATTGCACAGGAAGCTACAGGAAGGTGGTTGACTCAGTTTTATCTAAGAATTTATTCACAATTATTCTTGTGCAGAAGAAGCCATGTTAGGAGGCATTGAATCTCCATCATGGAATTTGTTTGAACAGAGGTTGGATGGCCACTTAATGAGGATGCTGGAGGAGATTCCATTTAGGTCAGGAAGATGGGAAACTTCTGAATCCCTTATAACTTCAGGATTCCAAAAGAGAAGACAGTTACTAGACTCTGTCCATGAAACGAGTGTTGAAGCTGTACCAGCTTGCAAAACTGTGGATAAGTTGAGACCTAGAGATGCTGTCTATGGGAGTTAGGTTGAGTTGTGAACCAAATCAAACATAAAAATCTAAGTTAGCAGATATTTTTTATGCCCTCCTGGTGACAGTTTCTTTAGATTTTGCTTCAAATGGTAAGTCACAACAAAACCATCTATTAGGAGGCATTTCTGGCAGGCAGACTCTTCCATGACCATCTCAGACTCCTAGGCAGAAAAATCTCAAAGGGAAGATGCCAAGTATTCACTTCCGGAAGTATGCCAATTGTCAGCTAAACCTAACTTGGTTTCAGTTTCCATTTCAAGCTTTCAGACAATACATGACTAAGACAGAATGAGACTTCTTTAGGTGCTTCATGAGAAACTTAGAGTAAAAACTGAGAAAAAAACTACAAACTACATTGTCTCCCCTTTTGCAATCCTGGAGTTACAAGGGACTCATCTTCCTTAATCATAAGTGAATCTCCTCTTCAACATCCCATTAAATGGTCATCTAACCTCTGCTTAAACGGATTCTGTGACAGGAGACTCAGTACCTCGTAAGACAGTTCCTGCCATTTAAAGACCCCATATGTAACAGGAAGTAAGAGAAGGGACACAAAGAGATAGCAAGTAAAAGAAAGGATGAGCAAGAACCTGAGAAAATGATTTGTGCAGAGCAAAATTTAAAACACTGACATAACATCGTTCTTCTCATTGATAATTTTCCTTCGTTTGATTCTTTTGCCAAGCCAGCTTTACATTTCTGATTCTACTTCTTGTGAATACTAAGATTACAGTTGAAATGAACTCACTAAATAATTTTTAAATGATGCCCTCTATTTGCATTGAACCAAAGTAATGGCAGCAAATTAGTGGAATAAGTACAAGCTTAAGAGTCAGTTTCAGAGGTCTGAAGCCCCACTTTGCTGTTGACTGGCTCTGGGACCTTGGGCTTGGCTTTGACTTCTATACTTCTAGGTCCCTCACTTGCAGGAGCATTGTGAGGACTCAGTGAGATAGACAGAGAGATAAAATCGTCCAACGTGATGCCAGAGGGGGTTTTGTTTTGTTTGCTGTTGTGTTCTCCAACACCTAGGACAGTGGAGAAGCTCAGTACACATTTGTTAAGTGAACACTGAATGAATGAATGAGTGAATGAATGAATGTGCTCAGTATATGATAGCTCTTGCTAAAAGAATGAGAGTTTTTGAAAACCAAGAGGCTGATTATTCAGAGGTTTGAAGAAGGAGAGTGCTTTGTCAAAGCTAACTTAATTTTTTCCCATCATGCAGTGTCACTTCGAGATTTTTTAAAAGCTAAACTAAAAATTGTGTAGTCTTTCCCAGTCTTCATTCCATGTTTTCCATGAGGTATCTTGTGTGGTCTCATTTTGTCTAATCATATTGTTTGAAAGCTTGAAATGAAAAACCAAGTTAAGCCTGGCTGGTAGCCATCCAGAAATAGATTTTTTTTTTTTAAGTAAATTAATTTTCAAAGACATTTTCTCTCTTTAATACTTCCTCATATCTTTAAAAGAAGCATTTAGTAAAACAATAAGACTGCCTTTTCAGTGTCTGGTTATCTCTTTTTCAAGATTGAGTTTGGTAAAATGCATAATATTAGCTATTGGTCATCTCCCAAAATGTAAGACCAGTTAAAAATAAAAAACAAGTGAAATATTTGATATAATTTATGAGTTACTTTCCTAGAGCTAAGTGGAACTCAGCTACAAAGTTCTATTTGTTTTAGAGCCTTCAATATTAATCAGATTATAGCATATATATTTGTAAAACTAAAAGGACAAACAAGGTGCATCAAATTGAAATGGTTAAAAAAAAATCTAATTTTTAATTCAGCATTTCCAGAATACCAGATAAAATAGGATTTAGTTTCAAAACCCTGTAAGCAAAAATGACAGTGAGGTGGGACGGAGAATGGGGTGGGATGGAGGTGAAAGGAATTCTCCCATTTGCTAAAAGGAAAACGAAACAAGAATGTTATCTCTTTGCTGCATTACAAGCTGGACAAGCGTATAACTGAAACCACACTGTATAACACCTTTTCACTACTGCCTTCTGATGTCATCTAATTACTTACTGCCTACTAATCTTATCTCCCTTCAGGAGCCGATCTTAAAATTATATTGCTTTAAAATTAGCTAAACACATTGCATCTAACCAAGGCACATAGTGGATCTCCAATAAATATTGATTAATTAACTTTGTGTACTATGCGGGTAGGTTTTCTTTCTGGCCTTACCCATGACTTGCTTGTTTCTGCTGGAGAGGTTTCAGTTTTACTCTTCCTCTTCCTGAAATGTCATTCCCATCATTGCCAGTACTGCCTCAAAGCAGTGGAAAAGAGCATCTCCTCTCAGAACCTCTCTCTGATTAAACCCACCTAAACTAAAGCCATCTCACTCTTCCAGAAGCCCCTTTTATAAACATGGTAGTAGTCATTTCATAATAATTTAAGATTCCGTTATGGCATTCTCATTTCTCTTGGCTCTGATACTCTCGATGCCCTAAAAATACACCCCTCAAGAATAGACATATATACAATGGAATATTACTCAGCCACAAAAAACAATGAAATCTTGACATTTGAGACAACATGGGTGGACCTAGATGGTATTATGCTAAGTGAAATAAGTCAGAGAAAGATAAACATTATATGATTTCACTTATATGCGGAATCTAAAAAACAAAATGAACGAACAAACAAAACAGAAACAGATTCAGATACAGAGAACATTTTGGTGGTTGCCAGATGAGAAGGGGTTCAGAAGATGAATGAAAAAAGGGAAAAGATTAAGGTGTACAAATTGCCAGTTATAAAAACAGTCACAGGGATGTAAAGTACAGCATAGGCAATATAGTCGGTAATATTGTAATAACTACGTATGGTGTCAGATGAGTACTAGACTTATTGGGGGATCACTTCATAAGTCATATAAATATCTTATCACTGTGTTGTACACCTGAAACTAATATATTCTATGTCATTAAAAAACTAAAAAAAAATTAAAAAAATTAATAATTAAAAAAATAGGCATCGAATCTTATTTCCTGTAGATGCACACATACACACAGATACCCCTCACATCAGCGTCCGGCCCAATGGGGAGCTCACGCAAAGACATGTTCTGCAGCTCAATAATGAAATTTTTAGCATTAGTAAAAAATCAGACAACCCTGCTTGCTTGTCTCTATCATTCTGCCAAGAATGGGTATAAATGCAATCAAGGCTGTGAGAGATGGACTTTTTTCATCAAACAAGTGATCAAAACCTAATACATTTACCCCTTAAAATTGCTTTAGGGTAGATTGGATGACTAACAGAAAGTCTTCCAAAGGGAAATAATGTATGGCATTATATTTATTTGAAAGGTCTCTACAATATTTGAACTACTGTACAGAAGCAGTTGTGATTTATTCAATCTTTAAAAAAATGATTTGGAAGAGATTAAATTACATATTGCTAAGGCTTATAGACCATCGTAAGCATTCAATACTTTCCAGACTTCCCCAATGTGAGTTGAGCCATAGGGCAGGCTGGAGCTCAGTGCAAAGTAAAATTGCCAAGGTGTCTGCTTCTGGGTCTTTTATGCTATAAACTGTAGGAGTAAGCAGGCAGGCCATAAAGACGGTTTGCAAAGAAACCCATAGCATGCATGTAGGTATCAACAGCAATAAAGACCCATATCTATGGGTGGAGAAGTTACAGGGGTATATAAAGGTGGGGTTAGGGGTTAAATGTGTTTCACATTGGGTTGGATATCAGTTGTTGTTTTCTCCTACTCCATAGAAAAGGTAAAATTTCAGTCTTTCTATTTTGGACAGAGCATCGGCGTTGATGGAGAGAAACTAGAGGGCTTGTCTAGTGATGGGATTATCCCCAGTACAAGCCTCTGCGATAAGAAGAAATAAAATAAGTAGAAGATGTTGGGGAAGTTACCTGGTTAAAGAGATGGGATACATGGGGTCCAGTCAGGGAAGATGTGGAGGGCTTCGGTGCTTGTGATTAGACCTTGACACTGAGAATGACTAAAACATTTCAGGGTTGGAGGTATGAAGGGAAGAGGTTAGGGAGTGGGTGGGAGGGTGTGTAAAATGATGTGGTAGAACAGCATTTGACAATGCTTGTTTCAGTGGTGGTGTTTAAAGTGATAATCCAGTCCTAGATGTTGAAAGCTGGGGAATAAATTATTAAAGACTCATTGCAACAAAGAAAGGAAAAATAAAATGAGAGGACATTTATTCTACTTTTTCCACATGTCTTTATTGAACATTTAATTTTCAAAGGCATTCTATTAGGTTCTTTGGAAAAGAAAAAGGAGAAGTGGAATTTATCAGAGACAGGCTTTTTAAAAGAAAGCAATTATTTTTATAATTCATTAAATCTATGAATATCTTATATATTTGAAGCACTTTTAAAGTACTTATTAATTTTCCCAAAACAACACATTTCAGGTGACAAATTTCTATTTTTTATTATAGTTAGAAATTGAAATAAAATTTACTAAGATAGTAAATATGACCTCTAGAATTTTAAGTGTATCATAAAATGGTCAAAATGAATTTTCATTATCTGTGATTGCATTAGAATGAACTCAAGGGCATTAAAATCATATTCTCTCTTTTATCCATCTCAATACAATTACCTGAAATCAGAATGTGTGAAAGGAGAGTTAGTAATTTTTAGGTTACTCTCTCAGTAGCTCTAAGACTTTATTTGAATTTTTCTCTTTCTATGTTGTAACTACTTGTTGTCCTCTAAAGACCAGTACTTACCTATGAATTTGGTCACTAGAGCACTGACCACGTCTGGTAGCCACAGGCAGGAACCCATGACCTGGCATGGGTTTCTGAGTCATTCGACAGGAAAGAGATATTATAGCTTTGCATTTACTTTTGCTTGTGCTGAAGTTTTAAGAACATGGAGAACAAATGACACTGTGGATATAGAGCTCTGAGAGTTTATATCCCTCTTAGCAGTCAGGCCTTGACCTTGGGCAGCCACCCACACCTCTCTGGAGTTGCCCTAGTCCTCACACAAAGTGACAGTGTCCACGAGGAGGGAAGAATGTGGCCATATGAGGGCAATTTGTGGTCGGAAGTTTGTGTTGCAAGGGCCACCTTCAATCACTGCCTCGATGCATGACCACAACTTCTCAAAGCTTAAGTTTCTCATCTGCAAAATGAAGATCCTGAGAAAGCAACCACATAGGCTATGGAGGAATCAAAAGAGAAAATTTTATATTTGTATTTATTTTGTAGCACTTACCATGTATCAGGCAGTCTTAATGACTTTACAAATATAAACTCATTTATCCTCATCGCCACCCTATGAGGTAGTTTAATATTGTTCTGTTTTTACTGATGAGGAAACAAAGGCATAGAGGGATCGAGTAACTTGCTCAAATCCCAAAACTAATAAGAGGCAGAGTTGAGATTCAAACTTGATGAACTGTAATTACTTATTTTCTATCATAAGAAGATAAGTAGGAATCTAAATAGCAGAAAATAAGCAGTATTTCCTTTTTGCAGTCATTTAAGGGCCCAAGATACTGTGGTTGTTGACGAAGACACCTTAATTAAAACAGTTACTTCTGCCATGTGGCTGGCTATAGGGACTTCCTGGCTGCTTTTGACCATGGGTGGTTAGCAAGATGGGCTCTAATGGTGGGGACCAAGAGAGGCCTGACCCTAGAGAGAAGTAATCGCCTTTCTAAGAACACATTGAACTTACATGTTAGTTTTTTAAAAATCAAACCAGAAAAACAAGGTAACATATTTATAGGACTGTAGCAGGCCTGACAGGTGAGAAAGCCTTCTCCATTCTGCCCCTCAATAGTTATCTCCACCGTCGTGTCCTCAAACTAGCATTTTACTGGTAAAGGCTAAACGTTCACCATGAGAACTTCATTTCTTTGGGTGAGAGTAAGACCCCTGATCAAATGTATGTGTACCCCTGGACATGGTAGTACAATATTCATTTAGTGCAAAATTAGCCAGCAGAAACTTCCAGTTAGGTCTGGAACCAGGAACGGGTTTTAGGAGTGGGAGGGGAGAAGGCCCGCCTCAGGGTGCAGTGCTAGGAATGTTTGCTAATCAATTGATATGCCTGTACTGGTGTCACCTATGCCTGTACTGGTGTCACCGGAAGATTAGAGGCCCTTAGCCTAGACCACACTCAGAAACTGACCTTTGGAATGGTTACTGCAGCCTCAGCCTGTACTGTCTCTTAGCCTCTGGGGCAGTCAATGTAAAGGTTGCAGATTTAATCTTAAAACTATGCCTTTTTCAAGATAAGAAGAAATAAGAACTGGGCATTCACTAACAGGGGCCTGAAGACAAAAACACTGGGCCGTTTTTCAAAAAGGGATTTAGCAGTTTCTCCAAAGGTGGGTCCCTCTAAGTGAGCCTCAGGTGGCTAAGGCCACCAGCTGATTACTCAGCCACACCCAAGTTCCTGCCACTTACCCAGGTTTCTGACTCCATCTGCGTCACCATTGAGATGACTTACTGGCCCCAGTAAATGCAAGTTGATAAAGGTGACCAGCTGGGGCACAGGGCTTATTTGCCTGTTGAGAAAGCCAGTAGCTCAGACTGTGCACCAGAAACCCTGATTTGGAACACCAGGACTCCTTAAAACGTGAGTTAAGGTTGATTTTGTGGGGAAACCTTAGGGGGCACAGTAACGGGTAGGGGAAGAGGTGTGAGAGGGACTGGCTGCCTTGGAGTTCTCTTCTGCTGGATGCTGAAGCTCTGCCTCATTCCCTGGTATTTCTTTCATCATGTGTGGTAGTGCATCATATACTGTTCAGCCAGTGCCAGTGTTGTTTCAAGAAAGCAGGGAGACCTGATTTTCTTTGCTACTTTGAGAAAATCATTAAATGTTTACTAGGAGGGTTCTGGCTTAATGAACTAGAAATATTGTGAGTTTGTTGAAACAGAGATTTTTGAAACCAGATATGCTCTGAAGAGATGATGGGTTCCTCTACCAGGATGAGCCAGCTTCTGCAGAACTGACTACAAATGTATATAGCTTTTGTTAGCCAGGTTTTCTTAAGATTTCTCTTTGCCAGTCCAGAGTTCTATTGCAGAACCACAATGTATCTTTTCTTTGGAGACGAATATGCAGCGGATTTCCTTAAAAAGATGCTATGAAAATTTTTAAAAGCATGCAGCCGCACCCCACCCCCACCCAACCCCTAATAACCGCAAGCCTGCCTCTAACCCCCTGCTATGCCTGGTCTATGATGATGAGACTTGCAAGCTGGGCAGATCACAGCCCCCTTGTTGCTTTGGCCAGAACCGTGAGCCAGGTCAGTTCCAATTCTAATTTCCTGAGTCAACACTTTGATTTTCTTACCCACCTACTCATCTGGCTCTTTCTGTGTTTTTATGTTTATATCTGCCTCCATCCAAAGATGTCAGCTCCTTTGGGAGCAAGAGCTCTGGAGCCAGAAAGTCCAAGATCAGATCTCAGCTCAGCTTCTTACTAGCTCTGAGGCTTGAGTGCGTGCTTACCTCCCATGCTTCCATTTCTTCTATAAAGTGAGGACTACATACTCCATGGGTTATTATGAGAATTAAATGAGTTAATACATGGAAAGTGTTTATAGCAGTGCTGGGTAGACATTATGAGTTCAATAAGTGTTATTTTGTAACCATTGCCGGAATTCCACATAGAGTCTGGCACATTGTAGGTGTTCAGTAAATTGACAAATAATAAGAAAAAACATTTTTGTTTCTGTAGGAAGAGCCGAGGGAAAGGAAATAAAGAAAGGGAAAGCACAATATTTCTTTGCAACATTTGGAGAGGTTGTGGTAAGGTACTGGGTGCTTGGGGTGTGAAGGAGAACTGTGCTTGGTCTTTTGTCTGAACCCCTCTGGGTTTTGGGATTTGCTCAGCAGGCTGTGTGGGGATGAGGGGCTTGCCAGTGTGATCTGCCCGGAGAGCCTATTGTGGCATGCTTGGAGAGGATGGAATTTATTCTTTTGAACCTCAGAAGGCAGGCCACTTCACCTTTCCTGGGGCATCTCTAAGGATGGGCATGTTTTAAAGACTTGAGCTGACATCATCGCATCTTAAAAGAACTGAGCATAATTGAATTGCTGATACAAGTGGGTACTTGCACCAGGCCTGGGTCACTCACATCTCTATGGAAACACATGTTTGCTTGAAAGCCCAGCCATCAAAAGCAGAGCCTTCCAGGAGCCAGCGTCGGGTCACTTTTAAAAATAAGGCACTTATTTTTATATTCTCAAGCCATCAAAGACCTATGAAATGAAATAATTTCAAATTAAATAGAAAAAACATGCCATAGATGAATGCTAATAGAGCCTGCCATGCGCCCTCCCCCTGTGCTTGTGGTGCTTGAGATCCACGCATTCATTTTAGCTGTTCTTTGCTCTTTTGCTCCCATTTGCATTCTGCTGCCTTGGGGAGGTGGTTTGGTACTTTATGCAAAAATGGTTAATCTTCATTCATAATGGAAAATTCAAAGCAGGGCCTGCCATAAAGTGTGCTTTGTGCTGCTCTCTGCTGTTTCTGTGTGTGCAGCGTGTACAAGGACGTACAATTTGGATGACTGCCTCCTACACAAGCACTCAGGGCTGTTGAGTGGCGACTTTCTCCCATAAAGGTCTGAAACTCACATCAGCACATCTTGCCCTAGATGTGCTCAAGTGATATTCTTAGTGATGGGGAGCTTTTATCTGCCTCTGGAAACAGGCCTTTTCAAATAAGTATTGACTGTTAATGACCTGTTTAAATAAAACATTCAATTTTCTTTCTTCCCCCCACAAAGGACTTAGTAGGCAGTGACATTTCTAAACCAAAGGCTAACCTTGCTTTTCAAAAGAGTCAGAGCTGGGGCTTTTAAATGTGAAATTTTTGTCTGACATTTGCCCTTAAAATGCTTTTCAGTGAAGTTGTTCTAACAGTGGGTTTCGTACATTGAAGTGTCTTTGAATAAAAATGCAACCTTGAGATTTTTTTTTTCCCCCTCGAAATTAAATTTAAAAATCTAGGTAAATATCTTCATATGAAATTCATATTTCAGTTACCATTCTGTGTTTCATTGTTTATGTGTCCTCATTTCTAATAATTAAAGCAAGTTTTCTCTAAGGAACAAGGCGCTGCACAGGAACTTTTATTAAACTGTAGGAATTAAACCACAGAAGAAAGAGTCAAAGCACTAAAGTATTTGGAATGTAAGAGACCTCAGTAATTACAAGATCAGATAAGGAATAGCAAAGGAGTTGAGGAAAAGGGAAGAGAGAGAGAGAGAGAGAGAGAGAGAGAGAGAGATTAGGCAACAGAAAAGTTAAGCAACAGAGAACTTACATAATGTTAAATTTAGACAGAAAGTCCCAATTTTATAGGAGAACGGTTTCTCTCAAGCTGGCATACAGGTACCCATGATGGCGCTTAATCCTTGACCAATTTAAAGGTGATCTTTACCAAAACATAGTCTAGAACATCAGAGACAGCACCCACACCTTCTGTTTTTTTTTTTAAGGTGAATTTTTAGCTTTCCGCTACCCTAGCTGCTAAGCTTCACATGCCTGCCTGGCCTGAGAAAACAGGGTGCTGGGATCAGTTTAATTATCTTTGCAGAGTTCTTACTGCGATTCATATACACTGTGCCCCATGACTTGTTTATGCTTTGAATTACTATATATAGGTACAGTGATTGGGGCTCCAGAATCAGAGTGCCTGGGTTTGTGTCTTGGCCCTGTCACTGACCGTAGGACCCTGGCTTAGTCACTGAATCTCTGTGCCTCAGCTTTCTCATATGTAAAATGAGGACAATCATAATTTCTACTTTATAGGGGTATGAGGACTAAATGAAAAATATGTGTGTCAAGCACTTAGAATGCTTGGCACGTTGTAAGTGCTCCATGAGTGTACTAATTATTATTTTAAGTCTTTATTTAAAAAGTTTTCTTACATGTTTTTTCTGGTTCCTTAATCCAATTCAAGAAAAGTGATGTAATATCTGAGAACAAGAAAGTGAATCTAAGAGCAATAATAGGTTTCAGAGAAATAAAAGTGAAACTTTATTATTACCTACACAGTAAAACCTGAGGGAAATGGGAATAGGGAAGTTAGAAAGCAATTTGGCATGCCAATACATTGTTTTACCTTTTCATATTTCATATGGTTGCAGGAGAAATTTAAATATATATTTTTAAACTCATTTTGGTAGTTGATCAGATTGTCACATATAGTAAGCTTCACTGAATTGTATGAATTAGAAATGCTAAAACAAACATATTTGCCAGAATTTGTAGTATTCAGGATTATTTTTCATAAGAAATTTTTAATCTTCGTTATAAACGTATAGATTTTCTGATTCACATTAATGCATATTAAGTAAGATCTTTGCATAATGATTAGTTCAGTTTGCTGTAACTTTGCATATGGAGTGATTGGTGTTAACCATATTTGTGGTTTATTAATTTTGCACTGGAGAACTGGATAGTTAATGTATTGGTGATAAACAGTGAAATTCTTTTCTTTGGGATTGATGTCTTTTCCTAATGTTTTTGACTATGGAGTATATATATCTAGAAAGAAGTAAGACATTAATCTGTTATTTCATAAACAAAATTTCAGTTAACAATTTCTTTGATCTTTATTTTTTTCAAGGACACACAAACACATATATATATATATCAAGGTTTTTTATATATATAATGTAGATGATGGCTATTTATGTTTGTAATGTTATTACTGAAAATTAAATTATAATTTAAAGGAACAAATTTTCAAATAATCCCTAAGCATTGAAATGTTGCATCGATATCAAGACTTGCATTTCTGGTTATCTTAATTTTATACGGATTATTCGATATACATGGAACACATATCCATGGATTTGAATAGTTCGGCCTCACTCAGTAATTGGTTGGTTTTAAGAACAATCTTAACTGATAACAGGAATTAGAAACCAGGTTCTTTCCCAAGAAGTCAGAAGTCTCTGTACCTTTCTTGTGGATCTAAAGCTCTTGCGATCAAGCTCTGTTAGGATATGGGCATCAGTCGTGCCGGGAGTGACATGCTATCGAGCATGGCAATGAAGCGTGATGTGAGGGAAATAGGTCTGTTGGCCCCAAACGTCTGTCCCTCCTTCACGGCATTATAGGCTTCTCAGGTTAACCCAGGGGTCTGAAACTATGAGAACTGGGGTTTCAAGTTGGGCCTATCATTAAGAGGGGGTGATGATATGTTTCCTAGAGGCAAAGTTCCTTACCTATCTAAATTAAATAATTAAGATTCAGATTGAGTTGATCTGACTGTCCTGGAATAGTTCATAGCAGGCAACAGAATCCGAAAAGAATAAGGGCACAGCACAGTTTCGTTTTCACAGGAAAGAGGGAATCAGCTCAGGAAACATAATGAGCACGTGGCTCCTTGAGGGTGTGAGGTGTGCTTCTCAGTGCTCTGGAGGGGCTAGTGCCAAACCTGGGCTGCAGACACTCAGCGAAGACTTTCAGCACACTGAAGAGCAACCTCGCCTGTTCCATAGTTTCCTTATCAGTCAGAACTCAAATTGACAATCTTGTCACTTGAAACTCTTAATTTTCTAAGGCAAATCAAAAATATGTTCTGTTTAGATTGAAATCCTTCATCTAACTTCCATGACTGGAGCTGGAACTGATGTCCCTCCCAGTCCCTCAGTTATCCACTGGCCAGCAGAAAGCCTTGGTGTGGAGAGAGCACTGGAAGCCACACAAAAGGCAGAGTCTACAGAGACAGCCTTCCATGCAGGAAAAGAAAATTTAAAGAGTAAAACGAACAAAGAACACAATTACTCCCTACAATTACTTTTTGTCTTACCTTTCCATCAGAGAAACCTGTAGTAGCCTAATTCTACCCTCACATCTAGCATTTTCGTTCCACACAAAAATAATGTAATCTTACTGGCATCACTACCAAAAAAGAGCCTTTCTTGAGTCAGACTTTGAGATTAAAGAGAAAGGGAATTGCCAAGGAAATATATATTTTTTTCGTCCTATGAATACTATGGAATTTCTCTCGGGTTCCTTTGTGGATTTGAACTCTCCGGCTTTAGAAAATGCTGCACACCCAAATCCTAGACATCAAAGCAAAACAAAAACAAAAACTCTTTTCCTCAGATTTCATAGATCTGTAATGGCAAAATTAGGTGCATCTAGAAGATTTAGCTAATCTAATCTAATGAAAGGAATTGTGGCTCACAGACCCATCCTAGCAAATAGCACCGAATCTTGCTGTCACCTTCAATCCTTTATAATTCCATAGGTATAACCTGTATCTCTCTCTCCTTCACTTCTTCCCTCCTTCCCTCCCCCATCCTCATTCTCTCACACGCACATACATACGCTTTCATACACAGAAAAACACCAAAAATGTAGAATGTATACACGATGCCCAAACTGCCATTTGAATAAGGAAATCAACCGCTCAAATGTCTTCAAGTATCACGATTGTAGACCATCTTGTAGGCATTATGATGGCTGATCAAAGATTTCACTTTCATCTATGGCTTGTAAAGAAAAACACGTGGTTATTTGTCCACGTACCTCACATGCCATCTCTATCACTGTTATGATCAGAAAATAATTCTCTTATCTTTTACTAGTAACTTTCAGGGGCGTGAATAAATGAGAATGAAATTCAGATATTATTTGCCAGCTAGTTTATTTCCTTTCTCCCATATGCCAAGTCAGAGGATATAAAATTTATTGTTTGGAAGTTCATTAAATGGGAGGTGTATTCAAAGGGATGAACACTCTGAGTAGAGCATATGGGAAGGAGCTGCCTTAACTGGGGATTGAGTCTGCAGAGTATCTCCTGTTACCGTGTCCAAATGCATGTGCCTGTCAGTGACACTATTATTGAAAAACTTATAAAAATAAAATCTTATTTTTCTAATATTTGGCAACATATAATAATATATCTATGGGGATTCCTATTTGAATGGTAATAGAGTTAAGATTACATATTGCTAAGCTTTCATCCTAAAATCAACAAAGGTAATGGATCTGAATTTATAGTTTATTTAAGATCTAGGTTTAAAAGAAAATAGTGAGGAGAAATCTGAGGATTTTTGTAAGTTATTCCTAAAATGTGTCAACTCCAAATATGTTCTTTGTTACAAAAGCCAAAAAGAATATAGGAAAATGTTTCAGTGGTTCTTGATTGACAAAAACATGCAAATAGGTGGTATATCGATATCTTCTCCTGTCTAGATGCTAATTTCTGAACCAATCCGTTCACCTGTTTTAAGTGATTTATGTTTTATTTTAAAAAGAGATTAAAGTATTAAAGACTTAAGATCCAGCTTCTATCATAATGGTGAAAGATTTAGACCAGATGAGAAGAAAGAAAACATCACAGCTTGATGTTAAGAATACAGATCTCAGAATGGGCCACTTCACAAAGGAGATTGGACACCAAAGGCAGAAAAACTAAAGAATTAAGGGAAACAGAAGGATTATGGGCAATTTTAAGCATCCATTTGAATCTCAAGGTCACGAATTTATGGTCATCAAAAATATGGTGAAGGTTTATATGTATGGAAGTTCATGATATGTTGGTAACTAAAAAAAGCGAGTTTTGAATCTGCCATATACAGTGTTTATTATATTTAAATCTCATATTATTTCTCCTGTTTCTTCCTTGAGTGCATCATGTAGTTACATACATGCCAGAAAAGACTCAGTAAATGTTTGTTATATTAACTAGAAGCTGATAAAAGCTTTGGGGCAGTAAGGATTGTGATGACAATGACTAAAATAGGTATGCTTTTCCTCCTCTCACTGTTTTAGACCACTTTTCTTTAATATAATAAGAAGAAACACATTTTGGGTACATACCCATTTGTTTCTGTCATTTTCCATATCAATCCAGTATGAATAAAATATTTTACATTGTCTTCTAGTTATCATAAAATGCTTTTAGAACATATATAAGAGAAATGTTTAGCTTGAAAGTATTATTCCATTCCAAAATGATATTTATGATGATGGCTGAATGAAATTATTTACTATGTTCGAAGAAAGCATAAAAATAAAACATTGAGAAATCAATTTTAAAACTTTAAAGTTAACCTTTTTTTCCACCCTTCTTTATAGGGCTTATTCCACTGGAAGCAAGATGGCTGAACTCAATACTCATGGGAATGTCAAGGAGAAGGTAAGATAAACTTGTATGCAGATTTTTGCAGAAACTCCAGACTGGTTAATGTTGTCTCTAGCTGGTAAAACTTCAATTACAATGGAAGAAGGGGAAAATGGTGGGGTTTTTTGGGCAGGGGGTGGGGCGGTGGATACACAGTAAGTTTGACACACTAGAAAACCATTTAACAGAATCATGAGTAGCATTTACCGAATGTGTTAAGTGTATTACATCCATTTCTTCATTTAATCTTGGCCATAACTCCATAAAGTTAATACTATTATTATTCTCATTTTATAAGAGAAGTTAAGCGATTTGCCTAAATTCACATAGCTAGTAAGCGACACAGCTAGAATTTAAACCCAGCAGTGCCATTCTACAGTTCATACTCTTAATCATCATGCTGGTTGCATCTAAGAGCTAAGTAATATGTTATGTCTCCAGAAATGGCCTCATATAGAGATATCCGGCGCCCTGCCTCGTGCTTGTGCTGCATTTAGCCTTTTAAATTTCTTTCAACACTGAGAGTTTAAGAATATGGTGAAGGGGGATTTTCCCCCTTCTCATCATTGATTGGAGGCTGATTACACTTCAGAATCCTTCCACGTCTTGTCCTCCTCTGTGAGGCTGCCTCCACTTAGGGTCAAAATCCCTCACTTGCCACATATGCTACCTTGCAGCATCAGCTCTATATGGTCATAAACCATAGACCACATAAGACCATGGAGATAAATTTGTCCAACCCATTCATCTGGCTTCAGGGAATTGAGGTCCTAGAAGGGATTTGTCCCTGATGCACAGCAGAGTGGGAGAGCCTGGACTGGAGCTCTGTCCACCTTCCACATGGCCACTTCCCTCCCTCCACTAGTCTGTAAACTACATAAGGGCAGGAGTTTGTCTTTCACCCCTTTCTATCCCTACAGTACCTAAAACAGAGTGGAGGATGAGAGAAGTAACATTTGTGGAGTTCTTACTATTTTTTCTTTCATTTGGCAAAGATATATCAGACCCTACCTTGTGCCAAAACACTGTTCTGGATGCTAGGGATATGGCACCAAACATATAGATGAGATCTCTGCTCCCGTGGAGCTTGTTTTTAAGGAAGGAAATGGGGAGTAAAAAAGAAACATATAGATGAATAGTCATTTCAGACAGCGGTAACTACTAAGAGGAAAGTAGAGTGGCAAAGGAAGGTGGCTACTTCAGATGGGGTTGGTCAGGGCAGCCCTCTCGGAGGAGGTGATATTTGAGCTAAGATAAAGACAACGGGAAAGAAACACTGCAAGATCCGAGGACAGAGCATTCTAGATAGAAAAGCAAAAGCAGGTGGCCCAGGTGGACTAAATTGAATGTGTTTGAAGAGCAAATGGTCCGTGTGGCAGAAGGAATGGTGATGGGAGAAGAGATCAGAGAGTAAGTATGGCAGGAGCCAGTGTTGGCAGAACATTGGGTCTTCACCTGTGTTCCTGGATCCACAGGTGCAATTCAGGATTTCATGTACTTGAATGGGGAAAAAAATACATTTTCATCTCCACTAACTTCTAAATGAAGTTTAGCATTTCCTTCAGTCATGAATGTAATCAAAGGAAAAAGAAAACCCACAGTAGTAGCATGAATACTTGTGACTTTCACAACTAGAAATCACAGAAAATTACATTTGTAACAGATATCCTGAATATTGTTTGTTCATCACTACTTCAAAATGACCGTATGGAACCTGCACTATATTGTTATTTGATGTTGGTAGAGAAACATATATTACTGTAGCATAAATTTGTTATTTCATTAATATTTAAAATTTATTTCAGTAGGAGTGGTTTCCTTTGTAGTCATATGGATTTTATTTCGCACATTTTAAAACATTATTCTTAGTAGGACCCCACAGGCTTTACCAGACTGCCAAAGGGGGTCCGTGCCTGGAAAGCTTTAGAACCTAAGACAGAGCCGTGAAGGGCTTTATTCAAAGGGCAGAAGGAGCTGTTGAAAGGTTTTAGGCAGAAGCATGACTTGGAGTGACATTTTGTTAAAAGCTCACTCTGGCCCCATCCACTACTATGCTGCATGTTTTTTAAATCTTCGTATTAAATAACTTTTCTGTTTAGTAAGGACACAGAAGTTTGAGGTTAAAATCAGGCAAACCAACTTGTTACCCCAAATCTCTCCATACATGGTCAAAACCAACTTCCACCGACATAAAATTTCTTTGGAGTCTTATGTGTTACCTTAAAAATTGATGCAAATTGTTTATTCTATTCTATTTCATAATACATTCCATATATTATTTTAATGCAAATACAATATTACTAATTGACCGTTGAGCAAACAATAGCAGAAATATGTGCCCCTTCAATAAAGCTTCATACTCTCCATGACTCACAGTCATATACTCAGGTGAGACTTTATTTTCCTCATTTTGAGAAACTGAGTCCAGCACCACAGTGTTGACCAAAGATTGGCCCCTTTCCAAATGTCTGCTGATGGATGAATTGAATAGCTCCTGAAGTTGGGCTGTGAGAAAGAAAAGCACTTTAAACAGAGTCATAGCAATTGATTCCCTGAAAATGATAACTAGTAGACAGATCAGTATGGTAGGCTCAGCAGTCAAAGATAGCGTCTTATTGAAAACAGAGGTGGCATCGAGCCAATAAGGGGAAGAAGACTGATCTGTCGGCACACAGGCCACAGAGGTTCAGTGTGAACGCTCCAATGCATTGGCTTAGACACCACGTTATCCACTTGTCATGATCGATGTCATATATGTGTATGAAGATTAACAATAGATGGTGTTTTTTGCTATCGCACTTCAGTAACTTATCTAAATGTTGGCATTATATTGAAAGAGGGTAATATTTAAGTTGTAAATATTATCAATCCATATGACAATGAAAGTAGATCTTCTCTAACCAAATTAGTAAATTCCATCTTCCTATGCCAAAAGGTTAATAGATTTCTCAACTCAATAAAATAAATCATAATAAACAACTGAAAATTCTGATCATTTATAATTTTACATTGATTTATTGTAGTACATTTATTTCCTTTAGTTGTTAGCTTTTATGGCCTTTTTATGATTAGTTTGTTTCTCAATCTGTCACACAGAGCAATGACATTTTAGTTCTGAAAATTAAGACTAATAACAACTGTTACATCTTAAATTATAAATTATAAGCTTTTAGAGATCTGATTACAGAATTTGTGTAGTGTTCTTATACAACATCTAGTCAAGCGCTATGGGAAATTAAATACTCAATAAAAGCCTTGCGATGAACTCACCAGTTATCTCTAGTGGGTCCACTATTGGATACATTGAAAAGGAGTAGGTGCTTTGGTGAAATTATCATTTCTGTCCTCAGGCAGCTTTTAATTCAGAAGAGGAACTAATAACTTAAGCTTTAATATCCAAGACAACTGAAATTTACAGTTGATTCTCTTTGTGACTTTTTATTTTACAATACCTTTATATTATTGAACTATAAACTGTAAGGATTTAAATAGAAATATTGTTGGAGTCAAAGTTTAGTCTCCTTAGTGTGACATGTGTGATCCATCTCCTGTGTGACCTGACCTCCATCCACTTTTACACCTTTATCTATAGCCACTTCTCCACATGCCCCCCGCAACACAGCAGCCAGCCTAACCTTGAATGTTTCTGCCTCCAGGACTTTGCAAAAGTAGTTTTCAGTATCTGGGATGTCCTCCTCCAGGGACCCAACCCTCCTTCTCCTCACTTTTACAAACGTTCCACATATCTCCTTTCGCCTTCCTTCTGCACCACTTGAATTATTTGGACTTCTTCTATTCTCTTTTTTTGTTTGTTTTTTTGTTTGTTTCTGTGTTTTAAATATCTTTTAAATCTTAAAATATCTTTTTATCTCCTATGCTTTCAGCATACAGACTTTACTCCTTGTATTGTGATTGTTAGTTGTCTGTGTCCTCGTGTAAGACTCTGTGCTTCTTAGGGGCAGGGACTGGGCCTTCACATAGTTGACCCCCACTTAGAATCAGATAAATGAATGGATAACAGATGAATGAACATGCCTGCTTGAATAGTTAAGTTCTTTAGAGACATTTCCTATTCACAATATTTTGCAAAATCTCAAGCCTTCTTGAAAACTGAAATATAGGTTAATGGAAATGTCATCTCATTTTAGTATTCTCTTTACTATTAAATAAAACAAGTTTTAAATTGCTTCTAAAAACAGAAACTAAGGTTACTTGGGGTAGTTCTGCAAAAAAGCATATTTATGAAATACTTATCAATGACAAATGGTCTCAGGTAGGTTTCACTATAACAAGTGATGTCTTTTGGTGAGTAACCAGTCATATTCTGCTAGACCAAAAAAAAAAAAATCGAAGGAAGGAAAGAAGGGAGAGGGAGAGGAGGGGAGGGGGAGAGAGAGAGAGAGAGAGAGAGAGGAGAGAGAGAGAGAGAGAGAGAGAAAGAGATCCTCATATCTTATTTTGTTAAGGAGAAATACCAGAACAAAATCCTTGGGCTAATAAGGGATCTTATATTTAGGGCATACTCACTTTTTACAGCTTTTTTCTAAATGACATATTTTTGAAGAAATTCAATACTAGAAAATCATAGATGAGTTAAGGATAGAACTTAGTAATGACTATTACATTATTTCTTATGTGAAACACTAGGATACCAAGCTAAATTGATTTATAAAATTTTCGATTTAATTCTCAAGTAATAAGAAAGGGTTATTAGAACTGGCATAGACAAAATAAAATTTTTAATTAGAAATTTTCATACATTATTATAAATTAGTTTAAATAGAAAGCAATTTAGCAAAAAAAAAAATTGGTGGTGGAAAGTAAAGAGGATCCTGTGTGTAAAATGGAGTTAATATTTCTGAGTGTCCAGCTATGGGCCGATAACGAATTCCAACTAATAACCAATCCCTAAAGCAACTTAGAGAACCCAGGACACTTGGGAAGTGAGATTCGGGGAAGTAAGGTCACGGAAAACATGGAGTTTGGAGACAGAGGCAGAGATTATTAGCTCTCCTATTACTAGTCGAGCAGCCTAGAGCAAGTCACTTAACTTTTCTGGGCCTCAGTTTTCTAGTCTGTAGCTTGGATATGATAATAACACCTACTGAAAATCATCAAATACATCAATAAATGTGGAGCTGCTTTATGAGCCCTTAATCATATAAGCTATGAAGGATCTGGGGAGCTCATCTGTTTGTTTTACAATTTGAAAAAAATGGAAAAGGAGCTCTAGTTAACATAAAATATAAATTGACGTAGAACTGAGATTAGAAAGTAAACAAAATAAAAAGCCCAGTGAGAAAAAGTACATAAAACTGGACTTGACTTTTTCAAACTTTGATAACTATTGCTGAGTCTCACAAAAAATAAGTGAGACTAGAATATATGATGCTATGGAATTGAGAAATAGCTTAGTCTATAATATCTTTGCTGAGCTGTACCACTAACTGTGAATAACTTGTAGAGCTGTTAACATAATAGAGGTAAGTTGGGTTGTAAAGAATAATTGTATAGAGTCATTAAAATAATGGAGGAGGAATAGGAAAAGGGATAAGAGCCTCTTGTCTACAGCGAGAACAGAAACAGGTCATCTCAACATTTCTGCCGATGACTGAGAGAGACTTTGTGTCCTAGAGTCTATCCATGACAGGTGAGCAGATGTCCCATTTTATTGTTATTCTTTTCCTATATTTACGTTGATCTGTGTTGTAAAGACTCGAAATATAGTCCGAGTCTTTACATGGGGGAAATTTGGTCAGAAAAAAACAAGCATTTGATTAAAGAGATTTTAGCAGGATCAGAGAAAGTACAGAAGAAACCCATTATCGTACATCTTTAAAATACTAACTCCATTTAATAGAGAGCTCATTTCATGGAACTTGAGACAAGTTTTAATAATATGCAGTTGTTTTAAAAGACCAAACCATGCAAGTTTGGGGGCACATGTAATTTCATAAGTTTTTAGGAGTGTTTAAGTCAATTTAGCCCAATCCTTGGATTCAAACAGCAAGAACACAACCACATACACACAGCTTTCAGGTTTCACTACTGGCGGGTTTTTGTCATTATTTTCTCGTAGGAAAGGGTCATTAAATTGCCCTTTCAAAGAAAGGAGAGACACTTACAGTAGTTATTGCCTAATGCTTATGTACAGAACTGCTGTTATTGTTGCTTGGCAACTAGAAGAGATTTGACAAGGAGTCTAAAGGAATTGAATGAGTAAAAGGAAATGTCAGCATCAGTTTCAGGGGTAAGAAGAAATTTACTATTGCAGGATTAGCATCACATTGCTTTTTCCAAGCGAGATGATTAGAATTCACAGTGTTTCTGTTCTGCTGCTCCTGCCCTGCTCTCCTTCCAGCCTTTCATTATAGCTTCTTTTGCCCTGTGGCCGAGAGATATGTATAAGATAGATGGTTAATGCCAAAGAATACAAGAGCACATCAAAAATTAAAACCTTTGGCAGCAGAAAAAAAGTTGCCTCTGTTGGCAATCCCTTAGAATTTATGGATATTTTACCAATATTCTAGTTATTTCTCACAATGATCCTTCATATTAAACTATCTAATTTTTACAGATTAAAAAAAAATGACAAGATTGCAGTGGTCTCTTCTCTTCTGACCTTGAGCACTAAAAATCTATCCATATAGATTAAGTAGATGATAGCTGATAGATAGATAGATAGATAGATAGATAGATAGATAGATAGATAGACTGATTCAGCACTTAAAAATATACCACTTATATTATTATTAAAACCACTTTTTCTCTGTGATTTCACAACTTGATTACAAGTTTCTTATAAGCACAAATGGACTTTAAATTTATTTGTGTGCTTAATAGTTTCTGTAATAGTTATATAGAATTTATGTCTTCAAATATTTGTTAATCAATATTTAGTTAAATAATTGAGCCAAGATTTTATCATGATGATTCCCAGCTACTCAGAAGAAGAGAGGAGGAAGTGGAGCACCCCTTCCTGGTTTGGGACAAGCATTAGAATGTCAGTGGGGAAAAGACAGGAGTAATTAGGAAAAGCATATTTGTGTTCCTTTGAGTCCTCCAAGAAGCAGATGCCAAGATGGGATTAGATAAGCAAGAGGGGTTTTTTTGTTGTTTTTTGTTTTGTTTTGTTTTGTTTTGTTTTTTGGTGAGGGGGAGGATGATGAGAGCTTATAAAAGAAAAAACAAGAGAAAGGAAATATGAGCAGGCAGGGAAACTTTACAAACTTCCATGTGGGTCTGACATCTTTGAAAGAAGAGGGAGAAGAAAGGAAAATTGGGTAGGCAGCCTCAACTTGCAGTGCTGTTCTAAGAAAGTTTCTGCAGGCTGATGGGGAGTCCTTGAGCAGAAACTGCCTGCTGGGGGACTCCAGTTTCTCCAGAAATGAGCTTTCACTAGTGCTCCACCACTTCACTTGTTGATTGGAATCATCCTGGGGGGAGTGTGGCATGAAAGGATCCAGAAGGGTAGCGGTTGGGCTGTCAGTCAACTATACTTCCCGCAGTGGGAGATTTCCGTAGGCCCCCACAATATTTGAGAGTATAACAAAATGTTATATGTAAAAAGGAAATTGAAATACCTATTTTGGAATTCAATCTTCTAAAAGCATGAGATTTATATGTTTATTGAAGAAAATCAATAAAAACTTCAAGAACGACTTTGCTAAAGTAATTAGTTAATTATAATACAAACTGTATAATTTTCCTTCCCTTAGTAAGCTGAGCCATGCTGCCACTAGCGTAGGGAGTCTTCTCAACTTCTAGGGCAAACGATGATTTAGTAGCCTTATTTTCTCTTCAAAGTATACTCTATTTCTAATGATGTTTAAGGAAACAAGAGACTTGTTAATTCTCTTGAAAAACTATGTGTCCTTCGATACATTGTGTAACCTCTCTGAGCTTCAGTTTTCTTATCTGCCAAGTAGGGGAATTCACATGGAGGATCTCCGAAACCCTTTCCAACCCTGACACCGGATGAATCTGTGATCTTTTCCCTCTCATAGGGGCCATGCAAGACCGAAAAGGGGTCACGTATCAGAGAATCTGGGACACCCTTAGTCCTGATACAAAGCAGCTGCCTCAGTTTGAATGTAGTACATAACATCTCTGTACTCAGTTTCTTGTAAAAATAAAGGAATTAAACCATCTCTAAGGCCCCTTTATCGTTCGCTGGTACGGCATTTCTGTTGCTCCCCTGTCTCTGGACCCTTCACAACTGTGCTTCTCAATCCTTGAAGATAATTATCAATAAAAATGTATTGAAATGGTTACTGGGGATCATTTACATAAAGTTAACATTTGTCTTCTATTTGTGGTAAGAACATTAACATGAGGTTTACTCTCTTTAAGTGTACAATACAGTATTAATTACAGGCACAGTGTTGTACAGCGGATCTCTAAAAATCATCTTGTATAACTGAAACTTTATATCCGTTGAACAGCAACCCCCGTCTTCCTCCCCCAGTCCTCGGCAACCACTATTCTTGCTCTCTGCTTCTATGAGTTTGACTGTTTTAAATGCCTCATATAAGTGGAAGCATGTAGTATTTTGCCCTCTGACTGGCTTATTTCACTTAACGCTGTGTCCTCAAGATTCATCCATGTTAAGACATATGACAGTATTTCCTTCCTAAGGCCGAATAATATTCCATTGTACGTGTACACCACATTTTCTTTATCTGCTCATCCAATAATGGACATTTGTTAATGTTTTTTTTATTGACTCAAACTGTAATTTTAGTTATTTAACTAAGACTGTACAACTAGCTTTAACTCTTTTTACTGCCTTTAGAGAAAAAGCAAACGAATAAACTAATAAAATCATTGAGAGACAAGATCTGGTCAGATGATAATTTTTACTGTTGTTTAAACCAGCATACCTTTTTTTAATTGGTCAAACCCATTAAAATTAAAAAAAAAAATGATATGTGGGTGAACAAACACAGTTCCCCCAAAGAGAGAATGTGTTCCTGGTTTCCACGGTGTTCAGATAGTCTCCTTCCTTCATGCCACAGTGAAGAAATATCCAAGATTGGTATAATTTAGAGATTAACTTAACTCCTTTATTCTGGTATTGACTAAAGGGTAATTAACTCCTTTATTCTGGTATTGATTAAAGGGTATTAGTGACTTACACTTTTATGGTACTCTTTATCTGCAAATTCTGTGAATGAGTGAGAAAAAAAATCCACAGGGAGAGTGGATGTCAATTATTACCCACCCATCCCCCCACCCCCTGCCAAGTGGAGACCTTAACTTCCAAAGAAAGGAGGAAAGATTTTGACTGAATAATCTAAGTTAGAAGCAGAAGATAAATTAAAACTATCTTACTTCTCTATTCTGATTAAAATACCAAAAACAAAATGTCTTATAAAAATAACATTGCCTTTTTTTTCTTCCCTAATAAATCCAAATATGGATTTCATCAGAGAAAGTATTTACCTAAATCCTAATACTATGTGGGTGTAATATGCTGGTTGCAAACAGATTTCCAATGGCCTCAGGGGCTCACCCTGCCCTAAATTATGTGCACATCTAACTTGTCGTTCTGGGAAAATATGAGGAAAAATCAAATACAATTATAGACAACATGGAGGTATACACTGAATACATGCTAGTTCAATGCATGCAATGAAATGTGTATTAAGCCCTTTGCTTGTCTCAACAGAGATTACAGGGTCAACTGCTACTAAGAGCAACCATTTGAGATAGGTGGGTGGGTGGGTAGATGATAGATAGATAGATAGATAGATAGATAGATAGATAGATAGATAGAAATATCTATATAGTTATCTAGATATAGATATATATATATACACACATATATCCCGCAAGTGTTAAAATAAAAGTGAGAATTCTGATATGAAAAATTTATCATGGACTAAATTATAAGATTTAAGATACTTTGTTTATCTGACTTTAATTTTACTATTTTTTAGATAGGAGAAAAGTCCACTTGAGAATGTATCTGTTGCTCTACAAGTCAAGTTTTTAGGAATCAAATTATATCATTTTTTTAAGCTCTCAGTTTTCATTTAGTATTATAACTGTTAAATTATTATTTTCCTCAAATGTTCAGTGACTTGACAAAATACAGACCCAGAACTGATGGAAAGAAATCTAGATTATTGTTATTTTTAACTCTTTGAGGCAAATTTTATTCTCCAGGGACCACAACAATATCTCCCGTATTAAGAGGGTGGGGTCTGTGCCTCTCCCCTTTAACTGGGTAGCCTTTTGGAACTGATTTGATCAGGATAGCAGGAAGAGGGGTGACACTATGTGACTTCCAAAGCTAGATGATTCAGCTTCTGCCTCACTGGTTGGGATATTTATGCTGGAGCTCTGGACTGCCATGTAAACAATCTGAATGTTCTAAGGCCACCATGCTATAAGGAAGCCCAGACTAGTCCGTAAGGAGAGATCACATGGAAAAGACCTGAGACTCCATGAAGAGAAAAAGATGCCCAACCAGACCCTAGCCGTACCAGCATCCTTCTCCCCGACTATACCAGCTCCTCCATCTGTTTCTATGAGAGACCCCAAGGCAGACCCACTCAGCAAATTCTTTCCGAATTCCTGACCCACCAAAACGTTGAAAAATAACAGATTGATTGTTGTTTTAAGCCACAGTGTTGGGGTGACTCATTATGCAGCAGTAGAGAACTGGAATACCCTTTCAAAAAGTAAAACTGTTTCAACCTAGAACTGATATTTTTGAAATGATGCACAAAAAATGGAAAGATGTGGATGAGTAGATAGTTCATGCAGGTAAATTAGTTGATAGGTGAGTGGTTATAACTAAAAAGTGGTCTGTTCTATGCCACCTTGTTTCTTTTTTCTTTTTCTTTTTTTTTTTCATACTGTCCTTTACTTTTCTGTGACTTCCCTTTTCTCTCTCACTCATGGTTCTCAATTCTGGATGGACATTAGAAGCACTAGAAAAACTTAAAAAAAATAATCACTGTCCAGACCCAGATTTAATTGTTCAAGGTGGGACTCAGCTCTAGGTATATTTTTAAAACTCGCCAGGTGATTCCATTTCGCTGCCAGGGCTGAGAACCACTGTTGAATGCTGACAGTGCCTAAATCTGTATCCCTTCCTTAGAGCTAGCTGCAGATTGAGAGATTCAGCTGCTTTCTAAGTATCTGGACGTTGATGCCTCCCAGGCCTTCATGCATGTGCTTCTCCACCAGGACTCCTTTTCTCAGGAAATGGCACCACTATCCACGTAAACAAACACTCCAGCCAGAAACCTGGATGTCATCCAGATTCCCTGCCTTCCGCATTCCTTGCATCTAGTTAAACACAAACGAATCCCTTCCTCCCCAGTAATTTGTGAGTCATTTTCTACTCTGCCCCATCTCGGTCCACTTTTCTCCCCTTGATACTGCTTTAGAATCCTAACTAGCATCCATTTGATCCCTTCTAACTCATCCACATAGAAACCACAATGACCTTCTTAAATACGCAAATCACATTCTTTCTCTGAGTAAAACCTTTCAATGGCTTGCCCTTAGAATAAGGCTCAAAATTATAAGATGGTTTGCAGGGCCTTGCACACGTATGCCCCATGCCTTTTTGATCCAAATTCATTTAAAATATCCTTCCTAGTAACATTTAATGCTCCAACAAGCCTGAAGCTTTCATTCCTTTGGAAGTGCTTCTAGACCCTCAGTCCTGTCCTTTAGTAGATGTTGTGTACTCTTCCTGGGATCTCCATCTCTTCTCCCCTTCCCCTCTCCTGTCTTAGTCGTACTCATCCCTCATCCTCAGTTTAAATGAACATCAATTCTTAGAGTGGGCTTCCCTGACTCTAGATTAAGATAGGTCCCCTGTTATGACACCCAAAGCATCTCTACGTCCTTTCTATAACGCTCATCAAACATCTGTCTTTCTAGACTACCAACTCCAAAGCAGGTCAACGGTTGTATGTCACTGCCTACAGCTCAGCTTCTAGAATAGTCTGTATATTGTGACTGACCGAATGAATGAGTAAACAAATGAACATGGATTAAAAGATCAATATGAACTCTGAGAGAAGTTTTCATGGCAATATTCTGGCCTCTGTACTTGGCTCTGGCCCATCCAAAATTCAAATCAGCAATTTGGACAAGATATAGAAGATGTCAACGGATTTTTAAAATGACACAAAATTGGAAGGAATGACTAATGTATTCCCTGTTTTGGGTGGCAAAAAAGCAAGATTCTGAAAGATAACAGCTAGCTGGAGCGATGGGTCAGAATTTACAGATCGAAATTTAACAAAGATGGATGCAAAATCCTACCCTCACATTCTAGTCACTACACAAGTATAAGACAGGAGATACTTGTCACAGAAGTAATTCAGGGTGTGTTCGTAGCAGAATAAGCTCCTTTTGAGGCAATAATTGATGTATCTCCTAAAAGTGCTAATGCTATCTTTGATTCCTTTAATGGATATAAAGTGTCCAACCAAGACAGGCAGGTCCCACCATCTCTGCAACAATGTGCTTTATTTACAGGACCACATTTCAACAGGATACACTCAGAGGAGCTTGCCCAGGGTGGTAAAATCTTGAGAAACAAAACTTACGAAAACATTTACTACATGACACATGGAATTCTGGGGAATACTTTATTTCCTTGAAAAAAGTGAAAGGCTGGTTTTTAGAAAACAAGAGTATACTTACACAACAGACAGCAGAACTAGGACCAAGGATTGGCAATATCCAACATTCCCTTTCTGGCCACATCCTTCTTGTTACCCACCCCTCTCATCCTCTCCATCTCTTTAACATCTGCTCTTTGTTCTCCACTGGAGCTCTCATCCCTTAGCCTCTCCCTAGTCTTCCATCTTCACAGATGCTTTGATCGGCTACCTTAATGATTCTCAGCCCCCATATCCCTGAGCCCAAGGATCTACTACTATGTTTCTTATGGTTTTAACCTTGGATCATTCCTTTTCTCTGCTCCTGCTTGCAGCTTATTGAGACTCTCTAGGGAAGGCCATGCCAGTCGGCTCCATGACAGCTCTGTGTTATCCGGCATCAGAGGGCGTTCAGTCCTGCTCAGCATCCTTTCATTCATCTAGGCCGTTTACTGTCACATTCCCGAAAAGGAGCTCTAAACTTTTTCCACTTTTTTAGCCCTAAGCAAATTCTAAAACTCTCACACAGAGGAAATAGTTTCCTTAAATTTTACTCTTCACAATCTCAAGTTTTTATTTGCACTTCACTCTTTCTTTTTCTCCTTTTCTCCTTTCTCAGAATTGCAAGAATAAGAGAACTATCTCCCCTCCTTTCTAAAGCTTGCTTTTCCACGTGGATTGTGATACCTTTTATTTCCCCCCCATTTCCCCTGGGACTTTGTTTCATAACTTATCTTCTGTCTTTCCTCTCTTCAAATTCTTTCTTGTTGCCGGCCTCTTCTCTCAGTTAGTGAACATGCTCACATACTTCGGGGAGATTCATTGTGCAGTGATTGTTTTAAGATAATTTGCAGAGAGGAGAAACCAAGCCAGGGATTCCAGTTAGTAAGCTTTTTCCAGAGTCCAGGTGAAAAGCAAAGGGAACCTGTCGTAAAAGACAGAATGGTGAACAGGTTTTTCAGTGGGGATTTTGATGGCAGAATGACTCGTGAGATAGTTGTTATTTATGACTTTGCCTTTTTTTCCTACTGTTTCATCAGCTCCTTGGGGACAAAGACTGTCAGATTTATCTCACTTTCCCTCACAAAATCTGGCTTGAATGAATGAACAGTTAGAATTCTCTCAAAATATGCACATATGGGGAGAGAGCTGCCCTCTGAGAAGATAGTTGATGGGAAAGGGAACGACATCTCCATATTAGGAGGAAGACAGTAGACCTTTGTCCCTCAAAGTATGGTCCACTCTATTAGTTTCCCATTGATGTAACAAATTGCCACAAACGTAGTGCCTTCAAACATCGCAAATTTATTCTCTTAGAGTTCTGGAGTTCAGATGTCACTGGGTCTTAATGGGCTAAAATCTAGGTGTCAGTAAGGCAGTATTCCTTACTGGAGGCTCTAGGGGAGAATTAGCTTTTTGCCTTTTCCATCTTCTAGAAGCTGCCTGCATTCCTTGGCTCATGGTACCCTTTCATCTTCAAACCCAGCAATGGCTTGTCAAGTCTTTCTCACATTGCATCACGCTGACACTGACTCTCTTCTTCCTCCTTCTATTTATAAGGACCCTTGTGATTACATTGGTCCCAGTGAGATAACACAGAAAAATCTCCCCATCTCAAGGTCAGCTGATTAACTACCTTAATTCTATCTGTAAAATTAATTTACCATGTAACCTTACATGTTCACAAGTTCTGGGAGATTAGGGCATGGATGTCTTTTGGGGACCATTATTTTGCCTGCCACATCCTTGGATAAATAAGATCTACATTGCCTGAGAGCCTGGTAGAGGTGCAGACTCTTGGGCTCCACCCCAAGCTTCTGAATCAGAATCTGCATTCTATTCAGGTCCCCAGGTGATTTGAATTTTCTTTAAAGTCTGAAAAACCACAACTACACTATCTCTAAGTCCTACTTTAAACTCTCCACAATTCTGTGAAAAACGTGTTTTTTTCTCCACCTTCAAATTTTCATTATTCCTTCTAATCCTGGTTTCCTGCCAAAAAAAAAAAAAAGTTAATTTTGATTTGTACCCCTGGTGTTAATTCCTAAAAAGTCAGCCAAGTAGAACATGACAGTACCTCATGCATATTTTTTTACTGGCAGAAAGTAGATGCTAGGAAAGGCAATTAAATTATAGAATTATCCATGATGCAAAGGTACTGGTCTGCAAAGAGTATTTTCTTCCCCAAGAAGATTCACAGGAGAACTGCCTTCATTACTGTGAAGATAATATTAGTGGCCCAGCAAGTGAAGCAAAACATACACAGATGAGCTGTTTTTAAGGCATCTCAGAACAGCTCAGCCTTTGAGAAGTGTGACCAAAGCTGATTATAAAATTCCTTTCAAAGTTGCAGGAAGGCACACCCATAAATAACTCTGGTTCTGACTGGTGCAAAAAGGAGGTTGCTAGCTGTTTGATCGCTCTCCTTATTGTAGGGGATAAGATTACAATACCTCACCTCCAAGACTGCAAGCTCCTCAAGGCTAAGACCAGCCATGCGCATGCAGTGCCTGGGACCTAGGAGGTACGCCATACATTTGGGGTTTCAATAATTTTTAGTATTGTGTAATATTTTATACTGACTTACAGAGATGCACTGAAAAAAAAAAAGATAAATAAAACTGGGAAATTTCAGTGACCATCTAATTAGATTCTCTGCTTCCTTTTGTTCAATCAGTCATTCATTCATTTATTCAACATTTATGAATTATCTAGCGAATGCTAGCCATTGTTCCATGATAGGAACATATGATCGCTGTCACTCAGGAGTTCACATCCCAGTGGGGCAAATAGACGCATAAGTAAATAATTGTAGCAACATGAGTTCAAGGGCCTCTCTTCTCCTTTCTGTCATTCACATGCTAATTGGATTTGTCTTTAAAATTGTCCATTTCTCCAATTGGACTAATTATTTGGCTTTATTATTTTTGTTTTCAGCCCTAGCTACTAATGTTGCCTGTAGGCACTTGCTACTCGTTCTAGAAAATGAAACTCCCTCAAACTAGTTCAAGTAAAAAAGAGGTTATTATAAAGTTCTGGGAGGGTCTCATGGGACTTCAGGAAAAGTTGAAGAAGCAGGAAAGGCAGAGAGCGAAGCAGCTCCAAAATGCCTCTGTTTTCTTCCTATGTGATGAGTAGTCTATGCTGCCACGGCAGAGAATCCGATTGGTCCACTTTGTCTTTTCAGGCCCCTTCCTGACCACTGTGATCATTGTCATTATATTCCGATTGCTTCCTTCGCATCAGTCACTCATGGAGCTGCAATTCTATGTATTTTTTAATTTACATGTTTACACCTATTTTCCTCTCTTGGTTTGGTAGTGATCATATCTATTTTGTTGCTACTATATCCAGCCACTCGTACAGTGCCTGATCATAGAAGGCATTTAGTGGATAAATAAATGAAAGAATGAGAGGGAGAGAAAAAACACGTGTCATTAGTGACCCTAGAGATGGGCTTCCTTCTGGTCCTTCCTAGTCAGCTTGCAGGAGCGGGGAGGTCGAGGAGAGCCCTGGGCCCACTGGCTGCGAGGCTGCGGAGGAAGGTTCTTAGGAAAAGAGATATACAGGGCATTCTCCCTCGAACAAGTCTTGGCCAACATTCTAGCCACATGTTCTTTCAATCGTCAATCTTTACACCTAGCGAAAACTTTCTTTAGTGGCCCATCGTAAATGCTCCCACTCTTCTTTTTAAAATTTATTGAGCAGCTAATGTATGCCAAATTCTACATCAGACACTTTACATTGCATCATCTCTTTTCATTTTTGCAGAGATTCCAACAGATAATATCCTCATTTTATAGCTACAGAACCAAGTTTCAACTATTTAAGCAACTCATCCAAGGTCTAGCACAGAGCTAGCACGTCGCATAGCCACGATTAGAACAAAAGTGTATTTAATCTCAAAGTTCCTTCCATGACATTTGCCTATCTCCTCTATAAAGTATTCTCCCCTCCTCATGCAAACTTAACTGCTCCTTTCTATGTAGTACCATAATGCCTTATTCTTAAAGACAGCGCAGCGTTATTACACACTTTTGGGTACAGTTGGTTCTGGCTCCAGTGCTACACTGTCCCTCTTAGGGGAGGAAGTGTACATGGTTCCCCTTTATGTCTTTGGTGCCTGTCACTTAATAGGAGCTCAACCAGTATCTGTCTGCTGGGCCAAGCTTTGCAAGGATAGGTAGTTACTACGCCCTTTGATAGTTTTAAAATTCCACAAAATAACATACCTTATCATAAAGAAAGTAAAGTTATCCAGTCTTATAAATACTTTTTCCATCTTTGTCATTGAATTTAAGGAACATACGTGTACTCTCGCAACCATAAAATGTTTAGGTCACATCAACTGAGACTCACCCCGTTATTGTAGATGGTAAATGCAGAGTGGTTATTGTCCAAACACGCTGATTGGATACTCCTTTGACTCAAAACAGGAGCCTGGTATACCTATAAAGCAACATTCTCTCATTCAACAAATAGTTATTAAATACCTACTACATGCGCATTATTAGTCACTTGGGATAGGCATAGTGATTATGCAAAAAGGCCGAAAGAAGCATTCTGTCCTTATGTTGCTTATCATCTAGTAGATACAGCATGTACATAAACACCTAGGATATAAAGTGGAAGGTGCTAAGTGTTAAGAGACACCTGCTAAGGGTTATGGGAATTGAAAGGAGGCAGGGATGACTTCTGGCAGGGATGGTCAAAGACTTCATGGAACACATGGCATTTAAGCTGGAATATATGATTCGGACAAGCAGACACATCTCAGGTCAAAGGCAAAACACACAGAGGTGAGGGTGGGAGCCTTGAGGGGCCATCACTGGGCTTGTGCACATCCGTAAAGAGCAGAGCAAGAGAAGCGTTTGGAAAAGCAGGTCGAAGCCCAATTGCTGATGCCTTCGAATTCCAGGTTGTAGAGATTTAACTTTATTCTTAAGGAAGGCAGTAATATGGTCATCATCATACTTTAGGAAGAGCAGCCTGACAGCGGCCTCGGAATGAATTTGCAAGAGAGAGACTGGAAGCAGAGAGAGCAGTTATTTTATGTTTATTTGATAATACTGGGTCTTTACTGATCACACGGCTGTGTAGGTGGACTGAAAACTTTGGTCAGAACTATTTTTGAAACTCAGACATAGTCTAAATGACTCATCAGTAAGCCAAGAAGAATTTCTAAAGAGTCATCATCACAGGCTTAAAAAATGCACAGTGTAAATGAGGAAATCTGCTAATAGCTCTTAAACCAAACAACTCAGGTATTGAGGAGGTAGGTTAATGTAGGAAGCCGAAATGAAACAGCTTGTTAAAGCCACATTGCCTCCCTGCTTAGTGTGGGCGAAATGCCAGCAGGGCGGGCCTAAGGCAGAACGAGGCAAAACCTGCCGAGCCAGATAGAAAGCCCCAGAGAGAAAAGGGAAGGGAATAGTAAAATGCTGAAGGTTAAATAAAAACAACTTTTGAGGTGGAAAAGGCAGATTTCTCAATAGCAAACTGAATTCGCCAAACCACATTTAAATTAGAAGAGCAAAACGGGGGAATGTGATTTGGGAAAGGTAAAGCAGTTGCTAAATGAACTGCTAACTAGCGGTCTGATTGTCACCCAACAGCTTGCACCGCCGCCTGGGCCCTCCTGGACCACTCTGTTTATGGCATGAGAACCCTTGGGGATGCAGTCAAGTGCAGCTTCAAACAGTGGGCTTCGGTGTGAAGCCACAACAGCAGGCACATCAGCTTGGGCTGTGGCAGTGAAGTAAAGGCTGTGTATCTTAAGCAGTGCCAAAAACAGCCTCTGCAAAACAGCCACTGCAGGCATGAAGTTTATGAGTTCCCCATATGCAAACTACCATTAGTCACGCATTGATTGATCCATTCCTCCAGGAGCTTCATTTCCAAATGCAAAGGCAGCCTTTCAGCACAACCTCGCTATGCCACTGCCTTTGTCATCCTTTCTTTATATTTAAAACTACTTCATAATGAGCTCTCTTTGAGATTTAAATGCTTAGACCTCATGATTCTAATGAATCATAAATAGTGACACTGAGGCTCTCGTATTTCTTTTCTAATTTTTTTAGTTTTCTGTATTTTTATGCACACATATGAGTGCACATGATTTCTCCATCTTTCTCAAAGACATTTTCATAGGAAAATAAATGTAGCGAATATAAATAAAAAGGTGGAGAAACAATACTACTCTCTTCAAAATAGCTAAGGCCAGTGATTAAAGCAGAAACAGAGGTTAGTCCAGAAATTCACTATAATTCAACATTACTATGGAATATCTAAGAATAGGCAGAAATTATTTTTTCCTCTTTTATCTCATTTTTTTAAACTTGATATTCCTTTCTTCCTCTGGGAATTGTATGCAATATTCATAGTTAGATTTGATATCAGAACTTGATTATTGACAATTTTCTAAGGGTACATTCAGAGCTAGAGTAGATGTTTACTATATTAGACTGTGGTTGTATTTTTTTTTTTTTTTTTTTTACTTGAGGGATAATCAAGAGTAGTATAAATGTCTAAAAAAGAAGTGTCTCTGTAAGCCATGTTTTGTACTATGTTTTGCCTTAGTATAATAAAATATATTTTGCAAGGGAGAGACTAGAAACAGGTAGAACAGTTAGTTTATCTTTATTCAATAAATCTGGGTCTTTACTGATCACACAGCTGTGCAAGTGGATTGAAAACTCTGGTCTAATGTAACTGTAGTTGACCCTTAAACAACACGGGGGTTAGGGGTCTTCATCCCCCACACAGTCAAAAATTCATGTATAACTTTAACTTCCCAAAAACTTAACTGCTAATAACCTACTTTTGATCAGAAGCCTTACTGATAACATAAAGTGTTAACACATATTTTGTATGTTATATGTATTATGTTCTGTATTCTTACAATAAAGTAAGCTAAAGAAAGGAAATGTTATTAAGAAAATCATATAGAAAACACATTTACAGTAATTATTGAAAAAAAACCCACATATAGGTGGACCTGTGCAGTTCAAACCCGTGTTGTTCAAGACTCAGCTGTATAATGTTGTTAACTAAATTAATAACTAAGCATTATATTATTTAGAAGGACATGGCTGAGGTGGTAATATAAGATATCTTATATACTAACCAACCGCAGTGCCTTGAATGCTAGCATTTTATTTAAAGAACTACATTAGAAGGATAACATGTAATGTTTAAACATAACTCCAATGCACTGATAACTATAAGGCCATTGTATTTATTGTTGGACACACACTGTTAACGACTTTCCTGGATTGGATGCAGGGGAGATATTGGTCAAAGGGTGCAAACTTACAGTTATAAGATTAACAAGTTCTAGGGATCTAATTTACAGCATGGCAATTGTAGGTAATAATGCTGTATTATGTACTTGAAAGTTGTTGAGAGTCAATCTTAAAAGTTCTTACCACAAAAATGAAGTGGTAATTATGCGATGGGATGGAGATGTTAGTTAATGCTATGGTAGCAATCATTCTACAATATATAAGTGTATCAGATCCACACCTTAACTTATACAATGCTATGTAGATATAAGTATAGAGCTTTCTTCCTAGCACAATCAATGAATAAGAAAAGACAATTTAACCAAAGGATGGTCGAGTGACGTTCACAAGACTTAAGTCCTTTGCACAGCCTTCGAGGCCCTGCATGACCAGGTCCCTGGCCACCTCTGACCTCATTCTTACACTCTAGAAGCCTCACCCTCTATCTCCCTCCTTACTCAGCTTCAGCCACTCCCTCCTCATCTGTGCCTTGCTCCTCATTCATGCAGTTTCTTCTGCCTAAATGCCTTTCCCTTTACCTCCCATTCATGTCTTCTCACTAATCTAAATACTCTTATACACAGATCTACATGGAGAAGGCTGCCTATTTTCTAACATAATTAGGAAATAGGCTATTAATTAAATGTTCTAGTCAATAGAGTCACATTGCACATATTATACTCATATATCCATATGCTATGAATCTGATTACAATAAGCTGCATGTAACTCAATCTCAACTGGTCATCATTCACCATTGATGTAAACATGTAAAGATTGTGCAGTGCTTTCGTGATCATCACTATGGATGCCACTTAACCTTTGCACCATGTAGTACTCTAGTATTTGTCAGTAACAACTATAGTAATCCCCTTGATAGAAAGCTCAGTGAGCCAGATTTTGCTAAAGTAGATAGAGCATCCTGTAGTAATTACAAGTGTTGTGAGATAAAGATCGATTCTTTCTGTTATGCCAGAATAAAGAATACAATGCTAAATTTGACTACAAAATACATATAGATCATTGAAAATTGAATATCAGCCTACTCTATTGAGATCCTTAGCTCTCATACATGTATTTACTCTTACTATGTTTTAAATGTTTGGTTTTCAGAAAATGTGTTTGGGAGCTTTTCTTTTTTTTTTTTTTTTTTTTTTTTTTTTTTTTTTTTTTTTTTTTTTTGTATTTTGGCTAAGACTGCCATTTCAAAACTACAATGTCCCACATTTTTATATCTCTATAAACATTAATGGAGTTTCACAACACACTTGCGTGAACCTCGAGATGACTGTTTCCACCGTACAGATAAGAGAAGCTGAGGCATGAGGCTATTTCTGCATGTTTTCCAAAGATACCCACCTCACTTCCCACACCCCACCCCTGCACTGAGCCAGTGGAAAGGAGAGCCTGAGACAGAAAACATCTGTGTCCTCACTGAAAACACATCTTGTATGCATTTGGAATCTTGGGGGAGGGTAGATAGCTAAACCAGAGTTGCCTTTTCACACTTGCAATTAAAGTCCTAACAAGGGGATCTTTGTAGAAATGTGTACATAATAAAGAGGGCATCAAGGTGATTACAAGGATGAATTTACACTGGTCTGAAATGCCTCGAGTGTGTTTGAAGGCAAGAAGATAGACTAGTTGGCTTTTCAAGGCCTTTCTAACAGTTATAACTATCCACTGAGAAGTTCATGAATGAAAAGTATTTAAAGTGTTTACCTTTCATTTTCTTTCTTTTTCTTTACAGATCTATGCAGTTCGATCAGTTGTTCCCAACAAAAGCAATAATGAAATAGTCCTGGTGCTACAGCAGTTTGATTTCAATGTAGATAAAGCAGTGCAAGCCTTCGTGGATGGTATGTATACACGTCCCCTGAACTCGAAGATGTTAGGTCTAAATATTCCATGTATTCTGTGTGTTTTCCTTTAAATGCATTGAATACCAGTTAGTTACTAATACTTTGATTCTAACAAAAATATTTTAGGTTTTAAAAACATATACAAACACAATAGGAACAAAAGTTAAAGTTTTTTTTGTTTTTTTTTTTTGTTTGTTTTTGGATCATTAGAAAAAAGGCTGTAGATAGTTTCTAAAGAATGCTACCAGTTTCATTGTCTACCAGTCATTCCAATTTGTTATTAAACATGTCCTTTATTTGATGGTGACCTTGTGAATGGAGGATAACGTAGTTCATTCCTAATCTGGAAAGTCTTCTCATCAACTAGCATTATTCTACTTGGCTTTATGACTGGAATCCTTGAACTTAATGCTTTCGTAAACTGAGAAGACTGGTTTATTCTGTAGCATCCTTAGTTTGTGATTCCAAGTTTGCCTAATTAATCAGAACACCAGTTCCTCTTGTCTACTTCTTGAACCTTTTTGCTTTCTTAAAAAAAATTTTTTTTGGACAGCCCCTCTTCAATGACATTATAGAATCTCAAGTCTCAGGAATGTGTTTATCCTATACGTGTATAACTTACTGCTTTACATTTCCTGTAAATTGTGGGGAAATTCTCCTCTCCTAATCAAATTAAGCAAGTTCCATTTATGAACAAAGATCTCATACCTGTCCTAGATTAGCACATGTCTTCTATATTATGTCCTGTCTATATTTTGTAACAGTGGACTAACTAAACATAATCTGACAGATAAAGTCAAGGAAGACTTATCAGCATGTTTCTCAGTTATATCCTATTTATACTTTATTTGTTAAGGACGCTTTGATTTACTTATTTTCCTAGGAGTAGAATAACCTTCTCAAATTTCTATAAGTATAATTACATTTCAGGCAAGGTATTGGAACTAGGCAACATGCTCACATTCCGATGTCTGCAGCCAAATTTAGGGTCCTAATTGAATTAAAAAATGATTATCATTCAAAATGGACCTGCAGGCAGACCCATAGTGCATAGCTTTACTGTTTTTCCCCAATTCACGGACTAGCAGATTTAGAATCTTTAGTCATAAGAAGCAAATGGTAGAGAGTGCAGTATGAATTAGATTTTGCATCATCCAGTGCAATTTATCTCAAGAAAAAAAAATTGGAAATGCGCACATCCTGGCTCAGATAAACTCTTTTCAGGTTTCGCTTGCCAACATCACTCACATGGAAAAAAGCTTTAAAAGGAAAAAGGTTATTATCCTCATTCCTCCCCACCCTCGCTTGGATTGAGGCCCCCACAAAGTGACCCTGATGAAATGCACAGATGCTCAGTAACTGATACACTCTCATCAAATCCATTTATATTTAAATAGAGCACCTAGCTTATCCTTCTTGAAATTTTCACCTTGTCGATGCTGAGATCTCGTTAAAAAAAAAAAAAAAAAAAGTATATTGATCGCTGAGAAGCCTCATGTCATCTTGGTGGGGGACCAATCAGACAATTTGTTTAAAAACCACTAAAAATCAAAAATATTTGTTGGGAGTCACTTATGAGGCATATTAAAAGCACTATTTCCAAGTGGCTTAAAAAACTCCAAGCAGTTTCAGTGTAATTAAAATTTAATAATAACAGTTTCAAAATTCTCTGTAAACATGTGCATTCTTCAGAATTACTCTCTAAAATCTCATTTAAATTGAAAATGGAATTTATGTCAAAATATGAAAACTAAAGGAATAATCGAATATTACAATTGAAAGTAGGAGACAACGCACCTCCTTTCTCTGATTAAAAAAGAACAGTACTTAACATTTTTTTTTAATTTAATTTAATTTAGAAAACTGAAGTTTAGCTACAGGGAAGGACTACCCTAATGATTATTAACCATTGGCATGACTTACCAAGAAACCTAATGAAAGTGACTTCCTAAAGTTCTTCAAAAGAAAATACTGTGAAACATTAATTCTCTGGGCAAATCAGAGAAAAACCAGCCCAGTTAATAAAAAGTCTGAATTATATCTTACTTTTAAGTGCAGTCTTATTATTTCAAGTACGTGTAACTCAAAAAGTCTAAGAAGGGCATTAAATTGGAAACTTTGAATAGATAGGAATAATTAGCCCATGTAAAACAGTTGTCAAAGCAATATGGCCTCTGCTTATCCAACAGTGAGAGTAGACTCAATAATTGGGACTCTACTAATTTGAAATTTGGTATAAGGACCAGGTTGAAGTTTATTTTTGTTTGGCCAACACCCTCATTGTAGAGAACTATTAGCATAATGTGATTGTATGATAATGCTTACAATTGTTAAAAGAATACATTTAAGAGCTACTCTTTTAGAAGTACCTATTTAACTAAGAAAACAACTGACGTACTCATTACTAATAAGTCATTGTTGAAATTACCCCCAGAATAGTTGGAATGAGTGAAAGAACTTTTTTAGACTACATAGAAACAGTTACTATAACTGACCAGTGGCAAAACATTTCTTTTAAAATATTGTATAACAATCAGGTTAGACTTTTTCTCTGAGTCTGTGCCGTTCCACATATGTATGTGAATGTCGCTAACAGAACCTGGGAGTCAGTTGTCATTTGATGAACTTTTGTTTCAAGTGGAAGCCTTGCAAAGGTTACATCCCATTCCTATCCACAGTGATAGAAGTAAAACTAATATCAGATAACTTGTCCTCCTTATCACCCTGCCAAGTTGTGAACATCATGACTAGAGGCAGATAAAGAGCAGGAATAGCCACATAAAAAGCCATGATTCATATGGTTAATAATATTCAAACTTTCCATGTTTGGTCCAGAAGATTATAGATATTTTGATTCATATATCAAACAGAACAATTTTAATTCTACCTATGGCAATGAAACTATCAGAAAATTCTTAAGATAGATTCATTTTCTCTGAGACAACATAATGATAAAAAAAAGTAAGCTTCATGTAGTGGCGCTTAATATTTTGATAAAACCAAGATCATGCAGTGAATTAAATGAAAATCTGGAAATAAAACATGAAACTGGCATTTTTATTAAGATAGGATGTATCAAAACAAATGAAAAAGCTAAGAAAAAAATTGTTACCAAGATAGAAAGACTGAGATGAATTTAGTGTGGTGTTTTATTATGTGAATGCGCATTGAAGATTCTTTGTCTTTTTCTAGGTAGTGCAATTCAAGTTCTAAAAGAATGGAATATGACAGGAAAAAAGAAGGTAAGATTAATATTGATTGTAAATTAGTAACATCTTTAATCAAAATTTGTATGGTGGTTATCATTTTAAAAAGGCTGCCAATTTTATGCTGCTTTCAAATATGTTAATATGTACACCCAGAAAGCTTCCAAATTCATGACTCTTCAATTACCAGCCACCCTCACTACTAATGCCCTTGTATTCTGTTCAGTGTTGTTAACTGCCAGGTGTGTTTTAGAAGTCCCAGAGTTTTTCTTAAGTGTGACAGGGAGCCCAACCGGAGAATTCAAAGGATTCAAGACATTAACTTGCCTGAACATATCCTGTAGCACAAAGGAAAAATTTAGGGAGTGTTTAAAGGTACCTGAAAAGCTCTGAATATATTTTCACATGTTTTTCTAACTGAAAGAATCTGTCCAAGGCTGCCCTGAGATACTTTTCTGCTGAGTTCTAAGCTAGATTTTTTGTTAATAAAAGAAGAAGAAAAGAAAACACCTTAAAATCATAATAAGGGACCTATTTTCTCTTCTTGAGGACCCTGGCAGACTCCTCCTTGAAAACGGTGGGAAGATTTCCATCTGCCCCTTTCAAATTATTTTGCTTTCTTGTCTAGTCACAAAGAGTCTGACTTCTGGGCTCACGTGAGGTGTGAGTGTTAACGTACTGACCCTCTCTTCTACAGCACACGCATGCTCACTCACTCCCGTAAGACACAGCTCCCTTCTTGTCCTTGGCCTGTAACCTGTTTCATAACTTAAACAAAAAAATCTGCTTCTCTTTTTTCCAGTAACTGCCCTACCCATTCCCACTATTTCCTAGCAAAGCCTTGTGTTTTTGGTGTCCCAGGATGTACTACGCCAGTTTACCCTTCGCCATTAGGGAAGATCAGAGACCTGTGAAACAAACCAGAAAAAATAAAAATAAGAAGCAATGTTACTTTCACAAAATCTCGAGATTACTAGAATTATCCTTTCCCCTTTTTTCTCCTCCTAGTTTTATGCAGAATAGGAAGAATTATGAGATTTTTTTTCTAACCTTTGTATGAAGGTTGTATGTAATCTTTGACAATCTCTGCTTATCTTTAATTATAGCTTCCCAGGCTTCTTTGTGAGATGATGATTCGAAAGTTATTGAAAGGCAGTGTTTACACTTACATTGAAAAATTTCATGAGTGTGGTTTGGGTATAAAATTTCTCTGACGTAAAAAAAGGAATCAGACAGCAGCTACAGACCCGACTCATTACTGAGCCTCCCTCTTAGAGGTTCACTGGAAATGGTCTCCCCAGCCCAGGAGACATAAGGCTTGTGTGGGAATAGATACTGCTGGCCTTTCCTGTCATCCAGTGAATGCACATCTCTCGCTGCTCCAGAGGAGCACTTACTCAGGGTCATGACCGTGGTTTCAAAGGAAAAGAAAGGAAGTAGGGAGGAGAATTCAGAAGAGAAAGCTGTTTCTTTTTATTTCTTTCTCAAATGCATGGAAGAACAAAGCCAGGCTGATGTTCAGCTGGTACCCACGGATGCAGCAGGTGAGACAGGGTCTGTCCTGATGGATTACATCCGTTCTGATTGGCTGAGGCCTGTACCGTACCGAATGTTAAGGACATTGAATATCCACCAGGTACGAAACCAAAGTCAGTAAAGCATACAACATAATTAGGATCAACATCTTAATTTCATACGTATTGTTATATATATTGACCATTCAGACATTTTAGGAGAGAAACAGTAAAACTCTGCCATATAGTGATAATTCAGGTCTAAAAAATTTCAGCTATCTGAAAAAGGATCATATTATTTCAAAATAAAGTGAAGCCTTGTAATTCTGTTCAGCTAGCAGTTGAGAGGTCCGGGGGTCCAGCTGGACAAGCCAAATTCAGGTGGACACATGTCAGTTTGGTATTACTTTGTAGCAGTTGTCTGCTCCAGCTTAAATACTCACAGGGATGATTATGGATCCTGTGGCTGCATGGGACCTCCTGGACTGTGGCAGCAATCCAAGAATCTCCTGGTCAGTTAGTGCCTATTGCATAGACCCAGTGGGATATGCTTCTTATTTCCTCATCTTACAAGGACTTATCTGCCTTTTCTGTACCAATCCTCCCCGCAACCTTTTCTCTACCCCAAAGTATCAGTGTCCTCCTTGCATCCCCCACCCCCATCACCTCTTTAAGAAACTAGAACTATTTCCCAATGGCACAGTATCTGAATTCAGGGAAGTTATCACAAGATTTTACTGTAGTACCACTCCTATATGTAGTGCCTCAATTGCTCAAATAATATGTCAGCCTTTAAGCCATTTCCTGCTATTTTTTCCGTTTAGAGAAATCTTTTTTCACTATGTTTATAAGGTAAATAGTTATACAATTTATTGTAAGAAAAGATATTTACATTCATTTGGGTGACTAATAAAGACGTAAGAGGTTTCACCCATTCTATTAGAAGAGCTAGAAATTCTGTTTCTAGGTAGATTATATTATCTATGAAAAAAACATATATATACATATAACATTTCTTATTTCGATCTCTCAGGTTCATCTTATATTTCAAGGGTCTGAGCTAAATAATATTATCTTCTCATTTGTTTCTCATTCTAGAACAACAAAAGAAAAAGAAGCAAGTCTAAGCAGCATCAAGGCAACAAAGATGCTAAAGACAAGGCAGAGAGGCCCGAAGCAGGACCCCTGCAGGCACCACCGCCACAGATACAAAATGGCCATGTGAATGGCTATGAGAAGGACAGCTCGTCCACGGATTCTGCCAGCGAAAAACCAGCCCTTATCCCTCGTGAGAAAAAGATCTCAATACTCGAGGAACCTTCAAAGGCACTCCGTGGGGTCACAGGTCAGTAATTTTTAAGTAAAGTCGACATTGAAGAAAACATAGAAGCCATAGAAGAAAAGGACATACAGGGAAACTATTGACGCAGTTGGTGCTGCTGTTGATATCGTTGGAAGTGAAAGGTTGTTCTGCATTGTACACAGATTCAGACAGTCTTCCGGCAGGATGGTGGGCGGTGGGAAGAATATAACAGGGTCAAAGAATAAATGCTCAGTTGTTCAGTCTAGCCCTGCACTAAGTCAGAGGATTATTTTTTTTCTAAAAAACACAGTTTCCATCTATATTAGGATCAAAAAGAAAATGGAAATTCTAGTTTAAAGATATTTTCTTTCTAGATACGTTTGCTGTGTTAAGGAAGGGATAGTTGGTGACAAAAGGAAAAGTTATTAAAGAGTAGTGTTTTAAATTATGTAACAGAACATAATCTTCCAGAATGTTAGAATCTGGAACATTAATTATTTGGGCTATAGCTATATATTAATTAATCTGCGAAAGGGTACTTCGTAGCTGTATGACCCTGAAGGCATTATTTCATCTCTTGTGTCTCATTTCCTTTCTGTAAAATGAGGAAACTATACTGGGATGTACTAGATCAGTGGTTCTTAATACTATCTAACCAAATGCTCTATTTTTACAACAAATCCTAAAATAAAATTCGTAGATAGTACAATCTACCTAAATACAGAATTTCAATAAAGTAAAAAGATATAAGAAATCAGGAACAACTAAAAGAGAAAGCCTAATAAAATGGCCAAACGTTCACATCCACTTGTAATAAATCACTTTGCACTTAAAAGAGGTAAGACCATAGTCAAATCGATATTGTGCACACTGCTTCTCTATATTCGACGTGTGAAGTAAGAGGTAAATAAGTATATTTGTATGTAGACATGGAATCATTGTGAATGTAACTACAAGAAATGCAGACTAACCTAGGGGTGCTGGTTGTCAACTCAGATACTGTGATCGTGTGACTGGCCGTGTGATTCTCCAAATGGTGAAAAACTCTTGGCAAACTTCTGAACACCATAAAGGACAATCTTTTCTTAATTTACACAGAAGCTGAATCATGGAAATCCCACGTATAGGAAAGCTATACCAAAAAATAGTTTGGGTTTGTAGGAAGACATGAGAAAGTTCAGGAAGCAGAGCAATTCTTTATTGTGCAGGATTCCCGTGATGTTAGTTATCTAACACCCCTTGCTCCCCTCTCACTAACACAGTCATTTTGATAGATTTGTAAAATGCCCTGTCAGTTTTTCACAGTGCCTCCTAAGAGGTGGTAGATCCCTCAGTGAGAAGCACTGCACTAGATGATTCCCAAAGTTATAAAATCCTGAGTTTACTGAATCAGTCTTTTTAAACTCCTATTACATGCAAAGCACTGTGCTAGATGCCACAGTAGATTCAGAGAAGGATACAGTATGGTCGAGTTCCTGAGGGAATCACTTTCTTTATGTCCTTGAAGAAGATACACCTCCGTGTACACTGGTGAGTTTAGGGTTTGGGGTGAGGAGTGCCATATCCAACTGAGTGACCTGGAAAGATTTCACGGGAGCAATGGGTACTGATGGACCAATAGACTTGACATGGTAGAGAAGACTTGTAGGGTTAGAAAACAGTAGGGAGAACTTTACTCAACGCCCTCATACATTGCACACCTGCTGTATATGAGACAGTGCTATCCTCTGATGAATCAAAAATGAGTAAGACAGGGGCCCTGCCTAGGAGGAGTTCAGTCCTACAGAAGAGGCAGGTGCAAATAAAAAATCGCATGACACTTACCACATCAGGGATGCAGTGAGGAAGCGTTAAATAACTGACACACTGTGCAACACAGTAGTAAGTTTTTAGATTTCTCACAAAGCACTAATTTTCTACCATAAACACATTACCTAACAACTCTGTTAATACTGCTGTAATTTAGGTAATCCTCACTACACAGTGATTTCTTAAAACCAAACAAACAACAATAAAAATAACCTATTTCCATTTAGAATCTGGATTTTCCAGGAATTTTTTAACTCAATTTTTACTATACCTACGATTTTGAGAATGTTTTGATTTATTGTCAGAGCAGGAGAAAGAAATTAAATAATCGAGTGGCAGATTCCCAACTTTGCTTGTTATTGCTTTCACATGAATTACTTTCAAAATCTAATTACTCAAGTAGCTGTTTTGATATCAATCATAGACTAAAAGCCTAGCACATATATTTGTTCATTTACTTATAATTTATACCTTCTTCCTAAAACAATTTCAGTAACTCTATCAAGTATATGACATTAGAGCAAATGCAATATTGAAGAACTTCACTTCACAGTGGTTAGCTGCCTTGAAAGTTAAGTACCCACTAAAGGAGTTCTCTCTTCAAGGGTGCTTTTGTAAACTCCACCATGAAACTTTCTGTGAAGAATCCTTTGCACAGAGCCATCCCGCAATCCCTTCAGTTTTATAAGTTTAGCATAAAGGCATTGAGTTTTGACAGCATTATTTGTTAGTGTTACTGGTTCATAATAAATCTATGCTTCTTGTAAATTTTTCTATTAAAGAATAAATGATGGTAATGGAAAGTCATTAGATGTTTTTGCAAAGGGAAGGGACTCCTTCTAGTTGACCATTAACTTCACGAGCAACTCACTTATTAAGATCATAAGTTTTAAAATGAGTTTGTAACTAGTTAGGTTTTTCTTCCCCAAAATAATGAAAGTTCATCAGGAAGCTGATGCCAAAACTGTCAAATGACTTTAAAATGTTTGTTCAAACTGTCAGCAATCTGGAGACCTCTAATAGATATATTACAGATAAGTGTTAGATCTTGGATATTTTACCCCCTATTTAGACCACTAGAACGAGAAAGAATAGGAGTGATCCCTTAATCTCTTCCCCCCATTTTATAGCTCTGGAAACTGAGCACCCCACCCCTTGCCAGATTGAGAAGCTGAGAAGATAACCCACACCCCTGAGGTAACCCTCTTCAGTTTGCAAAAGCCTGACCCAGGTCCATGTATTTTTATGCATGCATTAGAGTTATTGCTAAAACCATGGGCTTTCTAACTTCTAAATGATGTATAATTGAAAAAATTTTTTAAGCAATCATAACAAAGCCATATAATGATATTATATACTTGAGTGGGTTCGAAGTATGAGCCTATAAGAAATCTCCAGTCTGCTAGTGGTGAGCATTTTATCAAGCTTTCCACTAATGAAAGTGGCTCAAGAAAGCCTGCCCTGAGTGCCCAGCTGGGCAGCAGGCTGTGAACAAGTTGAACGTGTGCTTTATCTTTTTATAACACCTTGACATTCAAGATCTCTCTTTTTGAAAGTTTTAAGCAGAATCATTTTCTGGTAGGGGAAAAGTTAGCTTTAAGATATATGCAGGTGGTTCAGGGGTGTTAGTGTGACTTCCTACATGAAAAATAACCACCCAAAGCATCATCATTTCAGGCTGTAAATATAGCACTGTCAAGTGGGACAATGTTGCATGTCAGCATCTAGCTTGGAAGTTTAGGAGTTTGATTTAGACCTAATACAAAATTACTTCTTTAAGCCTTGGAGTGGTTTTTTTTTCCGGATTTCAGAATTTTTAATAACAGCTCAAATTAGATCTTTTACATAATCCAATCAAGATCATCCTGCATCCACGTACAGTTCAGACAAGGAGTAAATCGAGATTTATTCCTACTAAAAGTAATGCCAGGGATCATTTTTATTTCTAAGGCCCCATCTGAATGTCTAAAGCACATTATGACCTTAGGGTCCAATTTTCCCAAATGGTCCTCCTACTTTACTTTTCATAAGGCTCAGGTAGCTGAAATGTATAGATGCTTATCACCGTGTAGGCCAGAATAGGAATTCAGATTCCTATGTTGTCTTTCTCCCACTGGACACAATTCCCATTGAATAGGAAAGGAGCAGGATTTCGGGCCACCAGCTGGCTCCATTGACATAAACTTTGGGATGGGGCTTTCCTTGTCTTCAGCTCCTCTTGTTAACCCCAGCAGCCATCCTTTCTATCCCCTCATCTTGTAAAGCATCCTGGGAAGCCAGCTCTTCTGTTATCTGTTACTTGTCTCAAACAGAATGCTCAGTGCTGTGTTCACTGACCTCCACAAAACAGGCTTCACTCTCTGCCCTCTATCACAGAACGTCTAGAAATTAGAAAGCCCATCATTTTACCTTTGCAATGCAGATTCTGTGTTTCAGCATGGCACTGGCCCTGTACTGCTTTCTCATTCTCAAAGTGAACTGAACCAAATGTGGGAGGAATTATTTTTAGAATGTGGGCTACTTGTCCCTCATTTGTGCTTCTTGTTAAGAAGAAGAAGAAGAAGAAAAAGAAGAAGCCACCAGGCTCTCTCACAGTATTTTTGTGGTGTGAGGTTCCCTGTAGGATTTCCAAACAGATTTTTTTTATGTTGCTGGTGCCCCTAGCTTCAAGATTATCTTTCCTGCTTTTCTCAGCCTTGTTTTAGACCAGAGGATTAGGAAAGATCAACCAGAAGAAAGCAGCTCACCTAGAATTTTAATGGTAAAGTTAACGCATGCGTTCCAGGATTGTAGCACTGCCAGCTCTCAAATGGAAGCAGGATATTGTTGTAGCTCAGAGACGTGTTTGGGTTCAAATCTCGGCCATGTCGCTTACTTGATGTGTGACCCTGGACAAATTAACCACTCTGCGTTTTGGTGTCCTAACCTGCAAAATAGAAAATGTAACTACACTTGACGATATCGTGGTGAGCAGTAAGTGAGATACATGAAGAGATTAACACAGCATCTGGTGCAAGTAACCCCTCAAATCCTTTATATATCTATCTAGAAATATTTTTAATCTAACACGTGCCAGGAATTTTTCTGGAGGAAGTAAACAAGACAACAAAGTTTTTGCCCACATGGAATTTACATTCTTTTTCGGAGGTGGGGAGAAGAGATGTATAATAAACCAGAATACAGCTAGACTACCAAGATAATTATAGATTATAGTAAACGTTGTGAAGGCAGAAAGTGGAAGGAAGAGAGACCAGGGCAGAGGTTGGGTTTTGTGTGCAACAACTTCAGATAAGATAAGGCCACAAAGAGTAAATGAAGAGACATTTAAGCTCACACCGGGTCATGGTGAACTAAATAGCCAATGTTTTATTTGAACCTTAATTAAGGACTTTAGCTGAAGGCCCTGTAGAGTTATAAGATTTTACTATTTTTTTTTAAATTAAAGATGGAATACTCTGTTAATACATACAACTGATATTGCATAATGTTATATAAACATGCATTTTGAAAGTTTATATTTTAAAGCACATAAGCACATTTATTATTATTTTCACTCCTTAATTATTATTCTAGCATCTAAATACTTGATCTTAACTCTTGTTTATGGTTGTGTTGTTCAGTCTCAACCTCAGCTTGGAGCAGCACTGTGTCTGAGCGTTCAGGTAATGTTAGGGGAGGCCTTGGGTTGCATTTTCAATAATTTAGACCTCTGCTTCCTTACCTTGTGTATGATAAAACAAAAGAGACAGAGACAGACAGGGTAAAGTGGCATGAGGGCACAGGAAATATAAAACCCCTTGGATGTTTTCCTGTCACCTGGGTAGAACGAAATCCAGAGCCCTCTCCCTCTTCTTTCTCATTCGAAATCTACTTTTGCTGCAACCCTACAGCAAAACCACTCATCTCTGAATAGCTGACGACTTCCTAACTTTCTACGCATACCTTGTTATGGTGATTTCAGTTACAAACGGACTATATTAAATGGAATGCGCTCCTCACAAAGAACAGGCCTTCTAAATTTTTAAAAGATATTTTGAACAAAGGTTTAAAAGGTTCTATCAAAATGCAGTGAGAGTTAAGCCTATTTCGCAGGGAAATAAATTGGTGAAACAAATCAAGCTAACATACCTACATTGTGTCATTGATGGCTTTAATTCATTGACTTTATTATCTATTATCTTCTAATATAAATAAACCTGTAAAGGCATTAATGACATAGGAGACCTCTTAAAGACAGTGTGAATAAAACTAAAAGATTTGTTTGCCATCAGAAAGTTACCAGCTTTTTGCCCTCTGAGCTGAATAAGTTTTATAGGAAGAAATAATAGTCTTTCTGTATTTGATAAAGGTGTTACGAAAAGGCAGAACTGACATTAATCTGGTTTTGGTCTCAGTTCCAAAGTTATTGGTTCCTCTGAATATCTGTTAATTAGCCTGTCATGTGATAGAAGAATGATGAACATGCAATCAAGGTATACAATAATTATACCATGAAAAGAGTTTTCTTGGGGTTTTATCACTAGACCATTATTCTGTAACATCTTAAGAGAGTTGACTTCACTCACTGTTCTCCATTTATTCACCTCTCTCTCACTTATCATCCTGTTCATTATGGCATGCAGTCCAACACTCCGAAGAAATTGCTCCCACTGAATTTACCATTGGCTTCCATGTATTAAATCTAGCAGACATTTTTCAATCCTTTCTTTACCTTTTCCTTTCAGCAACATTCAGTGCTGTTGACCACTGTATCCTTAGCCACTAGATCTTTTCCTTTTGGTTTCTGTGCCATGGCACTCTCCTGATTTTCTCCTCCATCTTTATTGCTTCTCTTTGAGGTCATTCTTCTTTACCCAGCTGTTAAGTGGTGAAGCTTATCAAGGCTTAATTGGCTCCAAGTCCTTTCTCACATAAAGCTATAGCTCTTCTCTTCTTAGATCATTTCAAACATACGCTAGCTTTAATTATGTAAACTGGCTCACAAATTCATCTTCCTGGTCCAGGTTCTTCTCTGAACTCCAGACTCTTACTTGACCTTTTCACTTTGACATTTCAAAGCACTTCAACATGCTCAAAACAAATTCATGCTCTCCCTTCCCAGTTAACTTTCTTTTAGCATTCCTGATCTCACTGTACTATCTATCCAGATGTACAAGTTAGAAATCAATTATGATATCTTCCTCTCTCTCATCCCCCATATCCAATTAATCTCCAAGCCCTATTGATTTTCATTTCCAAATATTCCTAGAGTCCATCCATTTCTCACTGTCTCCGCCTTCTACTTTCCGAGCAAAACCACTACCCTCTCTTGCCTGCACCGCTACAATAATCCACTCATTAATCTGCTAGCATTTACTCTTGTTCCTCTCAAAATCATTTTCTATCCTGTAGTCGTTTCATAACAAAAACGAGCTCTTAAGAGATCAAAAGTCTTACCCTGGCCTACAGGTCCAGCATAAATGTGGCCCCTGTGTCCTGCTCTAGCCGCGTTTTATGGCATGCTCATTCTCACTCTCTCTACTCCAGCCATACTGGTCTCCTTTCAGTCTCTCATATTGGTCATCTATATCAGTCAGGTTCATGTCAAAAGATAGAAGCCACATTAGTTATTTGAATGGGAGGAATATAATACAAAGAATTGCTAACTAAAACAGTACGAGGTAGTTTACTATTAAACGGAGGTAAATGAGGACTCTAAAGAGTCTAGACATGCAAGAGAGCAATTGCTATCTCTAGGAAGATTAGATGATAAAGGAAATAGAACTAGGAGAGTCCCCCAATCCAAGACTGAGATTCTGACCTCATCAGAAAGGTATGTGGCTACCAGAGAAACAAGCAGCCTTGTGGTGGCAAGAAAAGAAAAGAAAAAAAAACCTTGTCACAGGGCATGGACTGAGCTGGTCTGTAGAAGAGACCCACCATTGCCAGAGAGGATAGAGAGACTGGAACTTCTCAAAGCCACTGCTAGAGTGGGGACAGGGGAGAGGAAAGCAGGAAACACGTATGAGAGTGCAGCCAGAGTATATGCTGGTTCTTTTGTGAATATTAAAAACTCTAAGATCAATGATCAAAAATTATCAATATATTATTATCAGTTTTTATAAAACACTCTCATATTCACTGAAGTACTTTTAAGCGAATGGTAACAGGCTTTAACTAACACAGAAGTTAGGAATCGTAGACAATTTGATAACAACCAACTTATGTTTTATCAACTTTTTCTAGGTAAAACTACAATACAATCAGATAACGAACTTATTGAAATTATGTATAGGAGACTGTGAAACCTTCTTAACCCAATAGGTTAAAATAATTATTTTAGAACTATTTTCTATTTAATAAATTTCTTAAAGTTAGATTTGAATTCTATGTATACTTCTTTTGGTCTACTTATAAGTACCTAAAGTTAAAAGGTAAAAAAGAAAAAAAAAGTTTTCAGAAACTTTCAAATCTTAACACATACATGGCTGTACATATATTATGAAAATCTTTGAATTCAAGTTCATATATTTCTCCCAAGAGGAAGACTTGTTTCCTTTGGTGCTGTTAACAAAAAACCACCACCACAGTCCATGTTTTGCTGTGTAAAATTAGAAGCAAATTAGAAGTATGAGAAAACTTCCTGATAAGCATACGAAAAATCTACAGGTAATATCATACTTAATAAAATATTGAATGCAATTTTCCTAAGATCAAAAACAATGAAAGGGTGTTTATTATCCATTGCACTAGGGTTCCTAACCAGTCTATTAGGGCAAGGAAATATTGGAAAGAAACAAGTTAAACTTCATTTACAAATATCATAATTGCCAATGTAGAAAACTTTAAGAAATCTACAAAAACCAAAGATACTAATATTAGTCGCTACATTTAAAAAGTAAAAAGAAACAGGTGATTTAAATTGGTAATGTTATTTTATCTAACTTAATATATCCAAAGTATTATCATTTTAACATTTGATCAATATTTTTTTAATTATCAAAGAAATATTTTTTTGTACTAAGTCTTCAAATTTCAGTGTATATTTTATACTTACGGTACATCTCAATTCAGACAAACCACATTTCAAATATTCAATAGCCACATATGGCTAATGAATACCTTATTGGTCAGTGATATGGATCAACTCTGAGTCAACTGCAGTCTGTTGAAATTAACAAGTGAATTCCAGAAAGAGAACTGATAGTACTGCTGGCCTATAATGTTAGAGGAAAATCACTGTATCCCATTATTTCAGTTGCTAGAAACATCAGGATTTGTGGTCAGGATGAACCTAATTCTGTTATAGCTGGATAACTCTTCACCAGTTTTCATCTGAAAGAGCTCCAGAGTTTTACCGTATTTGGAAACAGATCTGTGCAGCTGGTGTGGGAAGAGTACATCCAAGCCGTCTTTGAGAACTTCACGTTATCCCGTGGTCAGTGATCCCATCAATAATTAGACAGTTTTTCAGGATCTCCCACCATCACCACCAAAATAAATACTGCTACTCAAATTTCTCAATAAATATTTGTTGAATAAACGATGAAATGAACCAGGAGTTCTCTGATATACATATCATTTTCCTGATAGACAAACAAAATTTTTTCAGCTCTGGGTTAATGAGCATATGCTCATTTGTGTGCTTGTCTTCCATTTAAAATTCTTTTACATTCAACAGAATAATTTTTTTCCTTAGGTCATTGTTTCCATTAAGCTGTAATATAAATCCCCTTTTTTTTTAAAGAACAAGACTAATTTACTACATTATGTACAGATAGCTAAATTTTAGATTCTCAATTTATAATATTTTATCAAAGCTGAATCTTAGCTATGATTTCGGGAAGGAGAGAGTTGGGACCAGCCTGTATTTAATCACTGTTTTAACAAAACATTTACAGGCTCATCAAAAAATTAATTTTTCGTCTTTCACAGTAGAGTTTCTCCAGGTGGATGGTGTCAGCCTCTCCACCCCAACAGAATCACCTGGTGGGTAGAATCCTGGGCCTACTGCTGAATCAAAACCTCTGGGATTTTGTATTTGTAATAAGTACTAAGAGAGAACTCCAGCCCACTAAAGTTTGACAACCACTGCTTACACTGAAGTTTCACTTTAGTGTAACTAAAGCCTCCTAATAACCTTGCTAGATGAGAAAACTAAGGCTCAGCGATGTTAAATGGCTTGTCCAGGGTCACCCTGCAAGTAATTGCCAGAGCCAAAACACCCAGCCAGGTCTTCTAACTCCAAGTACAAGACCCTATTTCTAGAATATCCTCTGATCTTCTGGGGATTCTATTAAATATTCGATTACTGGAGGAAATGCTGTTTTCAGTACTTAATTACTATGTTCACTACCTTTGCTGAACATTTCCTTATGTACTGTAATTTCTCTTTAAGTAAATTTCTGAGTACTCATCATTTAGCCCATAAAACACATGTTGTGCTTTCTTGATAATGTAGCTTATGAATGATGGATTCAACTAATGTCAACTTTATACTTATCATAAATGGGCTAATGTCTAAAATGAAATTGACTAGGACCCAGATCAGGTTCTTTTGTACTTTCAGTATAATCTCTGTACTGAAGTTTGTGACAGTGTCAGGAAAGATGTTCTTTGTTTCTTATTTTTTCTGTGAAATCATTTTAAGTATACTTTAATTCAGCCACAATTCTACAAAGAGCTACTGAGCCAGGCACAAGTACTGGGACTTCAAAAATGAATCATACTTTAGTGTTTGCCTTTGAGGAGGTCAGCCTCGTCAAGGCAGGGACAAGGAGCAGACATGTAAGTCTTGCGTTGAAATATAACACACTAAGTTTTTATGAGGCACCATGGGAGTAGAGAGAAGTGAGGCGGGGTGACTATCTGAAAAGAGGCTGGGCTTCATAAAGGAAATATTATGCTCTGTTCGAGTGTGAGCCACAGTCAGCCAAAGGGGTGAAGTCATTCCTACAGGGTCATCAGGACCTAAGGAAAATCAGAACATGTGTCTTCCAGATCCAAACCTGCACTCTTTCCACTAAACCCAGCTTTTTCCAAGAACCTGACCTTCAGAAGCACCCTGGCTTTCCTTTTTTCACACCTAAAGTTCTCTCCGGTTATAAGTAAGATGTTAAGGGTGATACATTTCCTTTTCAGGCCACTAAGGTGCCATTTAATTCACTCCAGCAATAACTAAATAGGAGCCTAACTTTAAAAGATGCCGAAAGCAACATGCTGCTAATTCATTGCCACATCTATTAGAGCTTCACAGGGACTCTGACTCCCTAGATTTTAAATATAGTTAAGATATTATGATGATGTTTCCTGATTTAATCCATCCATAAATTAGATGAAATGATTATAGTACCTGTTGTCACTTCATTCTTGCCCTATCCCCATCACTCTTCTGCCTTCATTAATTCAGAATAAAATACCACAGGACATTAATGTAGCACTTGGAGATAGGAAGGCTGTATTTTTATAGCCTCAATACGAAATCATACTTAAAGACATCTAAGCCTTTACCGAATGGGGAAAAAAATGATCATCTCAAGTATCTGATGTAAGCCTCCTAATTCTTGTCTAGGAGAGGAAACTAAGGCTCATAGATGTTAAGTCATTTACCCAGGGTCACCCTGTAGGTAATTGCCAGAGCCGAAACACCCAGGCAGGTCTTCTGACTCCAAGTACAAGGCTCTTTCTATTTGTAGTATATCCTCTAATCTTCTGGGGATTCTATTAAAACAGCTTCTTGACTGTTTTCAATGAAAGGCATTATTGCCAACATGTAAACAAAAGCAAAAATCTTGGCATCCCCCATCACTTTATCATCAGTGTTTTTAGTTTATCATTTCAAAGTCATTATTTGGTGTTTTCTTACAGAAGGCAACAGACCACTGCAACAGAAACTATCCTTAGATGGGAACCCCAAACCTATACATGGAACACCAGAGAGGTCAGATGGCCTACAGTGGTCAGCTGAGCAGCCTTGTAACCCAAGCAAGCCTAAGGCAAAAACATCTCCTGTTAATCCCAATGCCCCTGCAGCTCATCTTGAAATAAAGCCAGATGAGTTGGCAAAGAAAAGAGGTAAAGTGATTTCTTTTGCACAAATGATTCAACATATTTTGCACACACAGAGAAGTGCCAGGATGACAGAACTTTCCAAAAGATGCCACTTAGTGAAGAGAGATATACGTGAACTTGCATTTCTTTCTGTGACCCACATAGATTGAAAGGCTGATGTGATTCCTCCTGTGTTAATCGAAGGTCCTCAGTGTTTACGTGGAATTACATCCCCTTTCTCTGCCGCTTTGTGGCCATTCTTCTCTTTGCCTCACAGATAAATTCGCACCACAAATTCTTTCCACCCTAGTATCTCGCAAAGAAAATGTTAATGCGGGAGCTCTTTTAGAAATGTAAATGCTGAATGTTTTCCTGATATACAAGTTCTGAACTTGCATTGAACAAAGATGAGTCTAGAGGCTGGTATGTCTTCTTCAGATATGATCTTCCTCACATGAATTCAGTTCTGTTAGAACTTTCAGGCAACATAACACTGAAAGGGTTTTATATTTGGCACACTATATTTTTATTATTATTCAAGCTTTTATATACTTTATACATAACTGGTGTTAAAAATTAAAGTGTCTAAATCACTTCCTTTCTGATTCCCAGAGATTATATAATATTCTTCTCATTTAGCCTCAGTTGTATCTGATTTCCTTGGCTTTGGTTTGATAAACTTTCTCACTTTTCTTGAGGGAGATTTCTTTCTTCTAAGAAATATGCCCTTGTTGGGATAAATACAATTTGCCTGTTTGTTTTTGCACTATCTGTAAACCCTGGTGACAGTTTCAGGAAATCAGGCAAGATTGGCACCCATAGAGCTGCTCTAAGTGCTGCTGCTATAATTACAGGCCTGGCTCAGGAGAGATGGGGCCAGAGCCAGCGTACCTGGCACCAATGCTCCATCCTCTTTCTAGCTCATTTGTGCCTCTCCCAATCTCTATGTCATTTTCCTCTTCCAAAAGCCCTGCTGGCTTTTAACCACACAGAGTGGTGTTTACAGAAAGAGCCAGTAGCACAAATGGTCTTTAGACATATCAGATTCCAAGAAACTGCAGTTTGTGATAGAACATATGATCAGAACCTCTTTCCAAAGAACAAAAGAGACACGTGTGCCCAGCATGGGCCAGCCAGAGAACCTACTGGTAAAATCACAGCAGTCTCAGGGGCCATACGAATCACCCACTCTGGGTTTTAAAAACCCTGCGTTATGAATACCTGCTTGACAGACCTTTTTTTTTTTTTTTTT
>NW_024351729.1:9226159-9377131 GCF_902729225.1 Pteropus medius
AAGCCACATCCACAATGCCCAGGCTCACATAACATGTTCTCTATATATCACTGGCCTTTCATGATCTAGAATTTGATCACATCTTCCTATTTTAAGTCCCTTTTTGGACACTGATGTGCTTTTTAGCTGATTGTTGAGTTGTATAAAACTAAGGATTACGCTTAACACTAATCTAAAATTCTTGAATTTCAAGCCATGTGCTACATATAATACAAGATCCCAAAGGTACATAAGACACTAAGGACTTGAAAGAAGACCATGCCTTTCAGTTATCATTTGGTGAGGAATTATTTGCCCTTCACCCAGTCACAGCACCTTGACCTTCGTAGACCTCTTCTCTGTTTAATCAGATTATAACCTATCTGATCGTTCAATCTAATTGTTCAAAGCAAACTCCAAGTACTTAGAAAAGGTATAGATACTATACAAATGAAAGGTGTTCTTCTTATTATTATTGGTTTTTAAATTTTATGGTTATATGACTTTTCCAATATGTCCTTAAGTTACTCTAATATATATATCACACTCAACTTCCAGGCCTGTACTGTAGAGGCAGAGTCAGCAAACTTTATCTGTAAAGGGCCAGCTAGTAAATACTATAAGCTTTATGGGCTATAAGGTCTTTGCAACGACTCAGCTTTGCTGTTGTGGCACAAAAGCAGCTGGAGCTAATGCAAAACGGCCATGGGCCAGATTTGGCTCCTGGGGGTCGTAGTTGGCCAGCCTCTGTCTGGAGGCATCAGCTAGCTGCTCAGAGAAGACCACTCTGTCTTATCCTTTTGTGTGACATTTTAGAATAAACTCTTCCTCTGAGGCCTCTGTATTATACCTTCCATCTGAGTGACTCACACACTAATTGACAAAGTGTAGCAATGACCTCAAATTACCTCTCTCCTCCAGCTGCTCTGAGTCCTTTTTTTTATTTTATTTTATTTCCTTAGTAAAATGAACATCACATGAGTCACGGGACATCTTAAGATTTATAACAGATTCTTTGAGTGTTTCGCTCCTCAAGAGCTGAAAGCGTGGGGCCAGGAAAGTCAGCACCCAGGGAAGTTGTATATCTTTTTTCTGCTTGTAATTCACATTGTGTTTTAAACTGATGGGAAAGATCACTTCTGAATCAGCTCTGCCAAGCAATACTGCTGTTTAAAAGTCCCCTACTTAACTAAGTGGCACTTTCCCTCCAAACTGAAGAAGAACAAATTTAGATCAACTGTTTCCTGTATGCTGTTGCTGCAAAATGACAAAACACCAGAACTTGTTTTCTGCTCTAACTCTTAATAAAAATGATCCCAAAATAATGACATAACTGTTAACTTGAAAATAAAACCAAAGTTGTTTTTTGTTGTTGTTGTTTGTTTTTATCAACCAATTACATGCTTTTCTACCAAGTGGAAAAACTTTGACTGTGTTCCACATAAGCCTGTAGGCCAGCCAATGTGGTAATGTTCTTGAATGAAGTCTCCCTCAGGTTTTCTGAGGGATGAATTTTAGGGATTGTGGTGCTCTTGAAAAATAGCAGGCAACAGAACTGAAGAAGGCAACTTAAATGTTTTTGAAAATTAAGCTACCCTATTGGTGATGAGGTCATGAACTATAGGCATTAGAATTTTTAATGCGGCACCGCTCATTTAATACAATTGAAACTTCAGGATTACATCACAAGACGTATCCAGATTCGGAGGATGTGGGATAAGTCCTCTAGAGAATTCTAAAGGGTGCTGGTTCTGAGGCAGCTGGCAACTCATTTGGTACACGAGCAGCACTGCACTTCCAGTCCCTCTTCTCTCCCTACTCCAGGCCACCCAGTTCTCTCGCCGAAGAATTAAACAGGAGTCGTGTGTAGTTTAGAAATAAATAGAAACTCTCAGAAATAAATAGAAAATCTAAACATTCACTTTGCTACCAAAGTGCCAGCTTCAGGAGGTAAATCCTGCCTGAAAGAATTACCCCCAATGATGATGATTTTGTGAACCTGGGAGAAGGCACTTGTTTGCACATGCTCAGGACCAGGTCAGCAGCTATCTGAGAAAATTTAACTAAATGCTTATCCTTCTCAGTCTGGTTGTGAAGAATACTTTGTTCAATACAGATCCTGAAGAAAACCATTAAGTAGCTAGACTGTAATATCCAAGTTGGCATTTAGCCGGGACGTGGTTACATGGGGCTAACTGACCATTACATGGATCATTCTTATTTTCCCAGAAAGAATGGAGATTTGACAGGGGAACATATATGACACAGTGCTCTCACGATACGTCTTAACAGAAAATAAATTTTGCAACATGAGCATCTGTGTAAAAGTTCCATCAGGAACTAACATGAAACAGCTGGTTTCTTTTCTGTATGATTGGCCCCCTACCACAACTGGAAAATATTCATTCTTTGGAATTATAGCTGCCAGATTTAATTGCTTTGTGTGCAAACTAGTCTAGCTTCTCTTCACAAATCTGTGTGTGTGTGTGTGTGTGTGTGTCCAAGTTGATGCCGAAGGCTTAAAATGAGCAATAAAACATTGAATTAAAAAACATTGAGGAGGAAGAGTAATACTTGATGGTTCTGCCATATGCTGGGGAGAAAGTATTCCAAAGTAGAGCTATAAAGATTGTTAGGTGCTATTGGAGATTTAACATCTAACTAAAAGCACTCCCAAAGAAAATGGAAGATGGTAATGAGCCAAAGGATGTGTGTCCTGGGGGTGGGGTACAGGGATGCAGAGAATGGGTTTGTGCGCTGAGGGTGGGGTAACAGGGTTGCGGAAAATGGGACCATTTGGGGTTCAGATAGGAAAGGGAAATCAATCAAAGCATGCGTTCTGTATAAAGGGGCCAGAAATGTCCCTATGCCTCATGTGTATTTTTTCTTGAAGCAGTGCCAGGTCTGGCTCAAGGAGAATTCACAAGTAGCTCAGGAGTTTCAGCTCTCCTGATGCTAAACCCTTGCCCACTTTCCCCTTCTCTCTATCTTGGAGTTTCTTCCCTCACAACAGAGCAGGGTGAACCTCCTGCTGACCCCTGCAGGCCAGGGGCTCCTCACCATGGGACCACTCACTACTAGATGGGAACTTGGAATGGAGTTCCCATTTCCCTTCCCGTTCCTTCTTTTTAACCACTGAAACTCATTTTTGTGTAACTGATAACCTCATCCTCTTGATGGCCATGTGTCGTTCCTCCCAAAGTGACATATTTACATGTTAACAAATGTTAATAGAGTCTGTTGAGACTCTCTCCACCAGCCAAAAGAATAACTCTGAAAGTGAGATTTTCAGGCTGCAGAAAAAGCTTTTTTGAGATAAGTCGAAATTCTTCTGGCCTGCCTCAAGCCCCACTACAAAGGGAGCCTCTCATCTGCTACGGAAGCCCTAGCGGTAGCCAAGCAGAACCGCACAGACCACCTGGTGGTCAGCAGGGTGGCCCACACACAGACCAGGTATCGTCACCGTGGTGTTTTAAATATTGTGCCCTTCTTCTGGGCTGTGAGAAGGCCTCCTGAAAAGGAAATTGCTGGTGGGGCTGTTGTATTTTAGAACAAGCTATTCGGCAGTCTGTCCCATATCCCCTGTTTGCTGATCCTTGGATGCCCAAACAGTATAAAACCCTTGGAGCATACAGTCTTGGAACTACTTCAGTTTGAGTCCAAATAAGACCATTTTTCTTCTTTTGCAGTTTTATCACTTAGGACTCTTTCCTCATTGGTTGTTTTTTTTCACCCCACATTTCCCAAATGCTTAGCTGCTTTTAGGTTAATACCTGGCTCTCCATACAATGCTAATAGCCTGAATTTTCTGTGCTCTTTAGAGTTTTTATTTTTCCCCTTTGTGACTAACTTAACAATGCCCAAAAGATGATACTTGTAAATTAATATTTACTTCGCTCCATACCAAAGTATATATGTATACACTATAATTAAACTCTTAGAGCTTTGTGGTCATCCTTTGCCTAGTTGCCGCCCCCAGAGATGCTGATGTCACTGGTCTGAAGTGGACCCAGAAATAGTGTTCTTTTTTTTAAAAAAAAAAAAAAAAAAAGAACTCCAGGTGATTCTTTTCTGCACCTGTGGTTGAAACTCACTGGTTAAGAGTCCTGCAAAGGGAGCGATATGTCTGGGGCTAGAGCAATGTTCTCAACAGGAAGAATTTGCACCCCCAGGAGACAGCGTGTCTGGAAATATTTTTGGTTGTTAGAATTGGCATCTAGTAGGTAGAGGCCAGGCATCTGCTAAATATCCTACAATGCACAGGACAGTCCTCTTCCCCCACTCTCACCCACATTACAAAGAATTATCTGCCCTAAGACATCAATAATGCTGAGGAAATCTGGGCGAAGAAAGAGAGAGGAAGACTCCATGTCCGTCGTCACGGTCAACTTGGACACAGTCCATCTGCGTGTTCTGCTGTAGCTCCTTAAGGGGAGGGCAGAGATTCCTCCCTTTGCAGCACTGAGTGTCTACCTGCCCCACCCCACTTGTCCTCCTAATGCACCACTGGAGACGTGAGAGGATATTTCCTTTCCAATCATTTACACACCCAAAGGACATAACCGTGGTGTCTTCTCTTTTCAGATCAGTGAAGTAAGAAAAAACATTTTTTTATTGCCTGAAACATAAACCTTCTAGCTACACATTTTCAAGGTCAAATTACATTTTTGTCTCCTTAAGACCAGAAAAACAATTGTATTGCAGTGTAGAACATTGAGGGCTTTGCTTTTTTGTCAATTTTTCATTATAGAATTTAACTCAGTTCTTAGGAGAAAATGGAAATGTTGAGAACTGATGCTTGTAGCTAATGATAGGCAGTCACTTTCATTAGCCATTCTGTCTCTACCTGAGTCTTTTTCTCATTTTGCAATAAAACCAAATAGCATAGAGGGGACCGAGATTAGGATGAAGATCAGAAGCATGTAAAAATAAATACAGTAGGAAATTCTTCTGTCTAGGGGATTATTATTTTTCTTTGGCTTCAGCCAGGCAGCAATATTACTTGGTGTTCCTGGGCATGCAATGGCATATGTCCGGCTACTCTACTGCCAGTGACATCTTCAGGTGTGCTAGCCCCTGCGCTCCTTAAACTGAAGGAAAACAGGTCTTTTTGCGTATCTTATGGTACAGTCAGTAGCGGTTGAACAAATACTTGTTAACCATTTAATTACCCTCTCTTAATTAAGGGAGTCATTGGAATTGTAGCAGTGTGTACTTTGATAGATAAACATAGGGAAAATAAGTACTAGGTAAAACAGGTCCTACAATCAGATCTGTGTCACAGAGTAGATGCTGTGACAGCAAGCAAACTTGGTTTTTGAGTTCAATCACACAGAGGATGTTGACATAAGAATAGGTAATGAATAGAGACTCCATTTTAAAACTGTGTGGCCGGAATAGTAAGCATTGCTAGTGCCCCCACCAGCATCAAGAATATCTGGAGTAGTGTGCTGTCCGTGACTAAGATGATGCTTTTCTCTGCGCCATTCAACAAGGGATGTTGGTTAATGGGATTACCAGCAGGAGAGCTGAAGTTTGTAACCTTTTCAGCCACTGAGCATTGTTATGTAATAATTTTACAAAACCTTCAGTTCCCTATTAAAATATCAGCAGTGTGTTAAACGATTGCTAGATTTTGCCAAATCCTTAGGCTAAATGTGTAATGAAGACAAAACCAAGGGTTTGCATTGTATTTTTTTTTTATGGTTTTTAAAAGAAATTTAATAAAAGGTTTCTGTGTCCTTCTGCTCTGGAAATGAATACAATCTTCCCATTGATCAAAACCTGTACAAATTAGACTTTCTGATTAATCCCTTTCCTCTTTATCAAATGGTTTTCCTAAGTACCCACCTGCTTGTGACTTGTACAGAACACTTTACAACAGAAATTAAACAAACCTGTTTTTTTTTCCCCACGCCCAGTGTTCGAGATTATGCCAACATATTGAAGGAATGCACAGTATGGAGATGAACACACACCTGCAGAGGATATCAAGAGACAATAATAGAAGAGGCTAATATATTTATGCCTCGAGAGAGCCATATATATTGGGGTTTTTTGTTTCTGTTGTCCAAATGACTCCATTTTCTTACTCTGTACCAGTCCAATAAACAGAAATAAGCTCCAGAATCCATTCTGAAATTGCGAAAAGGGTAAATATCATATCCCATGGAGAAACTCAAGGTCCTTGTGACTTTGTGACTAAGGCAAGTCCCTGTGGTACACTGTATTTCAAATACTGCCTCATTCGTGACTATGTCATTCTAAATAGTGTAGCTCACTTTTGGGAGTGGAAGCTTCTTTTTTCCTATTTTCTTTCGTCCTGAAGATTTTTCTCTGCATGAGATGTTTCCCCAGGGCCACTGCAAGGACTGAGTCAATCAGTGACGTGAAGGAAGAGCAGGTTGATGAAGACAAAAAACACAGAACTAGCCTTTTCAGTTTTGGTATAGTCCCCAGGAAACCAGCATAAATAGCACCTTGTATTAATAGCCTTTCTGAGCTACATGTGTGATTACCTCCATACATTATGTCAGTCGCACACTTAGCATCGGAAGGCGGCTTTCCTTTCACTGCAGCCTTCTTTGCAGAATAATAGACCCACAATAAGAGCTGGGGGATAAGAAGTTGATTCTGATTTCAGCTTGAAATCTCAAAAGATTTCTGAATCTTTTTAGCAAATGAAGGCTACCAATCAAACCAGCCTGGTAACATGCTCCTGAATAGGAATTGTTAGTTTTCATCATGGAATAGAAATATAAAAAGGAATCAAGCCAATTGTTCTATCTATACAATCCCAGAGGGAGAGTATGCGTGCGTGCATGCGTGTGTGTGCGTTGTTGTTGTTTCTTTTTAAATGCCTGTGGCACCTAGTATTCCCTGGTGGTCTCCCATCCAAGTACTAACCAGGCCCGACCCTGCTTAGCTCCCAAGATCAGACAGGATCGGGCACGTTTCAGTGTGGCATGGCCATAGACTTTGTGTGTGTGTGTGTTTAATTTACAGTATAATCCATTTTCACTGGGAAAATAAGATGAATTTGTTCTTCTATATTAGTTTAAATATAAAATACATTATAATTTTTAGACTGAGATATCCTAGGTCATAATTTCAGAATAGATCTTGGAGTTTATTTCTGTTTTTAGACTGGTACAGAGTGAGACTCTGTAGTCTCTTAGAGTGAGACTGAGGCTTCATTTGGAGCAGTTTGTCTGCTAGGATATCAATGAATCTTATAAAAGACTGTTTAAATACTTGAAGTTAATATAATAAAATTCCTCATATGTATGTTATATTATTCTTCCAGTGACTGTAAACTTTTGATTCTTAGTAGGCCATATTCTAACAAAAGTCACATTTTCAAGGTTTATTAACCACTTAATTGGAAGCATGGGGTTTAGAATTAGAAAGAATGGTGTTTAAGTCTCATCTTCTCATATTATAGCTCTGAAGATGATTGAGTTTCTTAACTTCTACTCAGCTATAAAACAGGTGTTGCTGTCACTTTCTAGGAGTTTTGTGATTATTCATGTACAAGATATGCATTTCTTAGATTATTCTAGAAAATCTCTAGCCTGGCCCATGATAGAAGTTTAATCTAGCTTGATTCTCTTCCCTTCCAGATCAGCATTTAGTAAATTTCTTTCCCTCTATACCAAGACGTTAATCTTCTCCACCTTTCTGTTTATTTAGCATGCACTGGATCCCAGCTACGAGATATAGGTATTTCATCACAACTTTTTACTGTTTACTGCTCAATGAAGAGACAAGTAAAGCCAAAGGACCCCTGTTTCTGAATGGCCACAGTAGCCACTAATGCAGCCTACTTTCCCTTTCATGCCTTACCATGCCTTCTCTTCTACCTCCTCTTCCCCTTCCTTCATCCATCCGACAAATAGATGAATGTGTGACGAGGCCGTGATTCTCAAAGTTTGGAATGCATGGGGATCCTCTGGGCCACATTCCCAGGGACTCGGCTTCTGTGGGCGTGGGGTGGAGTCCGGGAATCTGCTTTTAATGAGTAGAGTATGTACCAGTGTAAGTGGTCTGAGGAAAACACTTGAAGAAGCACTGCTAAAAATACTGAGTGATAAAAGACGATCTCTTTCCTAAAACAATCCAAGGTCTAATGGGAGCAGACAGACAGGCTGTGTAATGCCGCATGGCAAAAATTGTAATGGAGCTGTGCACGGAGGAGGGGAAAATCAACACCATCTGGCTCGTCAAGAAAGGGTCTATCGCAGAGGTGACACTAGAGCTGGCTCTTGAAGGAAGACTAGGGAGTAACATACTGAGAAGGGAGAAAGAGGATTCTATGCAGAAGAAACAACACAAGGAACCAGAATCAAGAGAGGCCACAGTGTGCTCTGAGAGGAATATGTTCCTTGGGTCTCACTCCGTCAATTAATTTTGAGTACATCCCTCTCAAACTAGAAAATTTACTTATGAATCATACATGTGTACTCCTGTTAATCTGTATAGTAAAGGTGAGGAAAGTCTACTTTTTAGAATAAAAAGTAAGTACATAGAGTTTAATATTTTGTTTGTTCCCCCCATTGGGGAAGCTGATGGCCTAGGGCAGGTCCTGAAGAGTAGTGGCAGCACATGAGACTAGAGATGCTGGGTGGTGAAGAGCCTTATGGCCCAAACCAAGAAGTGTATATTCCCACCCCTCCCCTTTTCACATGAGAACCAAGGAGTTCAGGAGCAGTCTCAGCTACACTGGGCTGCCTTGGCTTGGACACGGGCCAATATTTCTGCAACTTCTTGTGCCACATCAGTCTCTTGCTTCTGTTTCTAAGTTATCCGTATTCAACAACCATGATGGCTTCTGCATAGACACTACCACCCCCCAAAAAAAGATTGGGAAGAAATTCAACAGCATTCAGAGTGGTTGGCTCTATATTGGGTATGAGACCGAGAGAGCTTTTGCCTTGTTTTATTTTGAAATTTGTTTTATTTTATCCTGCTTTTTCAGTTTTTTTAATGAGCACAAAAAAAGAGAAAAATGTGAAGAAGAATGTTAATTCAATTCCTTAAATGGTATCCTTGTGCTATAAGACAATTACTATGCACAAATAGTTTGCTTTCTTTTCCTTAGATGAAGTTTTAGTTTTTTTGTTTTTAAGAGGGTGGTCGTAAATATAATTTTTGTAGCTATAGAAACTAAACATAGTTAAGTGACTTTCCTTGAATAGTGATCTCCATAGAAAGAAACAAAACTAAGAAATAATTTTCAAAGATAAAGAATCATTATTAAGCAAAATCATATGTAAAATTCTAAATGGAGGTCTACAAGGAATATAGATTTTTCCGTTGAACATGTGGTGTTGTGGGATTTGTAGCTTTACAGGATTTTGAAACTCTGATGTCATTTTAAAACTTCTGAGAAGAAAAAGGAATCCTTGTTTGTTTGTTTTTTCAATTAACTGTCTTTTTACAAACTCTAGGATTTTGTAAGTGTTGGGAGTTAGTCCTTGTGCTAAATCTGCACATCTCATTCCTGAAATACACCTCAGACAGTGTGATGAAATATTCATTAACTGTGACTTAAGTCATCGCAGGATTCTAATATAAAAAATGCAGACTAAGAAGTATTAAATTAACAGATTATATTACCTCTGATAAAAGAAATAGAAATAGAATGAGCTCAGCCTGATTGGCAAATTGAGTGCTGTTGTTGCATTCATTGACAGAGATTTTAACTTTACATGTTAAGTGTGGTTCGTGCTTAGAGGCACTGCTACTTTATTTCACTGATAGTCACAGTGACTAGGCAGCTTATCAAATGGTTGCGTTCCAACTCCAGTCTACATTCTGTAGACATGTAAGTCGTGTTTACCAAATCGTACAGTAGGAGTCAAGAATTATTTTAAAAGATCACTTTGTCACTACTGCTGCATTTGGAAAAAATTAATTTCATTATTTTTAGTTATAAATTATTATTTATATTATTAAATTTCACTATTAAATTATTACTAAATTCATTGTTTCTGGTTATAAAAAGAATTCACATTGTTGTAAAACCTAAATGCAAAAATAGAGTAGAAGGGAACAGACCCAGGAGTCCCAACCAAAAAAAATACATAAACATAGCCGACCACTTGATGATGAGCCTGGAGTTGAATTGGCAGCAGTGGAAGTGGAGTACGGTAGGAGAGATTTTTCTGGGGTGGACTTCAGAGGACTTGATCACATGGGAGGTGAAGGAAGAGGAGTCATGGAAACTGCATGGGTGGTGGTACCAGTAGCCAGTCCACAGAGTGTAGGAGAGGGGACAGCATGAGGATGTAAGTGAGGAAAAACAAGTTTCCCTCTACCCTTCTGAGTTCTTGGCTGAGACCCCCTATCATAAAGCACAGATTAACAAGAGAAAAACAAACGGAAGTTCATTAACATGTATATTTCATGGCAGATGCCCAAGGGAAAATGAGGAACTCAAAGAGGTGGCTTAGAACTCAGGCTTAAATACCATCTTAACAGGGAAAAAGGAGGGGGAATTAGGGGATCATAAGTGATTTTTAGGAAAGAATAGAAGACTAGACAGGAGGTATGATAGTTTCTGATAAAGTGTATCTGGGTGTAGTGTTGACTTCTGATGTCCTATGACAAGAGTCAGTAATCCTTGCATTTGATGAAACTCCCAGGGAGGGAGGAGTTTTATGACAACCAAATTCCTTGTAGAGGACCTGTCTTTAGGCAGATAGGGGAGTTCAGAGAAAGCCTTTTCCCTGCATTTGCTGTTTTTCAAGGGCCTATAGCTCAAAATGATATACTGAAGTGTCGTATTTTGGGGTGGCATGTTCCTCTGTCCTTCAGGAAGCAGAACAGAAAAAGGAGGAACAGGGAGTTGACAACATGCAAGAGCATGCGTGCCATTTGTAGGCACCTGTCGTGTTAGGGCCACTGGTTCTCCTGATCTAGGAATAGAGAACCACACACCGTCCTGTTGCATTCGTCCACGTCAGGCCAGAGACAGCACAGATAGTTGAAAAAATGGTTTGGCTAAAACCCCTGCCTAGTTTTGCCCTGGGACCAAACATTTCTGATAATGCTTGGGGAGCTGGACTGGAAATGGTACCCATGGTAACATGGTTCTAAATGTGTAAAGGGAGTTTTTCTGCACTCCACCTGGTAAGCAAAATCCTTTCATACTTGGGAAGAGACATAGATGCCTTAACTTGTGGGCAGGACGAACGGCGTCTTCCATCAGTGCTAATTCCCAGCTCAAGGCCCACATAGCCCAGCTGGCATTCCTGTGGGCAGTCACAGTTCTTACTCCTGATACAGCAGTAAGGAGCAGAACCCACAGTGGGGGCATATGTGAAATGTGAGATAAATAGAAATTCTTTAGACAGGAATTCTTGCCCTATGGCATATCACTCATCTGTTTGCTTTATATAAAATACAGAGGCCAGAAGGGCTGAAACATCACCTTAACATTCATTAGATTCCTTTCTCCCCAGCAATTTCCACATTCTCTTTCCCTCAAATGGGCTGGGGAGCAGGAGGCTCTCCTCCCGCACACTCATCCTGCAGGAGGCTCAGGGCTCTGTCTCCTTCCGGAGCCTCTCTGCTTGCTTTGTCCTGCTTGGCCGCTGAGGAGTTAAGGAAGCTCCAGACTGAAGCCCTTCATCCACAAGAAGGTCCTAAAGCAAAATTGTTCGGGATCAGATGGTCTCAGGCAGTTTCTCTCATTACACTGTCTCCCTGAGGCCAACTCAGTGGAGATGGAAGGTGGCCTAGTTTTTTAACTCTTTAACAACTGACTCTGGCTGCTTCTGCTGATAGATTTCTTTAAATTCCCTTTGAAATTCTGCTTTTGTTCCTCAGCATCCACCAGCAGGTTCTCCTCTCCACCTTATCAACCCCTGATAGTCTTGAGGCTGGTCCCTATCACAGCATCTTTCTTTTTGAAGAACAGGAGACTTGACAAGGCTCATGCAGGCTTCCGAATGAAGCAGCTTCGTCACTCAGTGTCTTAGTCTCCAAATTTAAAGAAGAGTCTTTCACAGAGCAGAAAATGGTAAATCTGTTCCTGCTGAAGTACCTTTCTGATTCTTTTTGTTATTATTATTAGTCCTCTATAGAAAGAAATTAAGACAGTGGAAACATTTTTATAAAATGACACTTTATTTCTGTGATTAACTATATAATAAATGGTAAAGCCTTTGCCGTGGTAATCTCCTTACACCTTATTGCTTTGATAATAAAAGCTTTTTTATGGCAACAGAATAAAATTTTACTGTCCAGGCAGTTTAGACAAAATGAGATGTATTTTTGGAAGGATAAAGGACACATCTGAAACATGTGAGGTCAGCATGGGTTTTGTGTGAGCTCAGTTGGGGTAAGACTGTTTGTTGTATCTTAAGTCTGGTGCCCTCCTGAGGACTTTACCACGCCATCGAGAGGACTTTTAGTAGTCAGTGAAAAGCCATTTAAAGATTTCTGTATTTCTGTCAAGTACAGAGGATCGCTGTTAAAAAGCAAAAATGTTCAAAACCTAGAATTGCAGACAATTAATGGGGGAAAGTACAAATTTCAACAATTTATCACCACTTCCATTTGCAAACAGAATCATCAACTACCCATTTTTGATTCTGAGCCAAACCCTGGGCAGTTTGGTGAAAATTGTCATACTTTTATTCATAAGTTTATATCTCAAATGATTAGATTCCATCAGTGACAAAAATTATATAAATTTTTGCATAAACATGATTTATGTGCTAGCACTAAGATATACCAATTAAGAAATTTCATTGGTATGCCACAGAAAAATGAATATGTTTTCTTCCCTTTCATTCGTCACTATCAAACAATTTTCGTCAAGCAACCCAAAAGATCATGAGTTGATCATAAGTTTCTAAGATTATAAAGTTGAACAAAAGTTTTTAAAAACTCAGAGCTTCCTTGAAGAAGTGATGATTAAGAGATCTGAAGGAATACTCGAAAGTTAATGAGATGAAGAAAGGCAGGGCTGGGGAGGAGAGTTGTCTTCCAGCAGAGAGAAGGGCATGTGCCAAGGCCCTGTGGTGAGGAGAGAGCAGAGTTCATGCCCTCCGGGCCATTGTGAAACTTAAACAAGATCATCCAGTAAGGCACTGGTGATCTGCGTAATGCGCCTGGCACACAGTAAGCACTCAGGACGTATTAGCTATGATCTGTTCTCATTTTGAGGCAATTTAAGGCTGATACCTGTTCATATAAGTTTACCTCAAAAGCAAGCATGTGACCTTTCTGCTTCCCCTGTGGGAATGTGGTCCATGACACTGTTTGATTTTTCTGTGACCATCAACTCTCTGAGGTCACTCCTCTCAAAGGCCCATCCTCCCGCCCTCCACATCTGGTAACACTGTACCGGGGTTTTGCCCAGCACCCTCTGTCTTTATCCAGCTTGCAGTGTTGTTTTTCATCAGGCAGCACTTCAGTGTATTTCTCAGTCCTAGTACCTCTAAGAAGATTCAATAGGACTTGTGAATGCCACAGATGAAATTTCCTCATGAAGCTGGATATGACACCAAGCCTTGTGGACATTTGGAAGGTTTTAGACGCAGTGTTTTCTCTTGGACCCTTCTTTTGATCTGGTGCTTAGCTTGATGTGATGCTGGCTCCTCGCTGTCTGACAGCCTGCCAGAGGACAGGCTGGCCTTTACTACCTCATCCTCTGCATCCACTTCCCACAGCTACTCTTCCCTTCCATACGCCTGCCGCCTTGAAAGCAAAATCCAAGGAAATCCTCAGGTGCACCTTTTTTGAGACTCTTGAGGGAGGTTCAGGGGGAGCTGTCTCAGGCTGGCACCTGATTCTGGTTTGCATTCAGATCGTCAGTTCAGAGCAGGGTCCTGACTCGGCAGAGATTCTTTGGCTTACCTTTATGCACATGAATTTTGAAAGCAGTCACACATAGCAATGCTTGCATTACTAAGACACTTGAAGACAATGTTTTGTTGAAATACCCAGAAGAATAGAAGAATGGTTTGATGCCAACTCCACCGTCTCTTTCACATCCTCAAGTGGGCATTAATCTGATTAACAACTTATTGTATATAACACTCATTCCTCCTGTTGCTAGCCCAGAAGGTCTGAACTAACCATTGTATGAATATTGTGCTTTGTGTAACATGCGTTAGACTTGGGAATATGCATTAGACCCCCAGCTGTCCATCTTATAAACTCTATGGGCACATAACTGTGTTAACAAATTTAATCAACAAAAAATTAGCATGATCTTGTGGCTGGCAAAGAAATTAGCAAAGGCCACATCCTATACCGTTCTGCCCATCCAACACACACATAGGCTGCAGGGTTCCCAGCCTCCAGGTCTGTGGCCTTGTTTGGGGACTGATAGGGTGGAGGGACTGTGTGAGACTGTCCTGGCACTCTCACTGCAGTCAGCTCCCCTTCCCCCAAACACACACCCTGGAAGTCTCAAGACACCCAATCTTATATCACATGCATGTATTTCCTTTAGTTGTGTACTTTGCATGCTCAAAACTTAGAGACTTTAATTAGAAGACTTCTGGTTGGCTAAGGGTGGAGGAACCCAAATTTCTTCTTCTTGCCATTATCATTTTCTTCCCTGTTCTGTTTTTCACTATTTCCTCAGAAAATTTTAGGAGGTGTTCTCACCTTCTTCCTCTCAGCTCTCCCCAAAAGAATGAGGATCCCCAAGGATGGTATGAATTTTTTTAAACTACAGCTGTATTCCCAGCACCCTTATCTTTGCCTGGCACATGGCAGGCATTCAGCAAATATTTGTCCAATGCATGAATATTTTGTCAGTTTCCTCCTATTTCTCGTTCTTTCTGTGGCATATGCCTGGACAGCTGTCCCAAACCCGTGGAACCCTGTTTCACACCACTAGGAACAGGGTAGAGCACAACTTAGCCTGAAATCTCTCGTGACCTGTAACTCATAAGTAGCTGGAGCCTCCCAGCCACTTAAGAAGTTGTCCTGGACCCCTGTTCCATGTCCTGTGGAAGTTGAAAGCACACTCTCAGATTCGTGCCAGTTCTGGGGTTGGGGTAGGACTTACCAGTCTCTCACTCGCTCTGCCTTCAGGCCGTTGCCTCCTCCCATCTGTTCAGCCTTGCATTGACGAAAGACCTAACCGCTTCCTCAGTGTCTGTGTGTGCGCCTGCATACATTCACACCAATCACACCAGGCAGCGTACACCTTACATTAACATGTGAGGCCTTCTGGCTCCTGGCAGTGCTTTTGCCCACCCTCCGCACCACTGGGGGTGATTTCTCCCAGGATGTTCACCCAGCACCGCTCCCAGCCTCCTTGTTGACTCCTCTCTTTTCTCCCCTCTTTCTATAGTGGATAAAAATTTGAAACATTTTTTCAGGCAGTGTAGCTTACCCATACTGTTGTAATTTGGGCTCCTGACCCATATCTCTAGGTTCTAACCTTATATCTTCAACAGCTTATCCATTAGCCTTGTTTTCCTAAACTAGCATAGAACTGCCCCTCTCAGAGGATTGTTAAAAACAAAAACAAAAATCACTTGGCCTCTATTGTGGCTGCATTTGTGAATTTGACAAAGCCGAATATACCTCCTAATCACAGGGACACGAGCCTATTGGCCTAACCCAAATTTTATATAATTAACAAATATATGCTGGTTTATGAATAGATGATCTCTGGATAGAAATGCAAGAAGCTGCTAACAGTGAATAACTTAAGGGAGAGAAAGTAACCTAGGTTGGAACAGAGATGGGATAAAGACTTCCTTCTCACCACCTTCTCTGTATCATGTATTTCCTATATTAAAACACATTGACATCATACCTATCTAATGTCAATAAATAAGGTACAGGTAACCTGATATGCTGGTTACACCAAAGTGATCATATCCAGTGACCTTAAGCCACATGTGTCATAGGGATAACTGACGTGTAAGCTTGATGGATTTGGCTTAAAGCCCAGTTCTGGAAAATTTGACTTTCACTGAACACATCAGTTCTTTCCATTAGGATTTCCTGGTTGGAAAGAGCTGAGCTCCTCAGTACACAGTCCTTATACTTCAAGTATTTAGGTTACATCATCTGGTTCAGGAGTCCCAAAACTCCTATCGATATATCCCAGGAACCAATTCTTACCTTGACAAAAATATAAAATAGTCCTTTTAAGAAATGAATTTAAATTTTAAATTTTAACAGTACATCTAATGGAGGAAAAAAATAGTACATCTGATGGAACAGTCTGAGTAGTAATAAGGATAATAACTACAGTGTATTTAAGTGCATTAAATATGAGTTCGTAATTGAACTGTACAAACAAGTGAAAAAATCCCATTGGTTACTTTTAGAGGATACTAAGGAACCAGCTATCATTTTGAAACCTGATAAATAAAAAGAGAGAACCAAACACTTATCCTGCCTTATGTATACAAACTGTACTGCATAATAACCCAGATAGTTTATAAGGAAAGGTTTCTCTTTATGGAAGATGTCCAGTAAATAAATGAAGGAGTGATAGAATTTGAATACCCCCATATTTTAAACCCTATTGATCTAGGAGATGATCATCAGTGGCTGCTAATATCAAAAATAGAGATGTCCTTTGTATTTCCTATAAATTTGTTATGAGATGTAGAAATTCAAATATATTCAGATTTGATTCTTTACAGGAAGAATATTTATAAGTGTGTTGTATCATTGTGTGTCTGCTGATAGAACTATATAACATATGTGTTCCTCCTGAAATAAAAAACAGATCTGAATCTAATCAAATTTTTATATCTCATAACAAATTTATAGGAAGTAAAAAGAATGAGTTATATAATACCATGGAGATGCAGTCAGCAAAACTCAGACCTGGTTTCTTCAACAAGTGATTACAAAAGAGAGATGGGAGAGAACCAATAGATTAAAACAGATTTAAGAGACAATCAACCAACTGCAGCAAACAGGCCTTCTTTAGATCCTGGTTTAAACAAACTGTTTTTAAAAAAATGCATCGGACAGTGGGGGAAATTGGAATATTGAGTAGATATCTGTTAACATTAAATTATTGATAAGATTTTAGATATTAAAGTAAAACTATAGTTATAGTCCCCCAAAGTCCTCATCTTTTAGATATATATTGAAATATTTATGGTTGAAGCAAAAGTAAAAAAAAAAAAAAGGAAATCTGACATCTATGCTGATATAGACATTAAAATCTGTGAAAGAGTATATTAAGGATTGCTGATAATGTGTTGCTTCTGGGAGGGGACCTCGGAGTCAGGATGGGAATGAATAGAACTTTCAGAGAGATAATTACTTTATGCAGGTAATACCTTTTCAGAAAACTAACCAAAACATAAATATAATAGAAAAAGTTAATTAGAAGATGCTTGGAATGTTTATTTGGGAGAATGAGAAGCTGTAGACTCATAGTATAGAGCATGTGGATGGATCGACTCAAACTTTATTTCTCAAAGTTGATCCCAGGACCATCTGCATCAAACTCAAGCCCTCTTTCCTCCTTCCAGCTCAAAATGTGGGCGAGTGAAGCATAGAGACTTTTGAGAACTACAGGCCTTATAACCTAGTGCCAGCTTTTCAAATATTTCTTACATTGTTTTGGAACTTTGAAATTCATAGGGCAAAAATAATCCCAAATTTAAATTCAAAACAGTGCAATTCTGAAAGTCTGAAAAGACTTTTTTTTTTAGATTTGCTGACAATGATTTAATCAGCAGATGTCACTATGTAATGCTTGGGAGCATCCCTTCCACGTTGCCTCAGTTTTGGAAAAGCAGTGTGCTGCTGGCATTGTAGCACAGAAATATTTATGGTAATTTCGTATTTTGTTTAATGAAAATAATCTTTCTTGTACTTCCAGTGCTTATTAAAAATTTGTCTTTGATTAAGCATTCTTTGCTTTTGTTTTGTTTTTTTTTTTCCCCCAGCATCATTGACAAAGAAGTTTCATTAATGGCAGAAATGGACAAAGTTAAAGAAGAAGCCAGTAAGTAGACACCTGGTTGTTTGATTTGGAGCCTCCCAATCAAAAGCAATCTGTAGGCCAGACGGACGGTGATATGGATTCTGAGTGGGGTCCTAAAATTAACACTGAAATCCTGGCTCATGAGGTCTGTAACCGTAGGCAAGTTACTTCCCCTCTGGAAACCTCAGTAACCTCATGTGGCAAAAGGATAGAATATTAGCACCAACTGAGCACAGGGCAGAAGAGGCACTCAGCAAATAATAGGTACCAGTTGAGTTATTTGAAGTCCAGAGAGACTTTTGTGCACATTAAGAACTACTTACAGTTAGTGGGGTTTAAAATGACATTGAATTTAGTATTACATTTGAAACATAACTTTTGAGCCTTCACAGCTTCCAAATCTTGTTATACTACTTAGACATTCCTTTTCACTTGGTCTTTTTAGGTTCAGCTAACTCCAGTTCAACCCAATAAATTCTCTTAAAAAATTAGTCCCATTTGAAATGTACTTAAATTTCTCTTAACATTTTGAATAACATTTATGAATTTAATATGTCTGATATTTTTTTTTCAAGCAGTTCAGCTGAAATCCTTTACCTTTGACTGCACTGTCTTTCTTTTTACCAGAATAAATGATCAGACCAGCTTCTTTAGTCCTTTTATGTTTTCTTTGCCGGGCTGTTAGCCATAATTTAGTAGTCTCTTTATGGAAAATAGCTATTATTTTCATTACACAATTTTTCTAAATAATTTTAAACAAAATTTTAGAATCTAAAATAGAGCAGGTTTTATTAAATAAAATAAATGTGATCCAGGGGGTAAGCTGTGAAATATTTAGGTTGTTACACAATCCCTTTGATTGTGAAATTGTTTTATCCTTATGAAATTTATTGGTTTCATTAGTGAAAGCAGACTCCCACATGACAGAATTTTTTCTGTTTCTCAGGTGAAGCTTATTTTTTCAGTTTCATGTCCTATTGATAAAAACACTAAGAGCCAACAGAGACACAAACGTTTCTCTAGCACCAAAATAGAAAGTTACTAGCACATCACTTTTTAAGAGGTTAACAAAAGACCTCAGATTTCACATGCTCATCCTTTCTTCTTGGGACAATATTAGGTGCCAAGACCGTTGGAATTTGGAGCATCTCTGGAGAGCATCTCCGTTTTTTTACAACTAATGCAATCAAAGAAACATTTATTGCTTGCTTCCTGATGTGCTAAACACTGTTAGTGACTGGGATAAACAGAGAAAAGCAACCTATGGAACCTGCACTGGAGATTTCAGGCCAGCCGAAACTGCTAGCCTGAAATCAGGGTTTGCCTGACTTCAGTAATTGATGCTGCAGCTCCTGGTTGTAGAACTGCCCAGATTTCCTGGGAAGCCAGTTCACATGCATTGGAGGCAGGCAGACTGAATTCAGATTCAAATTCTACCCATTTACTGGCTGTGCGACCTTGAAATATTTTGTTAACTCCTCAATGTCTGTGGTTGCATATCAGAAAAGAGGGAAAAAGATTGTGGCTGTATCCAATAGTTACTGTAAAGATAAAATGAGAAAATACACGTCAGACCTTTAGCACAGTGCATGATACAGTAAGTGTGCAAAAGGGATAAGCTGTAATTAGTAAAGAGGTTAATGCAACTCCCTCAGATGACAGTCAGAAAATGGAGATCAGAGGGGTTATGCAGCACCTCTCAGTAACATGCCTGTGTCAACTATATGTCTTCTCCACAGACAGAAGGAACCATTGAATTTCTCCCCACGAAGTACTGAACTGTCTTTACAACTACCATCTTGAGCTTATCTATGGTCTCATGAGTATTTTCCATTTCCTGCACATGATATAAACCATATTTCCGCAATCATAACATAAGCTCCTATATCCCTCATTGCACCTAACACAACACTGAGAAGACTGTAGATACTTCATAATATTTGTTAAACAAACTGTTGTAATTAATTCATAATCTGTAGGCTGTGGGATCCAATATTAGGGAACACTAATGTAATTACAAAAAGAGGCAGTATATACTCTAGATGAATATGTTACTAATATTAAGTTATTTATTAATAATATTAATAGTTAGCATTTTTGAATGTATTAAACACTTCACATAGGTTATTTCATTTAGTTTCACAATAACCCTAAAGATGTGTATGATTATTGCATTTTACAGATGTAGAAACTAAGCTCATTGAAGTGCTGTACTCTCACTTTGCCTGTGTACTCAGGGAATTTCAGGCTCCATAGGCATGATCTTGGCAGGTCAAATTTACAAGAGATCTGGGAAGAAAACATTATATTAATAGGAACGCAGATATATTACAAAAGTAAAAAGCAAAATCACAAGAATTTTTAAGGAATAAAAAGGATTTCAAAGAATCTTTGTGCTTGAAGAACTACTTCTACCCCAGCTTCTGCCGCCACCAGGATTTCAAGTACACCCTCTGCTAAAGGAGTATTATTTGAGAAGCTCTAAAATCTTCCATGGTTCAAGCAATAAGAGCAAGCTTCCAATGTGTTCCAAAAACTTGAAGTTGAGAAAATGGATCTCAGCATACCGGATACTGTTTATAAAAGTACCTTAATAATACTAATCAAATCCTGAATGCAGTGAAAATCTAAAGCTGTATGGAACTGTCTCCCTCTACAGATTTAAGGAGGGATGGTGTTTTCAAAACATATTCGTTATTCTATTTTAAATTTTAGGATCAGCGAATCTTAGGATTTAATTCGGTTTTGTTTTTGCTTTTATTTCTGTGATTGATATTTTTGAGGTGAAAACGTTGCTCCTCCCCCAAAGAATATTGGCTTTAGATCTCAAGTTTTAAGGCTTTTTTATAATGAAAGGCTTTGAAATGTTAATGAGACTATATGTAAAACTCATCCAACACTTGCTGATGCAAAGTATTCATTTCCATGCACATTCGCATGGATGTAAACTCAGAATTTATTGGTGATCTTGCACCTGCATTCCTATTTTAGGGCCCACTTATATCTATTTCTAAAAAATCTTTTGTTTGGTGTGAATGCTCAAGTTCTACTTAATCAAAAAGAACAATTGCCCCTAATTGTCTCCAGTCCCACAAATGATTCATTAAAAGAAGTCTGCTCTGTTTAACTGCGTCGTCACTAGGAGTCTGCTGACCCCTTTACTTAGCTATTTGTCAAGTCTGGGCCTTCAGAATTGTTTTTTAATCTTTGCAAGAAGTACTTCGTTTCATCTTCTTACTCAAGAATCATTTTCTCATTCTTCAGACGTGAGTCCTATCCATGGGTGGCACACAAATAAATAAGCAAAGGCATGAGTCTTAGACATTCTTAAGTAGCCCCTATAGAAAAGGAATTTCTGTCCGTCACTGCATATTCCTTTTAAGTAATGGGTCGATTCATTCAGTCAGTCATTCGTTCAGCAAACATATTGGGCACCCACTGTGTACCAGACCCTTGGAGTTGTGGACACAAGTAACTACTTGCAATCTCTGCTAAGACTTAAGGTGCCTACAAGGGCCAGGCAGGTAACATTAATCAGCCAACCAGGGCAGGTAGAGACCGAGGCACACTGAGCGCCATGCTCCATCTAAAAAGGGCAGCGAGTCCTTGGCTCTAGCCAGTTTTTGGCACATGGGAATGCTGGTCAACTATGGCCGGAAATTCCAATATTTTAAGAAAAGCCAAAAATTCGGCTTTCAAATGGAACCTCCTAATTTTCAAATGTGGGTAGTTTATATGAAAAATTAACCCATAATGTGTGGACCAAACAAAACATACATATGTACTGTGTAACCAAAAGTGATAGTAGACCACTTTTTTGTGACCTCTGGTCTGAACGTATAACCTTGGACATCATTCATTAATACATCGTCTATGTTCAGATGAAAATTTCTTTCACTTCCATCATTGGGACAAGTTTTTCACTAGCTCTTCTTTACTCCGAAAGACTGCCAGGCACGCATCAGCCTCTGCCCAGCTACATGGTATTGAAAGCGGGAGGCACGGGAAGTCCCAATAAATAATCAAAGCATGATTAGAGTAGTTTGGTAGACGATAATGCTTTATGAGTTATACATTACTTATTTTATTGACATCTCAACGTTGATGTCAGCATAAAAGGTAATGTTTCTCAGTCTGTCTGAAGAATGGTTTAGGGTTTGCAGGACCTCTTAACTTTTGATTGCTTCTGAACTTCTGAGATTTTTAAGGTAACTGTTTTTGACATTCATAAACTAAAAACTCTTACAGTGAGAAATCACGCTGGCTCTGCATGAATGCTGTGAATCAGGTCTAATGAAGCAGTTGGCCTTTGTTCAGCCAGGATTGGAATGTGAATTCAAAGTGCACATCATCTTAGTTAGATGAACTTCTCTTATAACTCAAAATACTTGTCCAAAAGAAATGAAGGCACTTTATATACGGCTTGAATTAGAGAGCTACAAGTCTGTCTATTGAAAGATCAGACTTCATATTTAAATCTCACCTGATGGCTTTGTATTCATTGCTTTTGAACTCCATGGTCTTTGGGGAAACATACACACACACACAAATTAACTTGTGAGCTACTACATCTACTTAAACCTTTAGTTCATCTGACAGATGTGTGAAATGCGGTGCCAGAGACCTCCCGGTGGCTTCTCTGCATGTGCAGATGCTAAAGGTGCACACGAGTACAGTTCAAAGGGGCTTTGACTCACCCTCGAAGTTTTCCATTGGGGATACTTATAACAGGACAATGGATACTCTGGTCTGGAACTTCTCTCTCATTGCAAAATGGAAACATATCCGCACAGTATCAAAAGAAGAGGCATTTTTTAGCACACAAAAAGCTAATGAAGTAAAACCTTTTTGTCATATTTCAGTAACACAGCTATTCCCTAAATGAGTGTGTGTTAAAGTTTGAAAGGTCTGGCGCTGTTAGAATTGAATAGTACAGCACGTAGAAGAATGGGTTTTTTTGCTTAATGGACTGCCTGCCTTTGCGATAGCATGCAGATAGGATTTTAATTAGTGTCTTGTTTTTTAGAGATAGCCGTTCTGAGTGATGCACAATCTTAAAAGTCCAAATTAAGTAAATGAGATCAGATGCCAGTGAGGAAAATGAAGAAGATTGTGGGTGTACAGTGAATCAGAAGGATCATGTTCGGTTTGGGGATTGGTTGGGTAAGGACATGCAAAAATGGATGGTTGGTAATGAGCACCAATAGCAAACCCACCTCAGTGACCAACTCAGAAAACATAGTCATGGTCCAATAAAGCAATCAGTCTGTGGAGGGAGAACTGGTTCCAAGAAATTAGGCCATTTAATATGTTTAAATCTCTGGCCCTAATGTATTATTCCTTCTTATTCGGCAGTGGAAATCTTGACTGCTCGTCAGAAGAAAGCAGAAGAACTAAAGAGACTTACTGATCTAGCCAGTCAGATGGCAGAGATGCAACTGGCCGAACTCAGGGCAGAAATTAAGGTCAGTTCTAAAATATCACAGCCTGAACCCAGAGACCTGATTCCCATTGTGATTGTGTTGCACCCATAGAATACTGCTCGCTAAGGATCTAATACCATACACCCAGCTCTCTTTCACAAGGTCGAAATGGAGAACAGAAGGATGAAGAGCCATCTAATCACTATATTTAAGTATACTATGCTTTGAAGGGATATATTAATTCAGAGGAGAGATACAAGCTATTTTCTTAGTCAGTGGAGATTGACCTACATAAAATGTATTCAACCATGAATTATAGCTGGGATGGGGGATATTATTTTCACCATGTGTAATTTATGTGTATGTATATAAACACACATATGAACATACACTAAATATGAACTTAGTATAACAGTAAGGATTCTAAAGTATACACAATACGTGGAGACTTTTTTTCCTATATCATCCTGGTCTAGCTTTGTTGCCCTTTTATTAAGAGTATCACCCACAAGTATGTATTTATTAGATTTCTTCAGTTGCAAGCAACAGAAACTGACCCTGGCTAACCTCAAGAACAAGGGGAATTTGAAAGACTATTGAGTGTAGCTTACCAAAGCAGAGTGTGATCCGCAGACTCTGGACGATGAGGCAGAAACCTGGGCAGTCACCGGGTAACGTAGGCAGCAGTAATTACCAGACACTCATCAGGGCACCAGCAGAGTGAGTGACCTCCAGATGTCATCGGCCTTTGTGCTGCCCCACTTGATTCAAATCCCAAAGAGAGATTCTGACTGGCCTCCACTTGGGTCACATCTACCATTTAGCCGAGACTGGTCTTGATTGACAGACCCACCAAGACTGTGGATCTTTGAAACTGCACTGTGGTACAGTTATCATAAGGAGAAAGGGTTACCAGAATGGCAAAAACAAGTATCTACAACAAAATAGGAATTTACGATTTATAAATTTCCCTTTATTCTCCTCTTTTTCCCCGGTATACTGAACACATGCACTCATATACACGCACTCTAGCTTCTGACCCACTTTTTGGGAACTAGAGTATTTTGCAGACACGTTGCAGGCTTTATAAGTAGGATTATCTGCTCATATGAACATAAGCTGGTTGGGTATGATAGAAACTGGCAAGTGACTTTTCAGTCCCCTGCGTTTTGGTTAGGCAGATAAGCACCTCCCTGAGCGTCCTACAAGCTCTAGAGGTCTTTTCTTTCTTCTCTTCTCTTCCGGCCTTTGTTGCCTGTCACCTAATCAATTGCCATGGCCTCCTAATTGGCCTTTCTGCCTCTACTGTCTCCTTCCAACCTGGTCATCCACCCTAAGACCAAAGTCATACCCTCAGAGCAGATCTGATCTTCCCATATGACCTACCCTTTCCCTCAGAATGAAATCCACAACTGGACTGCAGTATATATATTCCAACTTCTGCCTCCCCCTTATTACAATGTCAAGTGAAGGATATGAAGTTGCAACCTTCCTGGTCTGTTGAAATCTTCGAAGTTTCATTTCTGCCTATCAAAATCCCACTCAGCATAAAATAGTTAAAGCACAGACTTTGGGGTGAAATAGTCCAGACCCTGCAACCTTGGATAAATTATGTTCTTAGAACCTCTATTCCCCCTCTGTAAAATAGAGGTAATAATAGTACTGACTTCATCATACTGTGATCAGATGAAAATGAGATTTTCCGTTAAGAATTTGGCCCATGTCTGGTAAGAGTTCAACAACTTTTTTAATGTTCCAGCTCAAATGCTTCCTCTTATATAACTTCTCATTCTCCTCATAGGAAATAATTACCTCCTCTTTTATATTCCTAAAGCACCTACCACATTCTACCCTATATTATATTTAGTGGTATCTGTTTCCCTTACCATGTGGTCAACTCTCTGGTAAAGTCAAGGAGGGACTGAATCACAGTTATTTCTGTATTTCTCACTCTGTCTACACACAGATCTTAATGTTAAATGAATTGAAAAATAATCTTCCCTCTTCCTTTAATAGCACTTGGACTTCTACCATTCAAGATAATGTTTTCTAATTACTAAAGGCTGTTTGGACTTCCTGGTTCCTTATTAAAATAGAGACAGATGTCTAGGGAAGGATGACTTGTTTTCTCTTGAGGAGTAATGGCTAAGCAAAACCATTGGCCAAATTAGGAAGACTGCCCAAATGCAACTCAAAACCGTGAAACAGGACATGAAATGCTAGAAGGAGGGCAAGGGGTGCTAAAAAACTAAATAGATGAGTGCAGACACACATTTTGCCTGTATCGCAGTTTCGTCCAAGCCCAGGCAGGGGAAAGACAGGACCCACACATACTCCTAGAACAAGAAGGCAGTCATGCTCCAGGCAGGCCAGAGCCGAGCCTGATTCAGAGGATGCTCACAGCGGCAGAGCTGGCATGATTCCTCCCTGGTTAACCCCATCCGTGGTAGCAGAAGGGCAGAGTGAATGCATCTGCAGTGTGCCTCAGTCATTTCTGTCACTGTGGAACTCCTGGCTTGCTTCTCTTTCCTCCAGCACTTTGTCAGCGAGCGTAAATATGATGAAGAGCTCGGGAAAGCTGCCCGATTCTCCTGTGACATTGAACAGCTCAAGGCCCAAATCATGCTCTGCGGAGAAAGTGAGTTTTGCATACTTGCTAAATAATTCTGTGTGAGTAAAGCCTGGTGCTGTTTGGAGTTGACGTTGGAAATGTCAGGTGTGCGGCCCCCCGGGGGTGCTAATGTGAGGTCTGAAGCGCTTTAACGATCTAAGGTCATGACACAAGTCACTAGAAATGTCACAGTTTGAACTTAGAGTCTTCAAATGCCACTACCCATCAGTAAAGCCCTGGGATTTATTAAGCACAACAAAACAGGTCAACTAGTTTATACCTTTTGCAAACTTTTCCTAAGCACTGCCAGATAAGCTGCCTCTCTCATATCAAATACCCTGGCTCCACAGAGACCTGTTACTCTGAGAGTGAGTCTTCCTAATAAGTCTGGGAACAATCGGCTACTGTCGTGAAGAGCCCAGCTGTTGTGTGTGTGCCGCGCAGCGGTGCCCTGGGCCTCTCCCTCCGTTCTGTGCTGAGTGAAGTCTGCAGATAATGAAAGATTTCACTTCAGCCATTAGCTTCATCTTGTTCACTATTAAGCCTTAATTAGAGCGGCTAATGTGCAACAAAATTGGCTGGTACGTTTTTTCCCTACTGCAGCCCACCCACCAGGGGAGGCAGCAATGAGCGCTAAAGTGGCTTTAAGGATGGCCACAAGGAGGGAAAGAAGGACTAGTGAGGACATGGGATATCCACGCCTCATAGTCAGCTGAAAAATTGAGATTTGGCTGCACTTTTTTTTCAAAGTGGAAATTGCTTTTTTTCTGGGTATAAAAGATATCAGCTTGATCTAAAAGTTACAGAACTATATTAAATAGAACACAGCATTACTTTTGTGCACCCTTCACACTTTTTATGCACATATAGTCTACCATGTAAATAATATATTACATTTATAATTATACTACGTATTATAATTTGCTATACTATGCTACACACATACAGTAATGTTATTTGCTTTTAATTCACAATACATGGTTGACATTTTTCCACGTCAATATATTTAATCCATAATTTATTTAAATAAAATGTATGTAACCGATCTTCTGACAGTGGACATTCAGGTTGCTTCCAGTTTTCACCATTGAAATAACACTGCTGTGAACATCCCTGTTCATCTATCTTTGCCAATTATCTTTCTCACTGCATTTCTTTTCAATTATCTTCTTTTTTTCTATATGCTCCCTCCCGTATGAAAAAAAAAATCTTTATCCATCAGCTATTCTCCACCCCCAGCTTTTGCCCTATCTCGTAAAAGGCTACCAGTCTGGTTCACGGTGGGAAATTTAACTGTCCATCCTAGTTCCTGTCTCAGCCTGATGATGCGCGAGGCCAGGATGCCAGGCAACTCTGTCACCAATCTGAGGGGTGGGTGGTGCAGCCTCATGTGCTTTCCTCCAGAGCGCTTCCAGTGACATCTAGAGGAAGGAACCATCCGTTACCAAATTCCAAGTGTCCACATGTTAGCCTGACATGCCGGCGGCAACAGTCCTCTAAAGGCCCTTCTCAGCTTTGTTAAGAGCACATTGAGAGTCCGCAGCTACTGAACCAGCAGTGTGGCCTCTGAGCTGTAGGGAGTAATGACCCCTATGAACCTGAAATCCCCTGGGATGTTTGCACAACCCTCAATGTTCCATCACACTCACCTGTAAAACGAAAGGACTCGAGATCCATCCCTTTCCTTTCCATTTCTAATGTTCTCTGATCCCCATGATTCACTTCTAATCTTCTGGAAGAACCCTAGGATTAAGTCCGATCGAACACAGGTGGCAGGGAAAATTGCTTTTAAAAATTGGTGACAATTTTAAGATTCAAAGGTCTTGCTCTCCAGCCTGGCAGTCAAATTCTGGTGACCTGTGAGATGGAGTCATGACTTTATCCTTGAATTGATTCTCTCCAGCCCTAATTTAGCAAAATCACATAGAAATCATCCCCTCAGTAACCGCCCCTTTCAAAACCAGCGGGAGCAGTGATAATAAACACTGAACAGACCTGCCTGAGCCCTGCAGAGACCAGTCTGGTTAGCCTACACTGACATTAGCATTGGAATTAGTGCAGATCTGCAGTGGGGCTGTAGAAAATGAGTTTGATAAAAAGCCAGGTAATATAGCTCTAATGGAATACAAAACAGGCTGCTTTAGGGCATCTTTGGGGCTGCCAGGCCTGGCCCTCTGGTCAGGGGATTTGCACAACTCAGGGTGATAAAATTCCTGACACTCAACCACCTCATTCCCATACTCTGAAAACATCCTGGTTTTGATGGGCCAAGTATCCATGTAGCTCCCCATCTTTCTGCCTCTCTGCAGTACTGAACTGTTCTAGGAATCTCACAAGACACAGAGTGCACACATGGACAGGACTGAGGGGGCCCTTCAAGATTTCATTATTCCATTTCCTTTGGTGGTTCTTGACCTAAGGAATATTATAAAAGTTGCTCAGCTATGTCTTTTTTCCTACAAACATCTCCCAACTTAAATGCTTATACTACAATCACAGTTCAGTGATCCTCCCAGAAGAAATTTGGTTGTCTCCAAGCACGAAAGTGCCCTTTCAAATGACATCTTTCAAAAAAAAAAAAAAGAGAGAGAGACTTAATGTTTTTATGAAGCTCCTGCCAGTTTCCCCAGGAATGGGTTACCAAGGCAGCCAGGTTCATGGCACAACCCTTAACACATAGCACTTTCTTGTTGCAGTTACACATCCAAAGAACAACTATTCCTCAAGAACTCCCTGCAGCTCCCTGCTGCCACTGCTGAACGCTCATGCAGCAGCCTCTGGAAAACAGAGTAACTTTACCCGAAAATTATCCAATCACAACAAGCCCTCCTCTGAGGGCAAAGCAGCAAACCCCAAAATGGTGAGCAACCATCCCAGCACTGCAGACAGCTCCCACCAGGCCATGCCACCTAACAAGCAGGTAAGCATTTCGGGCGGGGGGCGGGAGGCGCTCCTTGTCCTGCCTGTGGGGGTTTATGGGCCCTTTGCTTCACAGTAACCCCTCCTGGCCCCACCCCAGCCTTGGCCCTCCCTACAGAACGAGATCCTACAGAAGGAGATAGAACTACCTAGAATCTGCACTCTTCCTTCTGGAAAGTGCTCCAAGTATTCAAGATCCTAGAACTCTATTCCCAAAGAGCTCGGTGCCTGCTCTCGAGGTCAGTTTAGACTACTTCCCTGCCTTGGTACTCTTGCCCTGAGCCCTAAATTATTAGGGGTGGGTCTGCCCTAAACCTATATCATCCAGTCACAGTGCACAAATTAAGATTTTATATATTTGTAACTCATAAAATTATATATTTTAATAATAGAAGTTTGGTTTTCAATAAAGGTCTGTGTTCATGTAACGACCTACCTGTGAATCTTGTCAGGAGACAGTATGTGAAGTGGAAATGGCTCCACCATTTTCTAAGTGTAGACCTTGGACAAGTCCCTTAAATTTACTTTCCTCATCTATAAAATAAAACAAATAATAGCAACTATCTACAAGAATGATTGTGATAACTGGCTATCTGGCACACTGTAAGTACTCAATAAATGTTGGTTATTACTGACCTCAATAATATAATTGACCTCTTGGAGCTCAAAAATCTTTCCCTTGTACAGGACTAGAAAGGCGAACCCACTGCTTCCCTTCTACTCATCCTTTTATGTTCTTAGTTGCCACTTTATTGAAAGTGGCTGATTTTTTCAGTATGACGCTTCAAAATTCATTAGCTGAGAACTCAAAATGTTTAGAAAAAGAACTAATTCCCTCTGTGAAAATACATGTTACCCCTACATCCCACTCAGATCCACCTCATCCCTGTGTTTACCCAAGGTGATATTTCTGAACCATATTTGTTTTGAAATACAATAGAAAAACTGATTTAGGGAAGAAAAATTACAAATAGAATTTTACTTTTTTCTCTATGTGTAGAGAATTCATATATGTAGTCTATACAGAATGTCTCCCAGATTTTAGATAGTAGAGAATCATTTCCGCTATGCTCCTGTGTTACATTTTATTCTATTATATTTTAAGCATACTTGATGGATTTTATTTGGCCTGCTTCTTGAATTGTCTGTCTTATAGTTCTGTGACCTCCCTTTCAACATCAGTAATTTTCTTGGAGGTCCATTTACAAGATCGTTCACTCTTCTTTTAAGCCTGAGGGTTTAATCAGCTTGACCTCATTTGCATGTTTGTCATCTTCTGAGGGTGTTAAAGAGCTTGCCTGTGGCTTACCGATTTGATTTCCCTGATGTCTACTGATGTCATCTGTGGTTTATTGGCATCTAACACCTATCTCTCTTTTCCTTTTTTGGTAGAATGGATCTTCCAGCCAAAGACGAAGATTTAATCCACAGTATCATAACAATAGGCTAAACGGGTCTGCCAAGCCACAGGGCAGTGGCAACGAAGCCGATCCGATGGCAAAGGGCAGCAACCGCCATGAACACAGAAGACAGCCACACAATGGCTTCCGTCCCAAAAACAAAGGAGGCCCCAAAAATCAAGAGGCTTCTTTGGGAACAAAGACCTCCGATGCCCCGGCCTATTCGGAAAAGCCCCGACGAAGGCAGCACGCCGCAGACAACTCGGAGGCCAGGCCTTTCCGGGGTAACGTCGCTAGGGTTTCACAGTGTAACCTCTGTCCCACAAGAATAGAAGTTTCCACAGATGCTGCGGTTCTCTCGGTCCCAGCCGTGACGTTGGTGGCCTGAGCGAGGAGAGAAAAAAGCAGTTGTCACTAAGTTTTGGTTCCCTGCCCGAGGTGCTGACCCAATTTGCTGCCAAAAGAGTCAATCAGAATAGACAAACCCTGTATGGTTGTGTCATTCTCTCTTAATCATTTTTACTAATTCTAATAATCAGCTCTAGCTTGCTTCATAACTTTCATGGCTTTGCTTGATCTGTTGATGCTTTTTCTCATCAAGACATTGCAGCAGTTTAGCCAGACAATATTTACTCATCTGTTAGGAAAATCAACACGTGGCTAAAGATCAGAGGCTCAGTAGCAACCTATGTTGTAGCAGTGATGTCAGTCCATTGATTGTCTTTAGAGAGTTAATGTTGAAAAAAACAAAATCTTATTGATCAGACAAACATGATCTGCTGAAGACACATGCGCTTTTGTAGAATTTAACATCTGGTGTTTTTCTGAAAAAAATATATATACATATATTGCTTTATTTGAAACAAATTAAAATATGCTGCATTTGACATCTGGCTTGTTTCTTTCATCGATGCCCACTTTATTATTAAATGTACCGTGTAGTACCGTCAAGGAAACTTTAGAGACTAGAGATTGTGGCACAGAGAGAGCTCTGTACAATACTGTTTCTCTTGGGACAGTTATCCTTTCAGAAAAAATAATGCCTCGCAACGGCCCCTGCCAGTACATTACACACATATAGATGGATATGCACCCTAGTCATCTTCGCTACCATTTGGCAGTTTGAAACCTTGGTTGCAAGCAACATAAACCTCAGCTCAGCCTAGCTTAAATAATAAAAATGTATTGGTTCAGTGACTGAAAAGTTCAGTATTAAAGTATGTCTTGGGTCCAATTTAATCAGAGCTTTCTCTTGATTATCTCAGCTCTCCCATCCTCCTTAGGCTGACATTATATGCAGAATGCATAGCAAATGGCCACCTGGCTCCTAAGTTTCAATTTCATCCTCCTTCTCTGTCCAGGAGAAAAGGAAGCTCTCCAGGAAGCATCCACATGAAGCCTGAGTGTCTTTTGTAGGAATCTCAGCAAAGGCCCAGATGGCTGGTAGGCTTGTCCCTAAACCAGTCATCAAAGTAAAGGAGGAAGCAGCAAATGAGATGTGCTAATTAGGATAGACTACTCAGCCCACCCCTGGACCTGGGGTGTGGCCAGCTCCCCAGAGGCACATGGCACTGTGCAGAGAAGGGCTACTGCTACCGTAGGAAGAGAGAGTGAGTTGTTACTGGCAGGCCCAAACCCCAACTAGCCCCAAGTCCATATCTTTGACTGCAGGGCAGCTCAGTTTGGACACTCTTCCCATCAAACTTCCATGTGTCTTACAGATTTGTTGGTCTCTTTCAAGTGCAGATGCTAATTTGATGAGACACTAACATTTTTTCTGGCAACCGAGGTTCAGTGGTTCTCTTCCACAGAGCAGCCCTGAGCAGCTGAGCCTGCTTGCCACTCGAGCATGCGTTTATTCTTTTGCCAAATGCAGGAGGATGTTTGCACTCTCTGTAGAGGGCTTTCCGAGGTCTCTGGGTGTACCCAGAGATTTAAGAGGAATTTTAAATGTTAAGTCACATTCCAGGAAGGAAGGAAGAGTTGTTCGTTCAAATAAGAAAGATAAACATTCAGGACTGCCATCTCCGTTTACTCCATCTGAGGCCCAGAATTTACATTTTACAAGACACAAGGACTCTGTACAAGTTTTGTGTATTAAGATTTGGCTCACCACTGGAAAATGTCAATTTACATGTGACATCTTTAAAGATGAGTCAAATAATTCCTACAACAGGAAAAGAAGGGTTTGCCAGGCCAGGAGTGCACCTGCTTTTGTCAGGGTTGGACCCAAACACTCTCAGCCTTGACTCCCTCGCTCTCAAGCTCAAACACATTCCTAAATACATAGCAAATATTCCCAGTTTAGTAAAAAGAAACAAAAAGAATGCTAAAAAGTATTTACAACTGATTTTGTTTTTTCCTAGATTTTTGCCTTTCTTGTAGCCCCTGGGCATGTGAGCATTAATAATTTGCATTTCAAAACAGTAATTTCAGTATTTTGGTGCCAATGTCAAGCCATTGAAATACTACATTACTAAGTGCTATTCATGGTTCTAGTGAAAGCATTGGTGTGATCCTACAGATCTGGGTCGAATTCCGCCATTCTTTTAAAATGTTTCAAACTCTTTTAGAAAAATCCACAGACTATGAGAACTCTAATCTTTCTACATAATGCACAATAGCCAGAATAGATTCACCTCTCTTGAACATTTCTCTAGTAGAGATTAAAACATATGAATCCCCATGAATCCGTATGAAGATGGAATAACTTCAAAACGCACCTACGTTGTACCACCAAGACCTCATTTGTGAAACTCAAACCTCCCTGTTGGATTCCCAATTACATTCCGCATTTACATTTCATTTGAGAATCTCCACATATTCCAGCTCTGTCCTGTTGAGCCTCTCCTAGGGGGGCTGAATGCAGCAAGGTTCAGAAAGTTAAACACAAATCAGTACAAAATCCAGCTTCAACAAAGGCAGTAGCAGAATTTGGGGGAAGAAACCAGAAACGCACCATATCCAATTTAAAGCTCGGTTCATGAGCCGTTCAATTTAGCTGGCATCGGAAAAAGATTCTAATTAAACATTGTTTGGGAAGCAACATCAAATGAGGTCAATGGGAAAAGCTGCCAGATCAAAAGTGACCTACAGATTTTTGCCAAAGATTTTTGAGAATTCTGATTCTGAAAGCTTAGGTTTGAGCCTCAGTCTTAATTTAACCATGAGAAGAGGGAATCCAGGGTCTGGACAGTTCTTTTCCTAGGACTACTGGAAGGAAAGGGGAATGGAGACAGCAACTAGACAGGGAGATGCCTGAATTCAACCCCACCTTTGACTAAGAGTTTCTTCCTTCCCTACATCCCTCCCTGCCTTTCTATATTACTGCATCCTATGCTGCTTGTTTAGAGTGCCCTCTTCTATCTAGCAATGGTAAGATTTTAATTTCTCAGCAGACAGTCTAGTGACAGCATCCATGAAATATGTAATGGCACCTTTTTTTACCACACTTGCTTCAGAGGCCATACCTAAAATTCAGGCTCAGCTGGGCTAGGATTCCAGACTACTCCCAGTTACCAAAAAATGAAGCGAAAGAGAGAGACCCGGTGACTTACTCCCAAATTTCCTAAGCAAACTATAACATAGCCAAAGATAATAAATAATAATAATAATAATAATTTAATTGACTAATACATTGCTCCAGAATTTCCCCGAAAGTACTGATCTATCTTAACTGCTCTAATTTGGTGTGAAAAAAAAATATAGAGTTGCTAAGTCCAAGAGATTCTTTTTTTACTTTAGAATTTGAAGTACAAGTTTATACTATTACAAGGAATTTTGTTCACTCTTTTGCTTTTTCGAACAAACCTTTTTAAATCCCAAGGAAGATTTTTGTTTGTTTGTTTTTTGTTGTGGTGTTTTTTTTTTTTTTTTTTGGTCTATTATTAGTTTCGGAGAACCAGGTCCCCAATCCTTGGAGGCAGATCAGCTGAAACCAGTGTTTAATTTCATTACAGCAGCCCCCCAGGCAAAGGCACTCTGGTCTGGATCTGGTTGTGCTATCTGAGAAATGCAGTGTTGCTCTCATCACACAAGGTTCTTACAAATTATTTCTGGTGATTGATTTTCAGAAGCCCCCTTGTTTGTGAATTCTGCTTCTTCCCACAGCTCAGAAGAACTTTGGTGCTACCACTAAGTTTAAGTTTTACAGGAAAAATTGCCATACTATTTTCAGAGAATAAATAAAGGAAATGAGTTTATTGGCCTGAGAAAGTAGGTAGATTTCTGGGGGCGGAGAGGGGGGCGGATATTTCAGAACCATGACTGCAACAATAATCAAACAAAGAATTCCTACGGAAAATAAGTATAACAAATCTTCTTGTCAAACATAGAAAACTATCCTATTTTTAACTTCAGATACTTATGTTTGAATTATATTTACCTATTCCTAGTCTTTTGAGAGAACACACAGTTTCTGTAAATTACCATCATTATGTAGCAAGTCAGCCAATAATGTCATTACCCCTATGACAATGCCTGACACACAGGTACTCAATAACTACAAAGAAGAGAGAGCAGATATGAAAGAATGATCGACTCCAATATCTCTAGAAAACTCTGGAGTCTAAATGGCTTGTGCAAAATAATCCAGAGAAGATGGGAAGAGAGAGCAGAGCAGCTTAAGTACCAACACTGGCGGCAGACTGCCTGGCTTCACGTTCAGATCTCACGTCCTCTTGGCTCTCTAAACTTGGGTGTGTTTCTAAGCATCTCATTACCTCGGTTTCTCCATGGGTATATGGGGCTAATAACCGTACCTCTTTGGAGGGGTTGTCATAAGAATTGAATAAATGTTTGCAAAGTACTTGGAATAATGCCTTGCACTTTGTATGGTTCGGGTTCTAGTCAGGAGTCAGTAACCAACCACGGAGTAATTTGAATGGGGAAGCTTATAAATTTATAAATTTATATGAGGAAGCTTTATCTATATATGTAAATTGTTATATATATACATAAACTTTTATATATGTGCAAACATATAAATTTGTATATATGTTTATATATATATGAAGTAATAATTAGTAATGGGATTAGCTGCTAAAGAATACAGAAATAGCAGATACAGGGACAGTTGAGGCTGTACCTAGAGCTGAGACAGAATGCCCATGGAAGGAACAAATTTGAAAGAGCCTCCCCTGGCCCCACCCATGTACCCGAGGCTAAGATTCTAACCTTGTGGGAGAGGATGTGGCTGTGCCCCACTAGAGACCAAGAAGCTTCTGGTACACTGGGGAACCAGGGAGTTTCCCCCAGAGGAGCTAACTGACTAGCCAAGGCCGGGAATTCAGCTGAGGCACCAGCAAAACTCGCCAGGAAACTACCTGTAGGGGTGCTTTTGAATTATCTGGAAAGCCAGCTGGAGGACCAAGGGACTGGAAGCTGCTGCTGAAACTTGCTAGGGGCGAGGGCCTCTGGGGGTCCCATACCCCAACCAAGCACTGCAAGAGCGAGAACATAGAGACACGGACTGAACCAGGAAGAAGCCCCTTCTCTTCCTCCTGCAGTGTCCCTCCAGTGATAAAGCCAGCTGGCTATAGAGAAGTGCTTATAGGGTCCAGTTCCAGGATCACAAGCGGAGTGGAACCAAGAAGCAAAGAGATAACTAGCATTAGGAAGCACCAAGACTATTTGATAAATAAGAACTATAGAAGACTCTAAGTCCTATCTAGCTCTTCTCTGGGAATGCAGAGTGCCCCTATAAGACGCCTAACCTGGGCTCGAGGAAGATGCATGCATGTGAATCTTGCCTTCTCCTTGTACTAGCTACTAAGCAGCTTACCAAGCACCTCTGTGCTTCAGTTTTCCCATCTTCAAATGAAGATGATGATAATACACCTACATAATAGAATTGATGTATTAAATAAAGGGCTTAGATGAGCACATCTTAGTTTTTATTAGGTATAAGCTTGGTCAGAAGAGCAAACGAAAAATGTTTCCAATGTTATACCGAAACCAGAAATGTAAGTGGGAGCTAATAGAATAGATTTTTTTATTGGCAGGCCTGAGACATCATTTCTTTGGTATCATCCTCCCCCTCAATTCCCACGGCTCCACTCCTGCCTGTGATTGACAGCCCCAGTGTTCTCTTAGTCATCTACAGCCCCCAATTAGAAGAGGTAGTCATTTGCTCAAGTTAAATCAGCCAGTGGTTCTCAACTGAGGGTAACCGATTTGTGCCCACACCTCACTCCCAGGGGATACCTGGAAAAGTCTGGAGACATTTTGATTGTCACAAGTGGGGCAGGGAGTCCTGGCCAAGGACGCTGCTCAACATCCTACCACGCATAGTACAATCAATCACTCACAGTACAGAATAATCTGGTCCAAAATATCAGGAGTGTCACTGCTGAAAACCCAAATCTGGAGAGTACAAGGGATGTGGATAAAAGGAACAGAGACAGAGGATGAACAAGGACACATGGCCTTGTCCCTCCAGCTATGCTGGGTTCCCGATTGGTTCAGCCTCAGTTACCAAATCCAGACTGTCTGATCCACAGTTGGAGTCTAAACGTACAGTTTCTGACGTCCTTAGGTTATTTGTGTTGTCTACAGAGAAGTTGAGCTCCCACGTCTTCCAAACTGAGAAATTAGGGGATGAGTTCCTGAAAGGGCTGCTATCGAAACAGAATGTCCAAAATTTTAAGATGTCTTGGCAGAAGGAAGCAATATTTGCCCTTTTCCAACATTAGCAAGTACAATTCTACCTTTTTCTTTCCATAATGTGCTCTCTGTTTAAAACAAATTTCTCTTCTAAGCTTCAGGCCCCCAAATTCATTCCTGTAGTGGAGCAAAATTTTGCTAAGGTAATGAGGGTATTAAGGTAAAAAAAAAAAAAAAAGAGGACATGAAAAGTATGAGAAGCAACATTATAAAATGAAAAGTTGCTAAACAGACAAGTAGGGCAGAATATGGACTGACAGTTACCGTAAAATTCTATTTGTCTTGGCCACAGCCTGCATCAGGAACCATCTAGCTAGCAAATATGAAATGTGTATGGGCTGTCTGAGGCAACACGTGTGAACAAAGAAAAACCAGCTTTTCTGTAACAATGTAAACCATGTGTGTCTCATGGGGCTGACAGGACTACAAGTGGAAATGGCCCCTCTGAGGCTGCACCACCAACCAAATGCTCTGAATGTGAAATTCTGAAAACAGCTGGAAACCAATTTTTTTTCTGTTAGCTATTCATGAAGTTTCCTTTTTTGGCTGTACTACATGCTTGAAATCCTGCATACTAACTGCAGACCTAAACAAAGAATCACTCATCCACTCTTCACTGACTAAAGAATCAGCAACTTGTTGACAGTTTTCAAGGGAGAGTTTTGGCATACAGGGAAAATGACAGTATTTTCCATAATTAGAAAGTTCCTAGTTAACTTAGAAATACACATATGTAAATCATTTGAAAATTCTTTTCGTTTTCTATAGTTCTTTCCTTTCATTTTCTCAAGTTCATACTTTTTCCATAATATCTGACCAACATCCTACCAAATGTAGATTAAAGCTATCCAAAGGATTTGCAGGTATAAGGCAATCCTTTATAAGGCAACTATACATTCATATGAATGTTTGCATTCTTCCCTTTACAGAACGATTTGTACATATTCAAAATGCTATTTAAATCAAAATTTTTCGATGAATAATTTCTCAGGAAAGGCCAAATATGACTGCATGTTAATACCTTTCTAAAAATCAAGCTATAGCTGGATAATAATTATACTGTATTTAACCACAGACTGGGAAATGAGTCAACAATTTTTCTCAACATTAGCACTTGCTCAAGAAGCAATAGGACTTAGTCTGTGAATGGAAAAAGAAATTGCATCAGCAATTCTAGCAGGAGCACTAAAGCAGAGGGGGAGAGGCCAGACTGCTTTTTCCTTTTCTCAGAAGTCAAGCAGTATCCACCAGCGACCTCTCTGGGCTCTTGTGATCCATGTCTCTGAATTACTTTACACAATTTGACAAGTTATGTAACTGTTACTGTCATTACTAATGGTAATTGCGGTCATAAGCAATAATCACAGCACTAAGGAACTTCCACTAGCACCTTCGGTCTGACAGTATAAACCCTGCAAGGACAGAAATTAGTTTCTGCACCTCTTGAAGATTGCTACATTTTTTAAAATAATTGGGGGGCAGAGAAGGGGGCTGCCCTAACTGTTCATAAATTTACTGAAGGCCTAGTACACCAGGCATTGCAGGTACACAGGCGACAGTCCCTGTCTAGGAGGAGACAGACATGTCATCCAATACTTTAATACTTTTCTGCTCAAAAACTTTAACCAAATTCACTTTTATATCTGCTTCCTCCCTCTAGCTTTTCCTTTGGTCAGTGATACTGTGTCATTCTGTGGAAAACAGATTATGGGGCGAAAATGTGGGGTGGGGGAGTCATTACTGTACAACCTTAACTTTGCTGAACCTCATTTTCTTGATCTTTAAGAAATTGGGAAAGACTATCTTCATTATGTTGTTGTCTGAAAGCAAAATGAACAGGATGAAATAAAATACATGAAAATATAAACTAATATAAGGCAATATTGAAACAAAAACTTATTTAAAAATATTAGCAAAGCAAATCCTTCAGTAGGTCCCCATTGCCAGTCTCAGGCTCACCATGATATAACTAACCAGTTTTAATGAGGGTAAACCAGTTTTCAAAAATTACCTGAAAGGGCACAGTCAATTATCTTTTTCTGTATGAACAATATCTAATATCCTACTCACCATTGAGAATGTCTATTGTCCTCGGATCCAACTACATAAACCTACTTCTCCAAAGTAATGAGACTGAATCATTATCTATAAAACATGCTTTCCTTTTTTTAATTTTTATTTTTTCCAGGAAGAGTAATGGGTTATGATGAGTTACCAACTCTTTCATGTTTATAAGGTCTAGTGTTAGAAAAAAATATGTTTTCATGTGAAATTAAACTAACCTCCAGGGAACCATGCCCAAATAAAGTAAGGTTCAAGTTACTCCAGCATTCTGAATTTGACTTTGACTCATTGATACCTATAAGGGACGTTTTGTCCCCTCCCACCTCAGCTGTGCCACAGCCCCATAGTTATTCCAAAAACTCTCTCCTTGTAAAGGCTATGCGCACTAAAGAGATGATCTCTTAAACTCCCCAAAGAAGTGCAGGCTGTTGACTGAATCACCCATGATAAATCAAGGTGTTTCTTTTCCAGATAAATGTTTATTATGTATAAAATACACATTATTAATTTATAAAATTTTCTTACTGAATCAATTCAAAATATCCTAGATCAAGCAATACTTAAATCCAAATTGGAAGTTCTCAAAATTCACTATGGTCTTTGATTTTCAAAATGCCTGAATTCTCTATAATAGTATTTTTCAAATGTAACTGAATATTTTATATATTCCACAGGGGAACGTCATTCATGACTCTTCAGTTAAACTTTCTTTTTTTCTGGCCAAATAAGCCACCTATTCTAAAAGGCTGCTGGTATTTGGATATCTACCCAAAATTGGTTTAATTATTTCATACATGTCCTCTACAGGAAAGCAATTTTGTAAGCAGAAATAGATAATGTATGTAAATTGACAAGGTTTCAAACTATTGAAGAGCTCTAAGGCTTAAGAATAAGTACAGTAACAGAAAATGTCACTTTTTATGGAAAAGTTTTACTTTATTTTGTAAAAAGTAATGTTTTGAATATATTTACTTTACTCTTTCGAAGCAATGAAAGTACAATGATAAGCACTGAGTAAAAAAGTACCCTGCTTTATGAACTTATTTTTAACACACTGAAGGCATATTTGCTCACTGAAGGCAGAAAAATGTAATCCAATTATAAAACATAACATGTATGAGTAAACACACACAACTCAATAGTTGTGAAAAAATAGAGGATTAATCAAAATATTCTTTTTAAAAATAGTAAATTCAAGTTATGTGGAAATTTTATGTATAAAAAATCATACTGTGTAATCAGAATAACTCTTTAATGGTCATTTCTGAAAAACAAAATTTAACTTTCAACTCTTCTTTTTCAAAGTACTTTCAAAACTTCACTATTCAAATTAAAATAAACTATTTTAACAATTTATTCCAAAGACATGTTATATAGCTTTTATCCCAAGAAATCGTCTTGTGATATATAAATAAATCTGTTAATATAAGGAGTAAGAAAAGCCAATCTAGGAAAGAAAATAGTTCGATTAAGTGAGAGTCAAAGAGTGATCTCAAATTATCCTTATTTTCCTCCCTATCATTTCTTTTCATGTTGCCTTTAGAGACTGAGAGAAATCTGAAGGGAGTTTGCCTTGATCTACGTTTTCTCTCAAATCCCTCTTGGCTCTGGTGTAGCACAGGAAAGCACTGATATCACCCTCCGTATTTCACCAGACAGGAATATCTAAGCCGGAACTCACTCCTATCCCTGGGCTTCAATGAGTAGTATTAGACAAGTGTCTAGAGTCTAATTATTTCAGCAACAAAGTAAACTTCTCTAGTGACGATTCTGCTGTACTGTTTTGTTGCCTTAATACCAATTAACTTGAAAAAAAAACCTATTAAAAATCTGAAATTCAAACTGTCCATGACAAATTATCATTTAAAAGTTGGGAAAATGAGATGTAAATATAGCCCTAACCACCTAAAGTCTCCCCTCCTCCATTCCTACTTCACACAATCTATTTTTCCCGTAATTATCCTGAATAGAAACATTAAGTTTTCACCTCAACTGCATCAACAAACAGTGTCACTTATTCGTATCAAACGGACTGGAAGCTCTGTGAGGCAAACGGGACATCAAAGGACACCGTTTCCATCAATCGGTCTTGCCCTGCTCATGTTCGGTCCGCCCGTTTTCGGGGCTGGGCGGATTCGGGGCCCCCGCGGGCCTCGCTGCTGTGCAGGCAGGCGGGGAAGGGCCAGTGGCGCACAGTGGAGTCCGCTTCAGTTTTATTACTCGGTGCGGCGTGGCCTTCTTGTCGGAGAGCAGAACCTTAGCCGGAAGTGGGTGTGTGGCTCCGTTTTCAGCGCTCCCGGTACCCCGGGAAGCCAGGGAATGCCCGGGTACCCCAGTGCCCAAGGGGGATGGGGCTTTTGACCCAGCAGAGCGCTGAGCTGTCATTCCACCTGGAGACTGGTTTGCCATTGCCGGGGACCAGGCCTGGAGGGCACTAGCTGGAGACACCCTGATTGAAGCCGAGTTCTTGACTTTAATTTGGGTGCTAGTGGAAGGGCCCAAAAATCTGACGGGCTTAGGACCAGTCTTACAGTTCACACCTTCTTCCTCTTCAGTGAACGCTATCAGTCGCCTATAAATACAGAAGAATGTGACTGTCAGCAGTTACACGCTCAACAATTAATGAAAAGTCTCCAAAGTTTACCTTCAAAGTGAACAAAAAGTTTTTCATCAAGAATTTGAGTCAAGAGGTTTATAAGTATCAACATACCTCACCTCTCATCTCTCTCCATGGTCAAAAAGTAAATTAGCAAATTTATAAAAGATTGTTTCAACTTGAATACAAACTCTTTAAAATTACACATAATACCAACAAGTTAAAATTTGTAGATGAGATGTTATATGAGAATTACACAACATATCACTCTATTCCCAAGAATCCTGATGTGATCCACAGTGTGTGATAAATGTTTAGTTAAGATGAAAAAGGAATTAAATTTGTGGTTGGAAGACATAACAGAAAACATGTTCTAACTGATGGCAACACGTCATGCCAGAAAGCATTGAGCCTATATGAAGACTTCAGCAAAGATCCCCTGAAACGAGTGACACCAAGCCATTTACTACAAGTAACAGATGGTTACACAAATTCAGGAATAGGTTTGCACTGAAAAATATAAAAATTACTATAGAAGCTGCATCTGCCAACGAAGAACTTGCTGCCACATTTCCAGCAGTGTTGAAAAAGTTGATTAAGGAAAAAGGATACTATCTAAAACAAATCTTCCATTACGATGAAACTGTATATATAGGGTTCAGTACAACTGCAGTTTCAGGCATCCACTAGGTGTCTTGAAACGTGTCCTCCACAGATAAGGAGGGTCTGTTGTATAATACATTCAACGCTAAAACTCTATTGAACATAACTAAATTTCCTCTGGTGAGTCAGACAGTTTTGAGACCTCACAAGTGCTTCTAATTCATTGTTATCATTATCCTGTCAATGCATCAAAAATGATGTTTAATAAAATCCCAGAGGAAAGACAATGAACACAGAGAAGAGTCTCCATAACACCATTCCTGCTGCTTTGTTTTCTGTCCACATCTTCCACTAGACTACAGATCAAGGTTTCTCAATCTTGGCACTATTGCCATTTTAGGTTGGATAATTCTTTGCTGTGGGGCTACCCTGTGCATTCTAAAATGTTTACCAGCATCCCTGACCTCTACCCACTAGATGCCAGTAGCAATCCCCACTCCACGGTGTGACAACCAAAAATGTCTCCAAACATTGCGAAATATCCCCTGGGGAACAAAATCACCCCCAGTTGAGGACCATTGCTCTAGACCCAAATAATATTTGCTAACTAGAGGCTCAATGGCAAAATAAATAATGATAACAAAATGAAGCCCTTTAATAAAAAATACCTGTTTTAACAAGAGAGCATTAACTACTAAAAATTGAATAAACTTCTTTGCATTTCTATGAAAGACCCAGAGGCCACAGTAAGAGAGCATTATGAAATTTCACAGGGGCATTGAATCAAATTCTAGAGCAGATGATCAAGAAACCAGAACGTCTGAAAGCCATGAATAATATTCAGAAAATAAAGATGATTTTAAATGTACTTAAAGCACAGTGAAAGACACAGATGTGGAGTGAATTTAAAGCTAATAGTTTCATAGAACACAAGAAAATACCATGAAATTAAAATGTTACTTGTGGCAATGGGAAGGAGAAAGAAATTAAGAATAAGTCACAGGAAAGGGGGTCAAATATGTGACAGAAAGAAATCTAACTACAGGAGGTGAAAACGCTGTGTAAATATATACATATATATGTATATATGTGTATATATATGTATATATGTGTATATATATATATCTATGCCTTATCGTTAAAGTGTGCAGCTGAAACTTATTGGATTTCATTAACCAATGCCACCATAAAAATAGATAGATAGATAGATAGATAGATAGATAGATAGATAGACAGATAGATAGATAGATAAAAAATAAGTCACAGGAAATTTCAAATATTAAGTCTAATAAAATTTTTGACTATTCCCAATAAAGCCTAGATTTCACCTTTGTGAGGAAAACTACTTACCACAGCATACCCACTGTGTCCACTAGTATTTTTAAAATCACACTCTCCCCCCCAAAAATACTATAAGTCAGTTTTAGAGAATTATTTGTACTTTTTACATAGTTTCGGTAACTTTGCATTTGTCGAGATTTATATTTTGATGGTAAGGCAGAATATAGATGATTAATAAGCTCACATCTCCAAAAAAGACAATAAAAACATAAGTCACAGATTAAAAAAAAAAAAGAAGTCAAAAAATATCAACAGAGCATAGATAACCTCTTTCGAATTGGGGCCATGTGACGCAGGCTTCCAAGTAAGGGCCGCTCTTCCAACGTCCAACATTCTATCAGCTCATGAGGCACCCGCCAGTAGCTAACACCTGGAAGATAAAAAGACATAATTAAAAGGGCCCTTGTCTACTGCAAAATGTTCAGAAGCACTCTTTCATATGAGACCAGCCAGAAAGAGTTTGAGGTCCTTGCCTCCCATTTGGCAAAGGGAGGGGTATACAGAAAATGCCCCCACGAAGAGCCTGGGCAAGTAGTGACACAGCTTATGGCCTGGGTCTAGGAAGAGCTGGCTAACAGCCCTGGCTCTGCTGCTAACAACCAGCTGGTCACTATGTGGGCCCTGGGCAGCTATGTTTGCTGGTTAAAGGATGCAGACTCTGGCGTCCTTTAGCCTAGCACAGACTAAGCACTCAAGACATATTAGGTGCCTTTATTATAAGTCATAGAGTTGGTAGTAGCGTAAGGATTGGGCAGTGAGGGCGAACACTTTCTTTGTCTACCTCATTTGGTTGCTATGACCTTCAAATTAGGTAAATTTTGTCAACCACTCTGTAAGAGGCAATCACTATACGAATATGAGATACCACTATCCTATCAGCACCTTTTCAAACAAGAATAATCTGAGTTAATGTGTTAGGCTGCAATTTCAGTCAAATTCATTTTAATTTTTAAATCTGGTATGTTCCTGATTAAAAGCTGAAAATATATTCTTACGAACCCTGAAAACAGTGAAAGCAGACAGACACAAAAGTCACATACTATGAATAGGCAAATCCGCTGAGAGAGAGTGGACTGGGGACCACTGGGCAATGAGGGTAGAGGCAAATGAGAACTGCTTCGTGAGGACTGCGGCTCCTTTTGGGGTGATGAAAATGTTTTGGAACTAGTAGAGATGGTGGTTATACAACACTGTGAATGTAGTCAATGCCACTGAAATGTATAATTTAATTAATTCTGTTATGTGAATTTCACCTCAAAAAAAACATTAAAAGTTATACATAGGTAAAATAAGAAAGGCTTAAAAATGAGGTTAAATAAAAATTGCCTGGCACTAAAACAAAAACAAAAACATCTTTAAGTCCCAAGGACAAACTTGGTGTCTTCTTTTTTGTCATTAAAGGTCTGGTAATAATAACCAACTTAGCAAGCTGGGCATGTAAATTTTTATACATAATAAAAACTTTCAAAACTCGAAGAACTCTATGAACCTCATTTTAAGACAATAACTTTCTGGAACTGCTTTATAACACTCCCAAACCTACTTATGCTACAAAAACATTCCCCAATCTCATCCGTTGTTTTTTTTTAAGTCATTTGTTGAGATATAAGTTACATACAGTAAAATTCACCCTTTTCTAAGTACAGAGTTCAATGAGTTTTGACGAATATATAGTCATGTAACCATGGCTACAATGAAAATAGAACATTTCTATCACCCCAAAAAGATCCCGTCGCTCTATCCCCTAGTTTTGCCTTTTCCACATAAATGGAATCATACAGTATGTAGCCTTTTGTGTCTGGCTTCTTTAGCATGATGCTTTGAAGGCTTATCCATATTGACATATGTATCAATGATCATCGTTTTATTACTGAGTAGTATTCCATTGTATGGATATGCCACTATTTGTTTTAAAAACTTTTGTTATTTTTCCTGCCTATAAATTAATTCACATTCATTGTACAAGACTTGGAAAATAGAGAAAAGTATATATAAGAAAATCAAAATCACTTCTAATCCGAAAATCAGAAATTATGATTCATTATATTTTGATGTATTTCGTCTTTTTTCTATTCATATGATATACACATAATTAAAAACACTTTTCTTTCTGCTCTTGATTTTTTTATCACGGCCATTCACTTATGTAAAAGTTATTAAAAATAATTTTAACAGCTATGTTATCGCATGGATATGCCAAAATGTATTTAACCCTCTATTACAGGCTTTTAGTTTTTCATTTTTTACCTATTGTGAGTAATGCTTAATTGAACATCCCTGAATTTTACAATGTCCTTAAGGTGGATTCCTAGAGGTATAATTACTGGGTCATAGATAATGAACAATTCGATGCTACTGATATGTACTGATAAATTATTTTCCAAACAAGTAATATTAATTTTTACTCCTGCCAAAGATGCATGAGATCTTTACTAATCTTGTACCTAAAAAATAGTTATCATTTAACATATATTTCACTGATAATTGAGTTTGAACTTCCTGCTACATCTTCCTCTTCTGAGAATTTTATGCTCATGAACTTTGCACATCTATTTGTAGTAGGGATGGAGTTTATTTTCTAATCAATTTACATAAACCTTCTTTACCTTCTCTATATAAGGATATTCTTTTTCTAGTTAATATAACATTATTTATCCCAGTTTTTTATTAGTCTTTTAATTTTATTTTTGTTTGTTTGTATTAAAGTTCTAAGACTTTAAATATCATGTAATTGAATTTATTAACCTTGGTCAATTTATGTTAGGCTTATCATTTCTTTCCTACTTAGAAATCAATCATTTGCTTAAATTTCCTCTTATTAGTTTCATTTTTCATTCATAAATCTACCTGAAATTATTTTGATAAATGATGTGAAGTTAAAGTTGTTTTTCTTCCAAGCATATTTCTCAATTATTTTTTAAATAATCTATCCTTTTTTCATTAATATTTTAGTGAATCAACTACGTGACTTTCTTATGACAGTACTTTTATTCTTATAACTTTATTGAGTTTTACTCTTGATATCTGCATTTATTCTTATACCAGAAACACGTGTTTTATTATTGTAAATCTACCCCATGTTTTCTATCAAACAGAGTTAGACTCATCCCTTTAAGGACTTCTATTTCCCAGAATGTTCTTGGCTCTTTTACCTGTTTATTCTTTCAAAGAAATTTTAGAATCATTTCCAGATTCCCAAAGAGTTCTATTGATATTGTGGTAGAAATTGTGTTAAATTTATAATTTAATCTGAAGAGAACTGACATCTTTATAATATTCATATTTCTTATTCAGGACCATGATATGTCTCAGCATAATCTTCATGTCTTCTTTTTTATAGATGGATGAATGGATAAATATATTTTAGCGGTTTTCTTCATAAAACACTCAAATATTTCTTGGTAGGGTAGTCTCAGTTATTTTATTTATTGCTACTGTGAATGGAATTTTCCCCTATAATTTCTAATTAATTTATCATAAGTAAACTGCTGGTCCTCATTTACTTACACTTTATATCCAGCTAGTTTAGTCTAGTAAACGTGTCGTTTCAAATATCTTTATTCTTTTGAGTTTTCTAAAAAGACTTATAGTCTATAAATAATGTCTTCTTCCTTCCAAGAGGTCTTTCTCTTAGTTCTGTTTCCTGTCTTATGACTTTCCACAGGCCTTCCAGAACACTATTAAATAACAATGATACTCCATTACATACTTCCTAAAAAGTTGAAATCAGATGAATGTCTTGAAAAGCCAGTGATCCCAGCTCACGGGTCCAGCTTCCTATGTCAGTGGGGAAAGAAGCCCAGCCAGGCCTTCCCAAAGCCTCCTGAGCAACCCGCCAGTCCAGAGGCACAAAAGGAGACACAGAACACCAAGGGGTTTGTTCCTCAACTTAATCCCAAACATCTCAAAGTCAATTAAATCTAAAATAATAAAAGGAATAGCACTTCTTTCATTATACTTCATCCTGCCTGCTTGAGGAGTATGAAAAGAAAAAAAAGAAAAAGTGAGAGGGGCAAAGCTGAGCAAAGAAAGAAGGCTTAAGTACTAGCACCCTGCCTGAAGGAGAAACAGCTAATGTAGTTTTTAAAAGCCTCTTCCTCTCCTTTCATTCATTTTTATATGACTTGCAATGGCTGTCTCTACCAGCTTTTAAGATCATTTAAAGAATCAGACGTGTCTTATTTATCTTTGGACCCAATTTTAGGACTTATTATAGTGCTTGCACTTAACACTCAATAAATGCTTGTTATTTAAGGGGGAAAAAAAATTAGGTGTAGAACAGTTAACCCTCTGTGATCCTTAAGCCAGAGGCATGGCCCCTCTGAGATTGTTTTCTCATGCATAAAATGGTAAATAGCATAGGGGTTGTTTTAGGACTAAGAAATACTGACTATCAACTACTTATCACACTGGATATTAAACAGCATTATTATTATCAACTCTCATATAAGTAGTTCCAAAGTATATATTTAAAGATTATTTTAATTGTTTTATAAGGGCTCTTTAGACATTGTCCCCAGCATTATTTTCATTTCCTCTTTTTTTAAATTATACATCTATGCTTAATTTAGAGGTATAATCTACTAGGAAAATGCTGGGTACATAGTAAGTGCTAAGTAAACTCTTGTTTAATTGAACTAAATAAGCAACTCATGGCATTTAAAGATTTGTAAGCAAAATGTTGCAATGTTACCATGACGTGACAAATACCTGGTTCCACACAAACACTTTCTCAAAAAAAGAAATGCTGTATCTGAGCTTACTTTGTCTTATCAAGGATATGTCTACCTTCTGCCATGAAATAAAAGAATTGTACTGTACCTTTTCCTTCCCAGGCATCAAAGGCATCCATCATTTTCTTCAATTCTGCTACTGAATAATAGCTCCATATGTACTGAACATTATTTCCCGCCTCTCTAGAAATATTGCAAAAGGTAATGAAAATGTACTACCTAGGTATATACATGTGTATATGTGCAAATATATATATGTATGTATATATTAGACAATAAGTGCTTATTAAGGAAAAAATATGTAGGCACTGAGTAGTTGTTCTGTGACCTTTAATACAGTATATATATAATACTGTATACTATGAGTATACTAACCTACATTTGGTCTTTTTACTGTAGTAAAGTACCACAATATAGACTGTGAACAAAAACCAACAAATCTTTAAAATAGTTTTCTAAAAAAAAATCACCTAACTCCGGTAAAATTAGAAAAGACTCAACTTTGATTAAACCTTTCCTAGCGCTATGCCAGGTACTTATGTATCTTATATGGAAACATTCCTGCCTGTAAAGAATTCAGGAAATGATGACATATTCAATCATTTAAGAAACAAGCTCACATGGTCATACATTAATCACTAATACATGACCCAATCCAATCTCCCAGAGAATTTTTTAAAAATTGTGCTAAGTGAATTGACCAGTGTCAATAAGATTACAGGGAAAATATTTAAAGAATAACCCTTAAGAATTTAACGTGTTCAAGTTATAGAATTTTAAAGCTGGGAGGGACCAGGGAAGTCTTTCATTATTTCTTAAAACAGGACACCAAGGCACAGGCCAGTCTTGGGTCACTCAGTGGGCCTGCTAAGTTCTAGGCCAGTGCTTCTGTCCCTAGACTATGGTTGAGGGGGGAGATGCCTAGGAATGTGGCTTTGCTTTTTTTTCTTTCCTTTTTTTTATAAAGCCCCATAGGGGATTCTGATGCTCGCTCTCAGTTGAGAACAAATGTACTAGACCACGTAGATGGCCTATAGCTTATAAATATGTGAAATGGTCTTATTTATAATCTCCCCATGAAGTAGGTTCCACAGCTCCACAGGTTCATTCAGTCTGTTGGGAGGTGTTGATGGTCTTTTCTAGTCAAACACATATTCCATTCAGTAAGACCAACACTTTATTTTGTTCCTTTTTCATTTTTAAATATGAACATACCTTTTAAAAATGCTTTTACTGTGAATTCTTCCTCCCAGCTGCTTATCAATAGCATCTGTTCCATCAGTTTTAGTGGAATATACACCAATAATTCTACTCTCACAGCTTGCACCAGATGTGTTAAGATAGTGGAGAACCCAAACCGTTGGTTTATTGCAAACTAAACCATACGAATCACAGAAGTCTGTTAAAGCCTGGAGCAAAAAAAAATATATACATATCAAATTTAAATTTAATTCTGGAAAGTAAGTTTTTAATTAAAAAATTAATTTGTTCTGTTACTTTCATGTAAAGCTATAATTTTAGTTGGTCATAAGGGAAATAAAAAGATTATAAATTTCAGCCTAGTCTTTATGCCTTTAAAAACCAAACATACACTTGTTGAATTTAGGGTGAGGGGCAAATCACAAAAAGCACCACCCAAAAATTCAACACCTTTTTATCTAGAGAATTCTTTTCCACATGGAAATTATATTTTATTTCCTCCCTCTTTAGCTTCACTACCAACATCATTTTTAATTTGAAAATCTTCATATAATAACTAAGAGTTAGACTTTCTTACTTTTCTCTTTATTTTCCCCTAAATTTTTCATTTGACTCAATTTTCCTTTCACTTTCTACCAACTAGCCCCATGGTTGATCCTTGCTTTTAACTCCAAATCCAATCATGGATTAAGCAGATTAACTTGTTCTTTTTACACTGAAAGATACTCCGAATATATGAACTGAATAGCTACTGTCTAAAATCATTTGACACCTCTCCACCTATTCATTCATTTATTTGAATATTAAGTACCTACTATGTGCTGAGCACTGTCTAAGGTCCTGGAGATAACAAGGTAAGCAAGAGACAGGACCCCAGCCCTCCTAGAGTTTACAGCTAATGCAGAAGACAGACATTAAATTAGCCATCAGCACACAATGTAGCAAATGCTACCAGGTGAGCCTACAAGGCACTGAGGGGCACAAAGCAGGAGGGCTTTGCCCAGTGGAGTGGCAAGGACCTTCCCTGGGAGAGATGGCATTATTGTTATGAGCGCCCTGAGGACAAGCACTTTTGTCAGTTTTGTTTCATATGCCAAGTGCCTGGAATAGTGTCTGACGCAAAGGAGATGCTTAATATTTACTGACTCAGTGAATGAAAAGAGGACCCCGCCACGTCTTGCATTTTCATTTAATACCGCTACCTAACTTCTGTATTGCTTTTTAACTTTACTTACACATCTATAAGAATTCCCAACTATATTATAAACTTCAAAGGCAAAAACTGTATGTTGTACTTCTTTCTGTCCCACACAGTCCCTAGAATAGAGCTCCATATGCCAAAAACATTTGAAATAAATATGTATCAGCAGACAGAATGAATGCACGCATGATATGTCCCTTTTGCATACTAAAATAAGTATGTGTCGGCGGACAGAATAAATGTAGCATGCTATGTCCTTTTTGAATACAAACCAGGAATAAAAGACTATAGAGATGAGACTTCAGAAGATGAATGTTAACCCACCCCAACCTTCCAGTCAAGCTTTTTTAGCCCCATTCTGCAGATGTGGCAAACAGCACCAAAAGACTAATAACTCAATTTATAAATAACTTCAGTAGCAGAATCCATACAACCACGCAAATATCTAAAGGGGATCTGGAATCAAATCAACTTCTCTTCACGCTGCACTCCTAACAGCGATACCATCAGCTTGCTCTCCCAAACACTGACATCAAATTAAAAAATTCAATTAATTCAGATTTGTTTTCACTATTAACAATTATCTAGGAAAAATATTTTCTTTAGATGTCCAAAGGTGCTAATAGCAAACCTAATACTTACCAATAAAATAAGACAATGAAGCTTTTTAAGTTATGTAAAGATCTTTAAAATGTGATTTCAAATAGAAGCACATTAAAAGAGACTTAATAATCTCAAAATGAATTAATGAAACTGACGTTTTAACTTAGTAACAAACTGCTACATTCACTAAATTAGGTAAGAGATTTTAAAAAATCATTTCTGTAAACAAAATAATATTACTACACCCTCATATACTACAGTATTGCTCTTAATTTAAAAAGAACTTCAAGAGAAGAACAGGTCTATAAGACACTCATTAGAAAGTGTTAAATCCTCAATGAGAAATAAAAACTCCATAAACCTATGAGTGGCAGTGTAATACACTTTCCTAGAATACAATTTCGACCTTAAAAATGACTACTAGTAATTTAGAAATGTGCCTTGAAAAATCATAAAAAAATAAAACTATCTCATGTTTGGTTTATGTGACAACACAGGCTATGCAAAATAACACACATTTTGTGCATAAATAAATATGTGTGTGTGCGTGCATATATATTTTAAAACTTAAGAAAATGCCAAGACCTTTTTAAGTTCTATATTTGACCTTAAAGAATATGTCTCCATTTCATTGGCCAAGTGGTCAGACAGGCTGTACGGGTAAGGGATGCCAAAGTAATCAGCCTCTTCCTGTAGAGCAACACGAGTTTGCTCATCAGTGGGAATGTGAACTTCTCCATGAAGATAATCCAAAAGGTATTTAAATAGATGTCCATCACGGTCAATAACACAAGCCCCTAGAAAACATGCAGTTCAAAAATGATTGCACAGATAACATATGACCATTGACAAAATTTCAACACGTCAAACTAAAATCAGACTAAAGTTAGAAATGTTTCTTTCTCACAAGAAAGTTAACATCTAGGTTTAGTCAAATTTGGTGATCCTTTGCATTCTCACCAACAGTATATGAAAATATATTCTGAACTCCATTTGGAATTTTGGATGCAATGACCATATTCCCACAATGGCCACTGCAAAAGCCATTGAGACCTCGGACTACTAGTAGGAATGGAAGCTTACCCCTAACCTCAGCCCAGCTGGGCCAGGAAAGGCTTTGGAGTTCCTCTCTAATAAGGGTTTGCAAAGTGCTCATTACTATGCCCAATGTTTGTGTCGACTTATAATGGTGACATATAAACCCAGGGTTCCTAGCTCCAAGCATGCCATATGCTTGGATTTATTAGATTAGTCCCTTTGTACTATGAGAATCTAAACTTCAAAAAATAAATGCTATGCTGGTACTACTTTATAATAAGAGACCATTCTTAGATCATTTATCAGAATTTAAAAAAAAAAAAAACACTTCTGTATGAGGTTACTCAACAATTCTTTTTCTCCATTGATTAGTTTAGAAAAGAAAGGATTAAGAAGGTAAAACTTTGGGACAGAGAAAAAAATTTGGTCTCTGCTTGTTCACTAGCAACCTTGCTGTCCAGATGGACATCAAGCCCTGGGCACTGACCATCAGTGTTTTCCATTCTTTCAACTGCCATTCAGCTGGCAAAGCAATCTCTCAAGACCCAGGGTTACTAATAGCCCCTCATGCTCAAGACTCCTCAATCCCTCTCTTCTAACACAGAAGCAAGAGTGGGTTCTATGACCCCCAGAACCACTAAGATGTGCAAAAAGTCTGCTTGCATCTAGACTAAGTGACAAGTTTAACACTCATTCTACACTAACAATGACTGCTCTGTCAGTGATGAGGGCAACTGCTTTCTCCAGAGATATACACTTTTTAACTTGAAAATTATAGAGAAGCTAATATATTTAATCAGCCTCAATACCTTCACCCATGGAATTGCATGAATGTAACAACTTTCATATATAATTAATCCCCATAATTAGGTCATGATTGGCCTTTACATACTCTCACTTTTTTTGTCAACTCTTAGAAACAGCATCACAGATTCTAGAAACTGGTATTTAATTTCTCCATGTATTCAATAAATCTCCATGCAGTCCTAATGATCTCACTAATTAATAAATTAATCTAATATATTCTTTTGAAATTAGGAAAAAAATCAAAGGGAATTTAAACTAGATTCTTATTTTAATGAATATTCATGATCATGCTTATAGACTTTACATATTTACCTGATTCATCTGTTTTTAGAGGGAAACGACCACTGAACATGGATGCCAGCATGGAGTCCTTAAAACGGCACAAGGACTCACGCCTGGCTGTATAAATACAGCCACCCACGTTCAGTCGAAGAATATCTAACATCTCTTCGTCTGCCTTGTGACCTTCCATTGCTCCCACCAACACTTGAATTTTTCCTTGAAACACTTTCAGAAGCTGCAAAAACAGTGGTGGTCCTGGTGCCCCTCTGTAAAAACAAAGGACTATCACCATTGACATTTCTAACAATACACCAAATAGATAATAAATACATTTTAATCCAATTTGGCAATATTGAAGGATTTTACATGAGTGAAGTTTGAGATTGCTGAGAAGCTGAAAAACTCTGGCTCAGAGTATTTGTAAATGATAATAAACTATTACTGACCAAATCAGTAATAGTTTATTTAGCTGTTGAGATGACTGTTTAAAGAATTAAATAACACATTGTGTGTCATATATAAAGCAAAGGTGAGGTGTGCTTATGATCTTCAATATTCACGTCTTTTTAAACTACAGTAAGTCTGGGAGAGCTGTCTAGAATGCAGAGATCAGTGTGCAGTATGGGCTCTAACATTTACTCACTAGCTCTGGGACCTCATGGCAAATTCTCACCTTCCTCAGTCTGTGTCCTCACCCAAAATGTTGGTAGGGATGATACCTATCTCAAAGGACTACTGGAGGAATAACTGAGAATCATAAAAAGCATACAGAACAGTCTCTGGCTCAAAGTCAGTACTCAATAAATGATAAATATTACCTATAATGATACATAAACTTTACCATAAGGTGTATACTGAGAGGTTTGATATGGGCTTTGTGGATTTAAAGAAACAAAAGAGCTGAGTTTATTAACAATGGTAATTGCAATTGCAATTCTTAAGTTAGATATAATTAAAGAAGATATAATTTATCAACTGAGATCAGAATTCTAAGTAAACCAGTAGCCAGACTGCCACGGAAGAACAGTAACGCCTCTAACTCATCTGGCTTCTTCGCTCTAAAATGGCTGAAGCTTTAGGGTAGTTTCAAGGATTTGATTTCTTAATCCATCCTGGGGATGAATGAATCACAGGCAACTGTGGCATTTTTATGGTACCTAAAACAATACTGTGACAAAAAAGGTACTCCCAATATTGAGATCTACCATATATGCACATTTCATAGCAAGTGTAAGAATACTGCCAAGAGGTTTAACTGCATCCATAGCAATTCGCTTGTGATCAACTAAGGTCCTCTTGTAGATGCTCTAATTTAGCCAGTCTCCAATGAAATAAATGAGAGACCGTCAGTCTAAGGAAAACCATGTGTCAAACATGACCAGCAGACAGAAATTATAATGGAACAACGGTCTGGCCTTCAAAAACACTTATGGATGTGACTTCTTGCACCATCTGTAAGACCTAGGAGCAGGCCCCCAATGATTTGTGTGAGAGAACCAACCACCTCTGAGGCATGGGATGGAACTGGTTCATGCTGCCCTAGTTACCAGCTCCCTGGAATTGTATCTATTCCTCAAAGCCCCAGGCAAACCTCATTACTTGCATAACCTTCCAAAGCACCCCCAAGTTAAAATCTTTGCACAGTTCTCCAAACATACTTTGTACCTCTGTCCACATTTTATCCTACTTGGTTAATCTCTAGTTTGGGGGACTAAAAGCCCCTGGAAAGCAGGGCCTGTGTCATTCTTACTAATTTCCATTTACTATACGCTTACTATGTGCCAGCCACTATTGGAGACACTTGACAGACATGACCTAATTCACACAAAAGCCCTACGAGGTAAGAACTGTGCCTATTTACAGATGAGGACACTGGGGAAAGGAATAGAGATGTGTGCAGGGTCCACACTAAGCCTGCCTCGCTAGTAAGTGATGGAGACAGGCCCAATCCAGTCAGCACGACCAACTCCCAAGCTCTTCCTGCTGCACCCCACACTGCCTTCCTCAGCACTTTTTCGCCCCTGAGGCTCCTGACCCAGGCAGGCACTTCACTGAGCATCTGCCCATCTGAAGACTCCTGTTGGTGGCAACTGGATGGAACACAGCGCACCCTGAGTGCGAGGATTTAAGAGTCGCCCCTGCCTCGGTCAGTCTCTTCTAAGGCAGAGGACCAATACCATTTCAAGGCCAGTCATGATGCCCCATCCTCAAATGTACTGCTTAGCTCCCTGCTGTGATGGAAGTGCCCTGTCCTCTGAGGAAGTATCCCCTAAGTGCGGTCCTGTGACCACCTGATTCAAAACCATCAGGAACGCTTGCTGAAATGCAGATTCCCGGGCCACCCCAGAGTCCGGTTCAGAAAGTCTGAGGAGGCGTCAGGAGTTCGCCCAAGGATCTACTTTGAGAAACGCTGCTCTAGGGACTCACGCCCCTCCCACGAGGTGGGACGAAAGGGGCTGGGACACCACAAAGCCCCGCCGGAGTCTCCCCGCAGCCCGCGGACCCGGAATCGGCCTGAGCCAGCAGCCCGGGCCGCCCGAGTTATAGCGCGGCCCGGGTCCTTCCTCGGGCCGCCCCGCCGCCTCCCGGGCCCGCGGCCCACCCTGAGCCCAGTTCCTCCGCACGGGCGGGGCCGGGTAGGCAGCCTCCCCGACTGACCTGCGACCGGCCCGGCCCTCGGCGCGGCCGCCAGACACCGCCCGGCCGGACGCGGAAGTGAGTGCCTCCGCGGCCGCTCAGCAACTCCTGAAGCAGCGCGGCCCCAGCGGCGCCCCCGTGCGGCCCGGCCCCGCAGCGGCGACAGGAGACACAGAGGCTCCGCCCGGGACACGCCCACCCCACCCCTCCCGCGCCCCGCCCCGGGCTGGTCCCGCCCCGCCCCTCCCGCGCCCCGCCCTCGGACTGGTCCCGCCCCCGGACTGGTCCCGCTCGGCACGTCTCCTCTGCCTGCCAAGGGAGCGAGCGGTCGCGAATCAGGGTTCTTGGTACCCCTGCAGGAAAAAGAAAGGCCCGCAAAGAGACACGGGCAGGACCCCGAGGGACAGTCTTGTCCGTTCAGAGGCTGCTTTTAAATATGAAGAAAAGAAACGATACCGAAGTTGCGATTGTTCGGGGTCATTTAATGAACGGTAAGAGTTAGAATGAGTTAGGTCTTTGCACTCCAACGTGAAGGCCCGTCCCTCCAAACTGGGCTGCTCAATGCCAAGATTTATTAATATATTGCACTTGGATAAGTCCATTTGGATAGTATTTGTGGTTTACAAAGCTGTTTAACACAAAGCATTCTTGTTTGATCTGTGAGTCAACCCTGTATTTTTATTTCTATTACAGCAAGGAAAATTGAGGCAGGAGCAAACATTTACTGAACATTTCTCTATACCCCAGGTTCTTCCAAGTCCTTTGCATGAAGTATTTAATTTCCTCTTAACAATAACCCCAAAAGAGTTCTTTCAGTTTCCAGGTGTACTCTACCTTGTGCAAGAGACTTTGCTAGGTATTTCAAAGAGAATAAAACACAGTCCTGTTTTCAAGGTACTTTCCCAGAGTCCATAATAATTGGTTCCTAATTTCTCTGAGTGGGCCTTAGCCAATGAGAGATGAACCCCCTACCCCCTCAGATAATAGCCAGGTGAGAGAGAGGAGGTTTGTTCGACCTATAATTATTGATTACTGTGGACTACGCACTGGGAGTGAAGGATTGAACAAGACAATGTACCTGACCCATGACATAGTTTAATAATGTCGCAATTCACAATGAATATATAACAGTTATGAATTCTATTTACAAAATAATTCAGTAACACATTTATAAAGCAAAAATCATAGGACATGCAAAAAAACATTGATAGAAATATACCAGTGGTAGGAAACTTTAATATGCCACTTTTAGTACAAACAGACCAAGTAAACAAAAAATAAGCAAGGAATATAAATATATAATATAAATATAAATAGCATAATTAATAAGGTATATCTTAATAGATATTTTCATTTTATACCTTGAAAATAGAGAATACAATAGTAACAAAGAAGGTAAAATGTTTCAGAATAAAGTTACTGAGAAATGTGCAAACCTTATATGAAAAAACTTTAAAGCACCCTGAAAGATATAAAAATGGACTTGAACAAATGGAAAGATATTATATAACATCATAAAGATATGTTTTCTTTAAGTTAATTTATAAATTTAACAAATACCAATAAAAATACCAACAAGATTTTTATGGAGCTAGAAAAGTTTATATTAAAATTCATATGAAAAAATAAGCATGTGAAAATAGCCAGGAAACAATGAAAAAGAAAAGTTTATGAGGAGACACTAGCCCTACCAGTCATTAACATACACTAAAAAGCTGTTTTGTTTATCTACTCATGGTCTTGGTGGACAAATAGGCCAATGGAATAAAATACAAGGTCCCAGAAATAGATCCAAATACATGTGGAAATTTAATATGTGATAAGCATGGTATCTCAAATCACTTGGGAAAAGATGGACAATTTAATGAATATTGGTGGGACAATTGGTTTACCTTTTGGAGAAAGATAAATTTAGAACAAAATCTCACATTTTATTAACAAGTGTTGGAGAGGATGAGGAGAAAAAGGAACTCTCATACACTGCTGGTAGGATTGCACATTGGTACAGCCACTATGGAAAACAGTATGGAGGTTCCTCAAAAAACTAAGAATTGATCTACCATATAATTCAGCAGTCCCTCTGCTAGGTATCTACCCCCAAAGACTTGAAAACTCATATCTGAAAAGATATTTGCATACCGATGTTCATAGCAGCATTATTCACGGTGGCCAGAACCTAAAAGCAAATGAAGTGTCCTATGATAGATGATTGGCTAAAGAAGCTGTGGTACATATATACAATGGAATATTACTCAGCCATAAGAAGAGATGAAATACTGCCATTTGCAACATGGATGAACCTCGAGATAATCATGCTAAATGAAATAAGCCAGACAGAAAAAGTTGAAAATCACGTGATATTACTTATATGTGGGAAATAAACCTAAAAGCAACAAAGGAACAGGACAAACAGAGACTCATGGACATGAACAACAGACTAGTGGCTGCCAGAGGGTAGGAGGGAGGGGGACGGAGAGGTAGATAGGCTATGGGGGGTCAATATGTGGTGACAGAAGGAAATCTAACTATGGGAGCTGAACACACAGTGTAAATGTATATATATATGCCTTACTGTTAAAATGTACAGCTGAAACTTATTGGATTTTGTTAACCAATGTCACCGTAAAAAAATAAAAAATAAAAATTAAAAAAAAATCTCACACTTTAATCAAGAACGAATTTCAAATGGTCCAGGGATATAAATGTCAAAGATGAAAAGCCACGTAAATACTAGAAAAAAATATTTATGACTTTCTCTACAACCTGATGTAGAAAAAGACTTTCTAACTATGACTCAAAATTCAGATCCAATAAAAAATAAAATTGATAAATTTGTTTAAAAAATTTTGAACAACAATAAACAAAGACAAGAGACAAATTATTAACCAAGAGATGATCTCTCCCCACTACACACATATTTCTCACCTAATTCTCAAAAATATGAAAAGATATTCAAACTCAAACATGAAGTGCAAATTAAATTGACTCTGATGATATTCCTCCAAAAGTATGACAATTCTATGCACAAAGTTAATCATTGTAGTATTGTTTATAATTACTAAATATCAGGAAAAAACTAAATTCCTATCAAAAAGAATGAGGTCATTTTCTATGAACTAATGTAGAGTGATATTCAGGATATTTTGTTAAGTGAAAAAGACAAAATGTAAGAGTGTTAATAGTATGTCACTTTTCATGTAAGAAAGAGTGGGAAGTGAGAAAAATACATGTATCTAATCATTTGTGCAAACAGAAACATAGGAAGCATAAACAAGAAGCTGTTAAGATTAGTTGCCTACAGTTGGCTGAATGACCACCCAAAATATCCAGGCCCTAATTCCTGGAACTTGTGAATGTTACTTTCTATAGGAAAAAGTTCTTTGTAGATGTCATTAAATTAAGCATCTTGAATTGGAGAGATTACCTGGGATCATAAGGGTGGGTCTCAAATGTAATTACAAATATCCTTATAAGAGGCAGGCAGAGGGAAATTTGACTACAGGCAGAAGAGAGACCATGTAATGGAAACAGAGGGAAGCAGAATCAAAAAAATATTATGCTGCTGGTTTTAAATATGAAGGAAGGGACCCTGAGTCAAGGAATGTAAGGAATGCAGCTCTAGTCACCTGGGAAAGGCAGGGAAACGGATTCTTCATTAGAGCTTCCAGAGGGAGACGTCCCTGCTGATACCTTGATTTCAGCACTGTGAGACTCATTTCAGACTTCTGGCCTATCGGAAGATAAATTTCTGTCGTTTTAAACCACTAAATTTGTGATAATTTATTTCAGCAGCAATAGGAAGTTAATACAGCTGGTAAGGAATTAGGAGTGGGAAAGGAAAGAAGAAAGGAAGAGAGAAGTGATGCTTTTGAATACACCTATTTATAAAGTTCTGACTTTTGAAACTAGTTACTGTTTCACATACTTAAATACACATCCGAGTATAAATATATATGCATATAAAAGTACGGAAAAACTAAAACTAAGTAAAACAGACAAGTAAACCTAAACATAATTCAAATGAATAACATAGTGACACTGAAGGAAAAGGGGAAAATTAATGAAGGCAAGGAACTTTAGATCACAGTATTAAGTGAAAGATATTTTTAAAAATGGTAAATATTCAACTCTAGTTAGTCAAGTTTTCACAGAGTTATGGGTTAGCAATTCTGAAATTACTTTATGTTCTAAGACTGAGCAAAACTAAATATATTATAGATAATAGGAATCAGATTTCTCAAAGTTGGAGAATTAGTTACATTGAAAAGGAAAATGCTAGAATGAACCCTAGGATTTTGTTTGCAATTGGAAGTATCAGTGTAAATACATAGGTTTTAAGATAGATAAATGATGGGTAGATGATGATGATGATGATGATGATGATGATGATGATAGATAGATAGATAGAGATAGATATGTTTATATACATGCATATGTAAATGTAAATAGATTTTCAAGCTCTGTCCCCTGAAAGAGCCTAGAAATAATGACACTCCAAAAGCAATGGGATTTTGGTTTCTAAACCCATTCTCCCACCTCCCCGCATTCTCCCACCTCCCCCCATTCTCCCACCTCCCCCATTCTCCAGTGCTTCTTGGTGAAATGGTCAATTAACCGATTCCAGGGCTGAAGCTGAGAAAGTATAAAATGAGCCAGAAATAACCTTGCTGTTCCAGAAAGCAGGGAGGTGATCAATAAATGATGAGGACTATCAAAGGGACACAGGAATCATCTTGACAGGGCTACCACTGGCCAAATATGGGACAATTTGCTCATCGAAATTAATTATGATAGTAATAGATTATAATCTATTGAATAAAATAAGAATCTATAAGTCCATACTGATAGATACTAATAGATGATGACAAATACTGACAGATGAATCTGTACTGATAGATAGGTAGGTAAGTAAATAGAAGTGGGGAGGAAAGTTCTTGCCAACCAACAAATGCAAAAGAAATGATAAAATTAGAAAGATCACCATTCAGCAACTATCACATAAATAATTGATTCAGGCAAGATACATCAATAGATGTTAAAACTAGTGAGTGAAAAATTTGATTAGCAGAAGTTACATACACTCAACATATCTCCCCATAATATTCTTATTAATTATAAAGGGAATAATAGTAATTCTACAGTGAAGAAATCTGGCAGACATCACCTTAATCAAGGGATCAAAGTTGATATCACCAGTAATGGTACAAACCAACATTACGTGCTCTTGATATCGACTCACATCACTTTCATAGTAATTTTGCCCAAAATCAAAACCTGAATTTAATCCTGAGGAAACATCAGACAATCCCAAATAGAGGGACAGTGTAACTTAGTTGGCCTATACTCTTAAAAAATGTCAAGGTCATGAAAGACGAAAAAAGATTTTGTAAATATTCCAAGTTGGAGGAGTCTATAGAATCTGAAATGGTCAAAATAAAAAGTATTATAATAAAAATATAAGAAATTTATTTTATTATATAAAGTAAAAAATATATATAAATGCAATTCCATGTTGGGGGCTGTGTAGAGTTTATATAGGCTATCTGTAAATTATTCTAGCAACTCCAGAAGATTTTTCACAAGATTATATATATATATATATATAATATGTATATATATATGTATGTATATATATACATATATATCATATATATGTATAACTTTATATATATAATGTATATATATACACATATATATCATATATATGTATAACTCTGATTATGTCCCTTTTCTGATCAAAAATTTACCTGTGTCCTCATTGCCAAATAACTGCCCTATCCCTCCTTTCCTACGTAGCCCTTTATATTTACATTATACCTGAAATGAACTGTTTATTAGAAAATTTAGCCATTTTTTTCCATTTTATTGCCTTTATCGCACCCTTCTCTCAAAACAAAATGCCCCTTTCCACACACTGCAGTTCTCGTCTAGTGAAACCTTACTCATCCTTCAAGACCCCTGTACTAGTTTTCTGAGGCTACTGTAGCAGATTCCCACAAACTGGTGGCTTAGAAATTTATCCTCTCACAATTCTGGTGACTGGAAGTCCAAAATCAAGCTGTTTAAATTTTTACATTGGGAAAAATTTGTTATCTAGTGTATTTATCTTTTCTCTCAAATTCTGCAGTGCTTTGGTCAGCAGACACCTCAGTTTGAAAACAATGTTTTTCTATTTTTTTCTATGACTAACTGTATCTTAATAGGCCATAACTTTGTACAATGGTTGATGTCATAACAGCTGAGAGTTTTAGGCACAAGCTAATCATTTTTTTTCATTTACAGAGTTTGAGAAAGTTTGGTTCATGTCTAAATAACGTTTCTGACCTTAGTTTTTACTAAATTAAAGTATCAAAAAAATTTTTAATGTAGAAATGGCTTTTTTTTAAGTAAGCAAATGTTTTAAATAAAATGATAGATAATAGTATGGATTTGAAAGCTTACAAAGCACTTTTGCTTCAAACTCATCTATGTCTACAACATCTGGTCTTTCATCTCTTCTTCCTGCCTCAGAGAAAGAAGCAACACTCTAGCCCATGGCTTAGCCCTTGTTCCAACCTCTGGAGCCACAGGACTCTGCTCCACCACTACTCACCTCTTTCCTATATTATCCACTTTCCCTCTTTATCTTTTCCCCAGTCTATTAAAAGAATACAAATCCTCCCTCTACCTTATATTCCCTGTAGCTATTGCCACTTCTCTTGTTATTCTCAGAGAAGTGTCTGCTTTCATCTCTGCATCCTCACTGCTGTGAAATGAATGACTTCCTAACCATTACCCCCAAGGGCTGTTCTCATTCACATCTTCCTGGCTGCGTAAGACAAGGTTGGCTGTCCCCTCTTTGAATGAGCTCCTCCCTTGGCCTCCATGGGGCCCGTGTCTCCTCCAACCTTTCAATGCCTCTCTTGCTGCCCTTTAATCTTTCCTGCATTGCTGTTCACCAGGGGTCTACCTTCTACCCTCCTTGTGCTCTACACACTCTCCCTCCAAAACTTGATCAACCACAGTGATTTTTATTTACTATTCACCTCGAACTCCCAAATCCTGACATCTCTTTTGACCTCCCTGTTTTACAACTGTGCGCCTACTGAACATTTCCACCTAGATATTCCAAAGGGACTTTAAACAGTGGAATTCATTATTTTCCACATCTGCTGTTTCTTTGCATTTGCAGTGAGTAGTAGAAGGGAAAAGGGATATAGGATGAGGAAGACTACAGACGGAAATCTCTTGGGAGATCTCTCCAGCAGCTAGGGGAATATGTACATGTGGAGAGAACTCTGGAGATGTGGGTTTCAGGGCCCTGCACTATTGAATGGTGCATGTAAATGTAAGTTCGTTAGTAAAGCTAGTGAGCACACAGCTGACTTTTAAGCCTCCACTTTGTATGGTATGAATTTTGTCACTGGAAATCTTGAGTAAAGAAATACTTGAACCTTTCTGTAATTCCTGCGAAGGCACAGGATAGAGGTTGTAAAGTAGATCCACCCAAGACTCTTAATATAGTCCAGCATGTGGACTAGTGTAGTGTATGTAGGTAAAGGAACTGTAATTAGAACCACTGCTAGAGGATATCCAGCCAGGCAAATGGTAGACCAAGACTCCTGATTATATTTTCCCTCCCTAGGAGAGCCCGGCTTCCACACATACATACTCCTCAGTCAGAGATAAGAATATATGGTGTCCCTTGTACCTATTCCCTGCCCTTGCCTGGACCAGAGAAACAGTCTTGAATCATTTCAAGTCTCTACTTAATCACAATGTGAGAGAGTAGCTTGTTTGCTTGTCTGTCTTCTCCCTTAAGGAAAGAAGATTTGCCTCATCAGTCTTCTCTCCTAGCATAATGCCAGGTGCAAAAGGAGCTCCCCTCAAAATGTACATTGAAGTAAAAGAGGAGGCTGGCAAGCAGGCAACATGGGAAATTCACGTGATGAATATCATGCTTAGAAAGTGAAGTGACAGATGTCAGGCCACTTCTACTATCTCAAAGAGGCCCAGGCCAGAATGCCTGGTTTCAAATCCCAGCAGTGCTGCTTACTAAACTTTGTAGAAGTTACTTCAATTTTTTGTGCCTTAGTTTCCTCAAATGTTAAAAGGAAATAATAGTACCTACCACATAGGATTACTGTGAGAATTAAAAAGGCATATAAAGGCTTGACACATGGTAAACACTTGATAAATGTTATCTAATGCTGTTGTATATATTACCTGTCCCTCACCTGGTACAGTAGGAAGTCTTTTCATCAAAGAAAATAGAAATAGTCATTACGGTGAAGTATCATAGAATACTGAAATGGACCTTTTGTCATTCTTTTGGTTGTCCAGCTCAAAATTCCTTTCCTGAGTCTAAATGGGAGGCCTCTCACTAAGAAGCTTATAAAGTCAGACACAGGATGAAAATTCAGGACTCCCTTACAGCTAGGGCTTATATCCTATGATCCAGGCCTAGCAAAAGGATTTAGTGACACCAAGCAGTAGGGATGAGGGAACTGTAGCATAGTCATGCCCACTTTTTCCAGAGACAGCAATAATGATGGTTCCAGCAGCAGTATGTAGGGTCACTGCTGGCAGTGCAAGATAAGTGGCATCTTCACAGGCTATACTGGTAACATAACTATGGCTGGGTCCTTGTCTGCTGCCAATATCCCCATGTTCCTGCCGATTTTGCAGCCCACAACTCTATCCTCTCCAGAAATGCTTCAAACCACCCATTGTCCTTTTCTGCTTCTATCAGCTTGTTTTTTTTTTCCCCCTTGGTGCAATTTAACCTGCCAGACTAATACAGATTATTAGGTCAGATGGCTTAATAAGATATAAGTGCAGTATTTCAAATTTGTTTTATTAGTTTTTTGATTTGCAGTGTGTCTTCTACTTGGCTCCTGTTCAGGGATAATTTTTCTTGGATGATTTTTGTTTTAGTAATTCTGAGATGCTAAAGAAATATTTTGTTGTTGTGCCGTTTGACAGCCTTCCTCTTCTCCTTTTCCCTCTACTCTTTAATTAGTGTGGGGAGTGTGAGTCAGGATAACCAAATTTTAATTGACTAGAATCTACCTTTAGGTAGAAGAAATCAGGCAACTGATGAGTGTAGAAATAAAGGAAAACGAAGGGAGAGAAGCAAAACCAGTGCCTTGTGCAGGAGAGTATCACAAGAGAACTGTAAGTTCATTTAATTTAACTGGTTTATTTTCTAAGTAAAGAGCTTATAACAGAGAACATACAGCTAATGTGTGTTCAAGATACAACTAATTGCATCTTCTCACTTAGTGCAGGGCTCTTGCCTCTATCTATTATACCAAGAAGCAAATGACCTGAAAGCAATCTGAGATCAGGTTAAATTCAACCCAATTAATTATACTTTTTAAGTTTATGGTTGTGTATGATAAGAATTTACATATTCAAGAGCTTTTATAATTTAAAAAGCACTTGGTTCATTAAATTCTCTCAACTTCTCTTAGATAAGATAGTTAGCACTTTAAAAAGAGAGATGTTGGTATTCAAGTCTTGATAACATTTTTAACATCCCTCCTATCTCTCTGACTGCCCTGTCTCCCTTTTTTGTTTTGCTTTTGATGTTGTAGCTACAAAAAAAGACAGGAAGAAAGCAGTATTAATGTATTTGAACAAAAGGGTCTCTTGATTGGAACCATCATAAAAATATATTGGATGCTGTTATTAATCTCCGTTTACAAATGAGGAAACAGAAGCTCAGAGGAATTAAGTGACTTGGAGAATATGAAATAATCACTAAATGGCAGAACTATGGTTCATTTAAAATATACATATAATATATATTGAGTATTTAATGTGTCAGGCTGGGTAAATAATATATAGTCAGATAACCAGAAGTTTCTATAACCAGTATATTACATTCTAAACCACTATTATTGAAGTTTTTACTGTACAATATGCTGTAATTTTAGCAGCTGGCCATAAATAAATACTTTTCTACTTACACAAGATTCATGTTGCTCCATCTCTTTGGAGACTGATCTTGAAATATATTAGACTAAAAGTTCTATCTCAAAGTCACTCATTTCCCTGGATTCTCTAAAGTAAAATAGAAAGCTGTGAACAAAATATTGACGATATGAAGTTGCATCACTGTATAATCAATTATTAAAACCTAGATTTAACAAGTTATTTTCATTTTCAGGCTAATGGCATATAAAAAGGGTATTTTATTCTCTGCATAGTTTTTCCAACATATTTGTATAGATTATGAAAGTCATTTGTGAAAGGAAACTAATTCTCTTGGAACATAAAAGGAATAATATATATCTTTGTATATAGTGGAAAATACCATTCTTGTATATTTCGCTAAAACAGACCATTAGCACAAGACCTAAATATTGATGACATCCAGGGTTTTCGACGAAAATTCATTGCCTCTTTTTCCTCAGAAAGTTGAAAGAAAAACGAGGAGAGCTTTTAAATAAAAACTAAATAATGGTGCCGGCATCATTGGGCAAAGACGCAGAAGAAATGGTAAGATACGGGCGGGCAATCTCACAACAGTGTCATCAATAACAAAAACTTTCTAACAAATTTCAGGTGGCTGTTAAACCTCTTAGACAGCTGGTTGATAAAGGTAGTTTTATCAAAGGATCGTCTCCTCTTTCATCAACGCGTCAGTGCCCAAACTAATAGCCCCTACTCCGCCCCGCGCCCCTTTCCTCCAGGCTGCGTCAGCGTAGCTCTCCTGGCCACGCCCCCTCCCGTCCGTCGCAAGGTCCCTCCCCTTCCATCTTCCACTTCCTGGCAGCAGCTCGCCCGTCTTCTCGGGACCTGATTGGCTGATGTGGCAACCGCCAACGGCTGCGGAGTTTAAACCCGAGGCTCGGCCACCGGCGGCGATCTTCGGAAGCTGGATGGTGGTGCCCCGCAAGCTGAAAAAGCGGTAAGCGATCTGTAACATTTGGCATGGCCACCCCCTGTCTGGCGGGATCCGTGCCTTTCCCGGGCTGAACTTTTCGGCTCTCCCCTCCCGAGCCTTCGGTCGGCGGAGCCCCGCGCGACCGGCGGTCACGCCCACCCTCCGCCTTCAGGTATCCGGAACCGCGGCCCTACCGCCCGCTCCGAGGGCCTTGTTGTTGTAGTACCTGGTTTGCGCTCAAGGCGCTCTCTCTTATCCCGGGTGTTTGAACATCCGGCCGGATGACGGGGACGAGCCGCCAGTTAGAAGGTCGGCTCCTTTGGAGAAGGGATTTCTGTCTTTGTGACCGCTCTACTCCCTAATTTTAGAACAATATCTAGCCCGTTGTGAGCGCTCAATAAGTATCTGCTGAATGAACGTTAGAGACTGCTTACCCAAGTTCTTGAAGGAGCCCTCTCTGGAGCGCTCCTTTAGGAGCGAGTCTGGTCGAAGGTGAACGGGAGATGGGAGACTGGGAAGAACTTGGAACTCGAACTAGGTCTCGATGTATAGGAAGTATTTTGGTAGAGAATAGGGACGATGATTTTTCTAGATGAGGGATCCAGTTCAGGAAAATTGGACCCAAACCTCACATCCCAATCTACCTTTACAATTTATTTAGGATCTGACCACTTCTCAGTACCTCTACTGCTACCAGTTTAGCCCAACGGACTAAAGTGTCTCACCTGAATTACTGCAATAGCCTCTTATCCCCCTGCTTCCACTCCCGCCCTCACTGATTTAAAGATAGGCGAGATGCTGGCCAGAAAAGAGCTGCATAGTAATAATAATGTTAGTGAATGTTGACTATGTGCCAGATTCAGTACTAGGCTCTGCCTATACATTGGCTCATTTATTCCCTACGACGAGATGTTAAGATCACATAGCTATTAAATATTGGAAGTGGGACTCCAACACAATCCAACCACTATTTATAATACCTCAGTTATGGCAAGCCACTCAGGAATGGTGGTCCAAGGGCCTGGCTTTGGCTCCTAAAGTGTTACTTGGTCACGTTGTTAATGTGGAGGGGTGACAGGACAGTGTTAAGGAAGGCTCTCTGATTTCTGGCATGAGCATTTGGGTGAGTGGTTGATAGTGCCATTTATTAAGTTAGGGAACTAAGAAGCACTTATTGGGGAGGGTTGTTTAGCTGTGGTTTCCTAATTAGTAAAGTGAGATTTGATCTTGACTGGATTTTTTAGAAATGGACTAGATTTCTATGGTAGGATCTCTTTCAGATGTGTGAGATGCAACAGTTTGCATGGAGTTTCTGTGTGTGCCTTTGTCCTACTACCTGCAGAATAGATAGTGATCTTTGATTTTACTTAAAGTTCCTCTTAGGCAAAACTTTTAGAAGAAGCATTCAACATTAGTGTTGGAAAATTCCTACTTCAATTTCTTCCCTATTGTAGAAATTTCTTTTAAAGTCATCTTACCATTATTTGCTTGATATTTCTCAACATCTGCTCAACACTTTCAAAGGAGACTCATTCCAATATTGGACTATTTTTACTATTTAAAATTTATTCCATTTATCCATTGCCATTTCTTCAACAAATGTTTATTCAGTACCTGCTATGTGTGAGGTATTCTTCTAGGCACTGAGGGTACAGAAACAAACATTTGACAAAAATCTATGCCCTCACAGAACTTACATTTTAGTAGAAGAAGATAGACAATAAATTAAATAAGAAAATTATGTAATTTTATGTTACACACTAAGTCAATAGAGGAAAAGTGAAATAGAGTCAGGTGTGCAATTTTAAATACTTTGGTCTGGGAAAGCTCACTAAGAAAGTGACATTTAAGCAAAGACTTGAAGTTAGCAAACCATGTGATTATTTGAAGGAAGAGTTGCTACAAAGGAAAAAATGGAATACAAAGGTTCTGCAGTGGGAGCATACCAAGCTGGCCAGTGTGGCTAGGGCTTATTGAGTAAAAGGGAGTAGTGAAGAGGTCAGATAGGTGCTGATGGAGAATTGGGGAAGGGGAGAAGTATCAAATTGTGTACCATATAGGCCATTGCAAGGATTACGACTCAACTCTTGAGTGAGATGGAAAGGCACTGGAGGGTTTTTAACACAAGAGTAACATGAATTTACTTAAGTTTTAAAAGGGTTAAAACCCTCAGTTACTGGGTTGAGACTAGATAGTAGATGAGAAGGTAGAAGCAAGGACACCATTTAGGTAGCAGTAGCAATGATGTACATGAGAGAGAATGGCAACTTGGATCAGAGTGGTGGCAGTAGAAATAACGATAAGTAAACTATATGGCTCTGTTGTGAAAGTCAGACCAGCATGAATGATGATAGAGTAGATGTGGGATGTGAGGGAAGAGATTTCTGACCTGAGCAACTAGAAGGATAGAGTTCCATAAGTGAGATGGAGAGGAAATAGTGGAACAGGTTTGTGGGGGGGAGGTTAGGGCATGTTAAATTTGAGATTCAGATTAGATATCCAAATTGGAGATGAGGAGGAGGCATTTGGATGAATAAGTCTGGAGTTGATTGGGAATATAAATTTACAAGTCATCAGCATTTAGAATTAAAAGCCAGGATACTGAATGATAGCCCCAAGGGAGTATATGTAAATAGAAAATAGATGAGACCCAAAGACTGAGATCTGAGACACTCCAATAGTAAAAGGAAAGAGAGCTGAAAGATAAGCAGCAGAAGAAACTTAGAAGTGGTTAATGAGGAAGGAGAAAACCCAGAAGAATATGGTGTTTTGGAAGCCAGCTGAAGAAAGTATTTCAAGGAGAGAATGATCTGATATTAAGTACTGCTTACAGAGCAAGTAAAATGAGAAATGGACCTTGACTACTGTATTTGATTTGGCAACAGCAATTTAGTGACTTTATCAATTTGTGTATGGTAGGAGGAGAGCAAAAACTTGATTGGAGTGGATCAAGAGAGAATGGAAAGGAATGATTTAGAGACAGCAAGTATAGACAACTCTTTAAAGGAGTTTTGCTGTAAAGGGAAACAGAAATAGAGTAGTGACAATCTAGCATCAAGAGAACACTTGTATTTTCTTAAATGTCTATTTTCATGCATTTACACATGCCATTCCTTCGTTCTGGAATACCCTTGCTAATCTTGATACTTAACAAAGTCTTCATTTTTAAGACTTATTTATTCATTTAAAAAGTATTCGCTATGGTGATGTTATTTGCCAGTCACTGTTCTGAGTTGGGCAATATGTCAATGACTAAAAAAGACAAAAATCCGTGACCTGTGAAACATAAATTCTAGTTGGGGAAGACAGACAATAAGTAAATTCCCTAGTATATAAAATAATGATTTAAATGCTATGGAAAAAAATAAAGAAGGGTAAGAACTATCGGACATACTGGGGGAGGAGCTATAGTTTTGAAAGGTCTCACTGAGAAGGTGACATTTGAACAGAGACTTGAAGGAGAATGAATGAGCCATTTATGTACCTAGAAGAAGAGTTTTCTCTATAGAGAGGATAACCAACAAAGGACCTGAGGCTGAAGAGTGCCTGATGTATGCCAGGAGTAGTGAGATCTTGGTGGCCAGTGTGTCCTGAAAGGAAGGGGCAAGGGGAGAGAAAGAGTTCAAATTAGAGAAATGGGAAGAAAAAGAGTTGGTGGAGGGACTTCTAGACCGTTGTAAGGATTTTGGATTTGACTGAGAGAAATGGGAACCATTGAAGAGTTTTAGATTGTATAGGCCAATAAATATACTGTAGTGAGGGCAGGAGTGGGAGCAGGGGGATAAGAGGCTATTGCAGTAATTCAGGTGAGACATGTTAGTCTGTTGGGCTAAGCTGGTAGCAGTGGAGGTACTGAAAAGTGGTCAGATCCTAAATATATTGTAAAGGTAGATTGAGATGTGACATTTGGGGCCAGGGCAACTGAAAGGATGGAGTTGCATTAACTGAAATGAGGACGGCCCTGTGAGTGAAGCAGGTTTGGGCTGTATAAGTTCGATATACTTGTTTTTGTCATCCAAGTAGAATTGTGAGTAGACAACTATATGAATCCAGGGAAGTTCAGGAAAGACATCCAAAGTGAGGACATAAATTTTTGAGTTCTTGGCTAGGTAGTATTTTTACCATGACTGTGAACTCACCAAAGGAGTGAGTGTAGATAAACTGAAGCCATCCAAGGAGATAACCTATTATAGGCTGGAAGAATCTGTAAAAGAGACAAGAAGGAACAGCGAGTTAGGGAGAAAAAAACTCAGGAGTCTGGTGTTCTGGAAGCCAAGGATAGGTAGTTTTTGAAGAGGAAGGAGAAATTAACCATGTTAAATGCTACTTACAGATCAAGTTAGGTAAGGACTGAGAATGGACCATTATCAGATTTAGCAGTATGGAAGTCATTAGAAACCTCGGCAAAGCAGTTTTGGAGTAGTCAAAGTTTAAGTGAAAGAATTGGAAACTGTGATTTTAGACAGTTCTTTCAAGGAGTTTTGCTGTAAAAGGACCATGAAAAAAATGAAGTGGTAGTTTGAGGCTGAAGTAGGAAGGAGAGAGGGTTTTTTATGATGAAGGAGTATTTCTGTATATTGATGAGATTGATCTAGTGGAGAAGGAAACAACTGGTGATTTAGAGGAAAGAATTGTTGGAGTTATGCCTCTGAGGAGGCAGGAAGGCATGAGATCCAATACACTGACCTCTATGTAAGTAAGGCAAGCTTGGCCTTAGAAAGATAGATAATTCACCCATAATAATATGAGAAAAGACAAATGCACAAATAACAGATGATAATGGGTAGGTAATTGTGATGGGAATTTTGACAGAGGCCTCTACAGATTGCTTTAGTGTTCTCGGAGAATAACAGTGAGCCGGGATATGAAATTACCAATTTATAAAGAGGAGCGATCCAGGAGTTGGCAGTTGACAATAGCACTGAAGGGTAAGGGGTAATAGAGCCAAAAGACATATTCAAGCTGGAGGATACTTGTCTGCAAGCATGAATGTGGTGGCATCTGTCAGGAGAGCGATGGGAAGAATAAAGGTTATTGCCTGACAGGACTTTAGAAGAATCCATCCACATCCTCCCGGGAGAGGCTGGTTGGAGAAGATTAAGGGAATGTTTAGGGAAGAGGTTTTGATGATGGTGGATTGTAAGGACTTCACAAGTTGGGCAAGGGTGATATATGGAGACTGTATTAATTTCCTGAGGCTGCTGTAAACAATTACCACAAACTGGGTGGCTTAAAATAAACAAAATTTATTTTCTCATAGTTCTGGAGGCCAAAAGTTCAAACTCAGTATCACTGAGCTGAAATCAAGGTGTCTGAAGGGCTGCCGTACCTCTGGAGGCTCTAGGGGAGAATCCATTCCTTGACTTTTTCAGTTTCTGGTAGCTGTCAGCAGTCCTTGCCTGCTGCCCATGTCAATCCAATCCCTGCCTCTTTTCTGTAAGGACACCAATGATGGCATTTGGGGGCCTACCTAGATAATCCAGGATAATCTCCCCATCACAAGCTCCTCAATCACATCTGTAAAGACCCTTTTTTCATTTTAGGTTTAGAATGACATGGATTAGGATCTCTTTGGGGGGTCATTTTTCAGCCTACCACAGGACCAAATGAGGGATGTGCAGAGCTGAAGGGGGATTAGGGTGAGGGAGATAAGGATGACCTGAGAGGCTGGAGATTCTTGTGACTGATGTAAAGAGTATAGTGAGGTTAGTCCTGCGGATTAAAGGTAGATACTAGTGGAGAAGTTGAGTACTGGGGATTAGGCAGGGGCAGGTGCAGGTGACAAGGTTTCTTCTAGATCTTTGCAGATGGAGGTAAGGAGCCTTGGGGAAGGGATAGGGGCTTGGGAAGTTGGTCTCGTCCAAGTACATGGCTTAACATCAACTGTACTTTCTAAGTAAAACCTTTTCTGATTCTTTTCCCCAGCCCAGACAGAGTTATCGCTTTCTATGCATTGTGTATTATATTCATTATTCTTGTCATATTGTAATATGATTATCTTCTCATTTCCATTATTAGATTTTAAGGTCTAATAGACAAATAGACAAGTTTAAGATTTTCTGCCTACTGCCCCCCATCCCCAACAAATAAGATTAGATATATCTCTTCTGTGCATATCTCTGAGGTTACACTTTTTACATTGTATCAATATAGTGCCTGTACCCATATTGGATTATGCATTTCTATACAGTCATATCTTGTTTTCTGTCCCCAGTCTAGCCTAGCTCTTGGCATGTAGATGTAACAGTATATATTTAAATGAAAAAACAAAGTCATTGAACTTTTTTGGATTCACTTTAAAACCAATTTTGATTATATTCATGCTTTTCAGATTTTATACAACAGGTTTTGTAAACACTTATGTACAAACAAATTATATCACTTAAGTTATGATTGTTACTTTTTAGAATGTTTCAGTGAACCTTTTTCTTTTATTAATCAGTACTGTGATTGATTTATTTCTTTCTCTCTTTCTCTCTTTCTCTTTCTTCAGTGATGGAGTACCCAGTGACAGAAACTGGCTCACTTTTTACCTCAGGAATTAAGAGACATGTGAAAGACAAAAGAATTTCAAGGACTGCTAAATTGAATGTTTCTCTTGCTTCAAAAATCAAAACAAAAATAATAAGTAAGCACCATTAGTTTTAAAGTATACTCACATTATTACTTTTCCCTGGAGAATTAGTAGAGTATTTGGTACTTTATTTTATCACGTATAGACAATGACTGTTTTTGTTAACTGATAGTTTTTTTCCACTCTGTTCTTCCTATCTCCTTTAACTCCTGTTGAATGGTTATGATTATTTACCCTCAGCTGTGACAGCTCAGTTTTCAGCAGTGAGGCTGGTATAGCCTAAGGCAGCTACCTCCTATCCTACCAATGCGACATTCCTAGAAAAGAGGTTAAAAAAAGTGGCAAATTGTTCTGGCATGCTGTAGCAATTGAATGATGGATGATCTAGAGGTGGTTGGCCCAGACAAGGTGCTGTAGTGGGTGATTTTATATGGCCAGAGCTCCTTATGAGGACACTAAGCACTTTAGAGATGGGTTTCACGGATTCTGGAGCTAAGATGTCAGAAGGAAGGGAGGTGGAGGGAAGGGGAAAAACTCCCCAAGATAAATTTTCATTACTTTGGAAAATTATCTTACTGGTTCATACCTATCTTAGCAGGAGCAGGAGAGATTTCCTGCTAATATAGTACCTGGGAAGGGTGACTGTGTACGTTGTGAAATAACTGAACCTTCTGAGTATCTTTAAATTATAATATTGCTCCTACTCAGGTCTTGAGGGCCATGTGGTGTATTAGACCACCTCCTATAGTGGCTATTTCCTGTTCTCTTTGGCAGAACCATTGCATTCTCACTGTTAGGAAAGAATATACTGAGTTTGAGGAATGCAACAGGAAAATGTTATTATTTTTTACCTTCTGTAAGTCTTAAACTGGTTCTAGTCTCTCTCCATTTGCTATGTGAAAGGTGGTTCGCTGTCTAAAACTACTTTCTGTGTGCCAAAGATAAAGTACTTTTTTAGAAATTGATTTTTAGGTGCCAGACTTTATCTGAGTATTTAAAAAACATTATTACTTTTATAAACATTTTACATATACTATATTTTTTTTTCAGTGGGATACGTTATTAAATAGTGGCATATAAATTAAAATTATGAAAATAAGAGTATGCTCTAAGTGTTCAAAGGGAACACACTATATTTAAGATGAGCTTTACCAAAGAATCCACAATTAAATTTCTTTCCTAACAACAGAAAAGCATTTCTAATTTAAATTATGTTTACATAGTGCTTGTAGAGGGAAGGGGTCAGGTTTAGATTTTAATAGATGCCTACATATAAGAGGTAGGATATTGAGAATGAAGGTAGAATATCGTACAGGGTTTAGATGATCTATCCAACATCATAGTGAGTATGCTCCCTTTCACTCACCGTCTTGAAAGATGGTCTGTAGGGGCATTAGCTAATTTGTTCAGTTTTGGAGCCACAGAAACTGGCTTTAAGTTTTTCAGATTGTCTACCCTAATTCCTGTGGGGCATCTCCAGTTAGAGCTGCAAGACCAGCTTCTCCATTCTACCTCCTAGTCCAGGGTAGAAAGGAAAGTAGGGCAACAGGTATTAAGATTTAATTTTTGTGACTGATCTAATTATCTAGAATGCTGTGTCTTTTTACTTGAGTCCTCTTATTCCTAACTCTGTATTCACAGACATTATGCATTCCTCATGTGTCTTTTATTCATCATCTTCTATCTAGCTTTTATTTCTTCATTTCCAAACTCTAAGTACATTTTTTTCAAAACTATGTATTGTCATTCTCTTCTTTTCCAACCTTCAATTAAAACTTATAAAGTGAAATACATTTTGTCTAAAATAGTTTTATTAAGGAATAGGAAAATTTGTTAAGGTATATGTTTAATATTAACCATTAAAATTTTTTTACAGACAATTCTTCTATTTTCAAAATATCTTTAAAGCACAACAACAGGGCATTAGCTCAGGCTCTTAGTAGAGAGAAAGAGAATTCTCGAAGAATTACAACTGAAAAGATGTTACTGCAAAAAGAAGTGGAGAAACTGAATTTTGAGAACACATTTCTTCGCCTAAAGCTAAATAATTTGGTATGGAAACTATAATGTGCTTGAATTCTAAATTACAACTAAAATCTTAACTATATTGTTATAGAAGTTCTAAAAATGTTTTTTTGAATCTCTAATTATTATAAAAAATATTGTAAGGGTGTGCTATGTGGGAAAACCGTAATAAAATAGGTGTCTTAAATCTACATTCTAAATGTGTACTTGTGGCTCTGCAAAACAGTATAATATTTTGATCAACATTTGATTGCTTATCATAAGCAAAGCTTGGTGCATTAATACATTTTAACAAGTCGGGCATAATTCCTCCAGTGAATTGAAAAGAAGGGAGTTCCCAGAGTATTCGTATTTTCCTTTAATCCCAAGCATTTCACTGCCTGCAAGTCAACTAGATCAAAGATTGTAGTAGTTGCATTTCCTTTCAATTCCCAACTCTGTCCATGGACAGAGCAATAAGAGCCAATGATTAGCTAGGCTGCGACTATACCTCTAACTCTCAAATGAGTAGAAATTAATTTAAAAATGGAAAAACGACCTACTGCAGTTCAGGGTAAAAGCCCTGTGGCTGACAAGCTATGTTCACTTGCCATCTAATATGTTATTATAAGAAGGTACAAAAATGTTTATAAGAAAATTTATAATTGATAGTTCAAAAGCATTCAAAAATGAAAAAAAGTATTCAAAATGTGGGTATATATTTGTCTATCTGAGTGTCTATTTGAACTATACAGTATTGCACCTTTTTAGCTCAATGTGATCTCAATTTTTAGCCCAGTGTTATCTCAGTTATTTTCTAAGACTTCTCAACTGATGGTATTCGTAAATTTATGATATAATAAACTTCAGATCTTGATTAAAAAGAGGTCTTTTTTTTTTACACATATAGAATAAGAAGCTTATAGAAATAGAAGCACTCATGAACAATAACATGATAACTGCAATTGAAATGAGCACTCTTTCTGAGGTAAGTAGAATTTGTAAGTATAATTTTTTAGCATTACTGAGAATAATTGAGATTGGTTAAGTAGCATCAAAGTGAGAGATTCATATCTTAAACTTTGTGCAAAGGAATGATGATAATATTAACTGGTTATTGAAATTTTTATATAAAAATTAGGTTTTGATTACAAGTAACAAACAGAATTAGACAACTCAGGGGAACATAATGGCCCCAAAACAGACTGAAAAACATAAGATACATTAGTAGAAAGGTATTTCAAATCAGGAAAGAATTCATATTATTAGAAAAAGATGGATACAATAGGAAAACTGAGGAAAAAAATAGAGGCAGATCCTACTTTATATCATTCTCTAAAATAAATTCTAGATGGATTTAAATGTAAAATAGGAATTATATAAAATGAGAAGAAATTATGAATTGATTCACATTAGGTAGGAAAGGCCTTTCTGTGCCTAGAAATAAAGATAGAAGGAAGCTATCGATGGATTTTCTCAAAAAAAATTTTTAGGCTAAAAATCATGACAATAAAAAGTAAATTGAATTGAAGACTGAGAAAATTAAGCAGATGGCAGATAAAATATTCACAATAGTTAAGAAGTTATAATCTAGCATGAGCAAAATAAAATCAATAGAAAAATCAGGAAGTAAGGACCAAATATTAGTGAAATTATCTCAGTTATCTAAATAGGAAAACAAATTGTTGAAGGAATAACTAATGAGAAGGTAAAATATGTATGATACGGAAAGTGAAGAAAGGTTAGTGAAGTTCCAAGTGTAGATAAATTTCTTGATAGATTCTAGAAGCAGTTTAGTGCTTCAGAGGATGGCTTTTTAAATGAGATTGTCTATATTTAGATCCAAGCTCTGCTACTTCCTGGTTATGTGACCTTGGCCTTAATCTCTTTGAACCTCAGTGGCTTCATCTACATGGTATGGATAATGGCAGTATATCTACAAAGAGTTAGTGTAAGAGTTTAATGTGGCTAGCATGTGTCCTCACAGTGCAATAAATGTTAGCTATCATTACTTTTTTTATTGTATATATATTTTCCCAATTTTCTGCAAATTTTCCTTTTAAAAACTTTTAAAAGTCATTTATAAGTCTCTTAAATGCATAGTCATTGTGGTAAGAAGATATGAACTCTTTCAACCTGTGTGGTCAATGTTTAGCTCCTTTGTCAGAATTTTTATAAAAGCTAGGCAAAGAATAGGTACTTTGTTGTCTAACTTAATCCACATTTGGATGAAGAAAGAATTTGTGTAAATGTCCCTGTGGAATAATTTTTTCAGGAGGTTTAGTTACTAGCATTATAAATTTGATTCCTAGGACAACCAGTCTGTAGAGGTATGCCGTATACAGTTAGCACTCTCTGAGGAAGAGATGCTTTTCACTTTGTGGGTAGATAGCTGAGTCAGGGAGGGGGCTTTGTTTTGCTGCTCAGCTTGCAGAGCTGAATTGAATTGCCTTGAATAAATTACTAAGACTAGAATCAGATATCGTGGCGGGGAATGCAGAGTCACTATAGGAACTGACTTGGAGAGAAAGAAGCTAATTGGCAAGATGTGGACAAGGGGGAGGGTCATGTCATCCAACTTCAAGGAACTTCAGAGAACAGGTAGCCCTAAAAAACATTGCTCAGATGTTCGTTGTGAGTTATGCGATATAAATCCCCTTTTCTTGTTGAACTCTTTAAAAAATTATTATTAAAGCCAACATTGCTCTGAGATGCTTTTTGTATGGTTCTCTTTGGAGAAATTGAAGAGGGCTGAGATCAGCATCTGAATATAGGAAAAATAAAAAACAGGGTCAGTAGATGAAGTAGCTGAAGGGTGAAGGGACAGCATACTACTTCGGTGTTCACTTTCTTGGACTTCTAATTACTTAACAGACTAACTTTTGCATATCAAGTTTTGAAATTTTCTTTTTAGTTGAGGATGGGGAAGACAATGGGTAATAGAGTGGTCCTAATATTGGAACAGTATTAAAAAGTATAGAATGATGTCTCACACATGCTTTGTTCTGCCTCTGGCTACTTCTCCATTCTCTTTTTCCCACACCTCATACACGTAACTGCTTTCATTTGTTTCTTTGTATCAAAACAAAAATATATGAATGTTTTCTTAATTTTCTTTCTTACACCAAAGATAACATACTATACCAACTGTTCTATGCTTTCTTTTTTTTTATGTAACGTATCTTGACTATCTCTCCATTTTTTTTTTTTTTTAGCCTTGCTCAGGATAGATCTAGAGTGGACTTCTAATCTATCTAACTAGTCTTCTGCTGTTGGACACTTGGGTTGTCTTTTGCTGTTGGCTTAGGATGCAAAAATATTGTCTCCCATCTTCCAAAAAAAAAGAAAAGAAAACCTCATACTCCACTTACAGCTCCCACCCCCAGCTACTATCTCATTTTCCTCTTTACCTTTATTGCAAAATTCCTTTTTAGCACCTGCGGTGATGATCATACAGTCTTTCTTTATAGGTGTATTAATATGACTTATTTTAGTAGCTTTCCTAATTTTGCAATTCTGGAATAAACTTCAGAAATGATTTATTTTTCTTTAATGTGCTGCTGAAGTCTTTTTGCTAGGATTTTGTTTAGGAATTTGTTATTGCTATTCATAACGGAGGTTTCTTTGAAGTTTTCTTTTTATACAATCTTTAGGCACTGATAAAAATGTTACATACATTAAACTCATAAAAAGAATTTGGATGTTTTCCGATGCTCTAGAAAAATGATATAGTATTAGAATTATTTCTTCTTTAAAAGTTTCATAGAATTCTCCTGTAAAACTGTCTGGAACTGGGTCTTTCTTGGTTGGGGGTCATTGTTCTTTGTTAACTTAAACTTAAGTAATTAGGAAATTTTCTTTCTCCCTTTTGTGGTTAGTTTTATTCAATTTTATTTTCTTAGAAAGATACTGATTCATCCCTGTTTTCAAAATGATTTGCCTAGTGTTGACCAGTGTAGTCTGTTACTCTTTTAATTTTGTCTGTGTTGTATTTTCCCAGTTGATTAGTTTTGTGTATTTGAGCTTTCCCCTGTTCCCTCCCACCGCTACTAAATTAGGTGGTTGTGGTTTTTCTTTTTCTTTTCTAAAAGAGCCATCTTTTGGATTTAATTTTGAGTTTTACTATTTTGGTCTTTCAAACTTATTAATTATTGCTTTTATCTTTAGTAGTAAGTCCTTCTGCTTTTCTGTGGTTTATTGTTACCTTTCTAACTTTGAGTCAGAAGCTTATTTCATTTATTTTTCATTCTTAACTGTAGGTAATGTGTTATTTCTCTCACATTGCTCTCAAGATTTTTGTCTTTGTCTTTAGTTTTGAGAAGTTTGATCACTATGCTGTGTCTTGGCATAGATTTCTTGGAGTTTATCCATTATGGGGTTCACTCAGCTTGAATATACAGATTAATTTCCTTTGCCAAATTTGGGGCATTTTTTAGCCATTATTTCTCCAAAACTTTTTCAGCCCTGTCCAAGTCTTTCTCCTTGCCTTCTGGGACTCTGATGACATGACTGCTGTACCTTTTGTTATAGTCTCACAAATTCCTGATCCTGTGGTAACTTTTTTTCAGTCTCTTCTCTCTTGTTCAGATTTGGGTACTTTCTATTGCTCTGTCTTCAAGTTCACAGGTTATTTTCCCCCTCTGTCCTTTCTATTTTGCTATTGAGTTTTTAATGTTTTATTTTAGTTATTTTTTAGTTTTAAGTTTTCATTTCATTTTTCTTTACATCTTCTATTTATTTGCTGAGACTTTTTTTCTTTGCTGAAATTTTTTGTTGTTGTTTTAAGCATGTTAGTAATTGCTTATTGAGGCATTTTATGATAGTTGCTTTAAAATCATTGTTTGAGAATTCCAACATCTATATCATCTTGATGTTGGTGTCTGTTGATTGTCTTTTTACACTCAAACTTGATTTTCCTAATTCTTGGTGTGATGAGTTATTTTTTATTATATTGTGAATATTTTAGGTATTATATTAGGAGACTCCAGATCTTATTTAAACTTCTGTTTTAGCAGGTTTCCTCTGACACTGTGCCTGTGATAAAGGGAAGAGCCATGTACCGCCAAGCGGGGATCAAAGTTTAGGTTCCCCACTCAGCCTCTGTTGACACACTGGTGGTGAGGGGTGTCTCCTAAATGATGGATAAGGCTGGGAGGTCAGGCTGACACCACCCTCATGTGCCTCATGACTTTTGTAGCCTCTGTTAACACCATGATTGGAGGGAAATTGAAGGGGGAAGTTATTACCTTTAAAGAATAGTGAAAATCCTGGCTTTCTGCTAGACCTCTTTTGTCACCCCCAGAGGAGAGGGAGAGGGGCTTCTTGTACTACCAAGTTAGAATGGAAGTCTAGTGTCCCCTGTGTTCTTCACTGATACTGCTGCGGGCTTGTTACCACCGGCTGTCCCAGCTCTCCCCTTGGCCTTTTCTGATAGTACCCCTGGTTTGGAGAAGAGTTTCCTTATTATAGCCTGGTGCGTGTGGAAGTCTAGGCTCCCCATTTGACTATTGCACCTTCGTCAAAAATTAATTGAGCAAATATATGGATCTATTTCTGGAACTCTGCTCTATTTTGTTGATCTATTTATCTGTTTTTATGCTAACACTATATTGTCTCGATTACAATAGTCCTCGAACTTTGTTCTTCCTTTTCAAAGTTGTTTTAGCTATTCTAGAACCTTTTCATTTTCATATTAATTTTAAAATTAGCTTGTCAATTTGGCCATACCCTTGTTTCTATTGCATGTTAGCACTGTAATAGGAAAACATGGTTGTATGTTGCCTAATTTTGTAGTCTTTTTTAAATAATTAAACATGTTTAGAAAATGTGAGAAAATTTAGCAACTATAAACAAAATTTAAAAGATATATTAAAATTACACAAACTTTGAATTTTAAAAGACTACTTAAAAATATATATCATAGAATCCAATAATATATCACATGTAGACATTAGTGTATTGCATATATAGCTGACCTTTGAACAACATGGAGTGCAGGGGTTAGGGGTACCTACCCTCGCACAGTCAATCTACACGTCAGTTAAGTAGGCCTTCTGTCCAACAGTGGATTGAAAACACGGAATATGTAGAGATGTGGTGTATGTGTGGGTTACACGTGTTATTTATTCGTATGCCTCAGAGAAAGTTTGGGAGGTCGTATACCAAAAATAGTGGTGATTATCTTTGGACCTGTGTTTAGCCTGTCGTCACATTATTCTCATTGAACTATTGAAGACTAATGTAAGAATTTTTTTTATTACTGTTGCTATCCTTGTATAATTTAGCACTTTAATAAGAAACATATTTAATGGGATTAAAATTTCTGTTCATTTTCTTTATCCTTTTCAAAAATAGTTCCATCAGAGTCCCTTTCTACTGCCAGCTAGCAAGAAGAAACGGGTTAGTAAACAGTGCAAGTCTATGCGTCTTCCATTTGCAAGGTAATCACTTCAAAACTTAGTTAAATTTTAACTTGCACACTTCTACCTAAGTTGGGCTTGGAATGTTTTTATTTGGTTCACTTCCTTGAAACATAGAGAAACACTTAAAAATAAATAATGAAATACTTGTTAGCATTGTACCAGTAAAAGAAATTAAAGATGTAATATAATAATATTAAGTTTTATATTTTGAAACATAAAACTTTCCCATAGACTTTAGAGAAGAAGGAGGCACAGATGGACCTTTAGTTACATGAGTTTGAATTACGCTGGTTTATAGTATTTAGATTTTTATATAACAGTAATTATTTGTGTGTGTTATACAATGTTTGGGTTTCATCAACCTATAGCTTCATACTTGGTAGGAATGAGAACGTTTGTAATATTTTGCTACAGGTTATATCTCCAGGGCTTCAAGGTAACTTACCTTCATTCGATAACCAAGTTCATCTTTAGTATCCTGCTACTCTTTAGTTCTTTTCCTTCTTTATCCACAGGTCACTACTAGCCTCATGTTTTCTGCTGGATAAACCTGATACCTTTGTTATGTTGCAGACTGCCCTAAGCTTTAAAATTAATTTCTTCATTGTTATTCCCCTGACCAAAATTCTCATTTCTTAATTAATTTGATTATAAGTCATAGTAAACACCCCATTTCAAACCTGTCATTTTAAAGACAGTATGTGAGGTCCAGAGAGGCAAAATGACTCAGTGAATTCATAGTATTGACCAAAATCCACTTGTTTTTTCAGACATGTTCTTTCTGTTATATAACTTATAGATTTATTGCTTTTATTTAAGTGCACAAGTAAATTCACAAATATATTGAAATGTTATTTGTACCATAGTAAAAAATTCTTGTATCTACTGTCACTCTCTATTCTTTCTAATTTGTTGCATTATTTTGCCTATTATGCTGTGCTAGCACCACATTGCACCAGTACATTTTAATTACTGTAGTTTCAAAATAGTACATTTTGTTGTTTTCTAATTCCTTTACTTAGTTCTTTTTCAAGAATATCATGGCTGTCATTATGTATGCATTGTTTCATATAAACATATGAATCAAGTGTCAACTTGCCCTCTATAAAGTTTCATTGTATTTTTCAAGTAGACTTTTGTTTGAAGTATAATATACATTAGAAAAGTGCAAAAATCTTTAGAGTGTGGTGAATTTTCACAAGTGAACACTGTGGTGTAACCAATATCCAGACCAAGCAACAAAACATTACTAGTACCCTAAATACATTACTGGTATCCCTTTCTAGTGACTGCTCACCACCCATTCAGGGATGAATATGTTGACTTCTAACATCATTAATTAATTTTGCCTAGTTTTGCATTGCACTTCATATAATGAAGTTCTTTTTAAAATCTGACATATATGTACATAGCTGTATCTATTAATTCTCCCCTTCCCCTTACAGTTACTACTTTGTGTGTCTTTTTAAGAAAAATCTTTACTAATCGGAAGGTTAGAGATGCTCTTCTGTGTTGTCTTTTAAAAGCTTTATTATTTTCCTTTTCACATTTAGATCTTCAGTCTCCCTAGAATTTGGGGTATAATGTGAGGGAAGGATCGTAATTTCTTTTTTTCATGTGGAAATCTTGTTGATCTTATACCATTTATTTAGAAAAAACAGTCCTTTTCGTACTTCATTGCCGTGTCATCTGTATCATAAATCAGATGCCTGGATGTGTTTGGGTCTGTTTCTGAACTCACTGTCCTAAGTCTTGATATTTGATAGTGCGAATCTCCATTTTATTTTTTTGTTCTTGAATATTATCTTGGCTATTCTTTGCCCTTTGCATTTCCATGTGAATTTTAGAATCAACTTGTCAATTTACATACATGTGTGTAAACATACATGTTCTCTTGTGGAGTTTTGATTGGGATTAAAACATTCATTATAGTAAGAGGAAAAAAGAGAAAAGTAGTATTTTCTCAATAGCGACAGGAAAAGTATTTGATAAAATTCAACAGCCATTTATGAAAAAACTTTTAGCAAACTAGTATAAGGAAACTTCTTTAATCTCATAAGAAAAATCTACAAAAACCCAAGAGCAAGTATATTAAATAATGGGAACACAATAAGAATGCCCTAAGTTTCTCCTGAAGCCAAATACTATATGTAAACCCATGAATTCTCCAATTAGGTACATACTCAACAGAAATGTGTACATATATTTCCAAAGGCATATACATAGCAGCACTATTTGTAATAGACCAAAACTAGAAAATATCACTGTTATTTGGGTTCATTTGCTGGTCTCCTCCCACTTTCTTTGATATTACTCTTCATTCTTTGAATTCAAAAAGGTCAGTTTATCAGATTATTTCTGTGGGTTTCTATCGTCCCCTCCATAGATTTAACTACTCCAGGAATATGGCTTTAGTTTACATGGATGCATTTTAGAAACAGCAAACTTCATTTCACAAATAACTTTACATAGCTGTACTTGTTTGAAACCAAAGGAAGAGTTTCGGATACTCTATAGAATTAATTATAGGAAAACTATAAACATTATATATGAGTATTTGTAAGTATGTCTGAACTTTATTCATTTCAACCAGTGATTATATCAGTTATCTCCTTTGAGGGGGTCACTGGGGCTATAGGGATAAGCATTCTTGTTTTCCTCCAAGTTCTGTACTATTAGAAACTACCTACTTCCTACCTATAATTGTCCTCATTGAACACAGAGCAGGTTTGTGGTTGGATCTTAAGTGCAATATGGAAAGAACTATTCATGTAATTTTCTAAATTTTGTAGAATACAAAATTTTTCATTTATTCCCACTTTAGGATTCGATTAACTTCAAATGATGATGATGATGATGATGATGATAAAGATAAAGAGAAGATGCATCGTGATAACAATATTCTATCAAAAACATCACCTGATGTTCCTTCTTTGGTATCAACAAGACAACCTTTATCAACTCAGGATAATTTGGAATTGTTGTGTATTAAAGAAAATAATCAGAATGTGTGTGGTTTAGATGATTCAAAATATAATTCTTCTGTTATTGATATACTTCCCAAAGGTGAGGTTTTTTTAAAAAATTCCTTTCAAGTATCAGTTACAGTCATCAAATTTTAAATAGTTACAGTCATCAAATTTTCTTCTTGAGGGCCATGGTATATAAACAGTTAATAAGTTAGGTCTCTTATGTTACAGATTTGATAACTTCTACCATTTTAAATTGCTGATGAAAAATTTAATTTAAAAGCAAATATGCTGACAAATGTCAGATCCACAGTGGCCTGATACTGTTACTCAGGGAGTGATATTTAGAAATGAGCCGGCCTAAAGAGCTTTATTCTTGGTATCTTAGCTTATGAATTGAAAGATACAATTATATTTATATAAATTTACATATACATATGTAAATTTTATCTTCTACTATTCATAGATATGGAAATTGGGGGTCTACATAGGTGTAGTGACTTTTTGAAGATTGTAACTAAATAGTGGTAAAGCAAAAACTTGAGCCTGTGTAATGACTGAGCAAGAGAAAATGATAACGCTTACATTTTATTTACATGATATTTCAAAATAATCTTGCTGTGTAGTCTGGCTTATCTATCTGTCATAGATTTTCCAATTGGAATATGGAACTATATATTGAATTTAGAGCTCTTTCGAAAAATTTATGTAAGCGTGTATATGTATAATTTATAGGAACTTTAGGTGTCAGCTGATAGCCTTTTGGTAGTAATCCTTATCAGAGTTGTCACTGTTATTTGGGTTCATTTGCTGGCCCCCTCCCATTTCAGAAATATATGCTAATGGCTTTACTGTTGGTTATACTCCATTCTACTGTTGGGGCCAAGGAAGAGTGAATTCTCAGTATATATTTTCCATAGATATAAATGTAAAATGTGACTTATGAATATTTGATCATTTCTACCTTATTTTTTATCTGCATAGATTCTTCATAACATAAACATCTGAACAGAACACATTGTTAGAAATCTTCTCTTTGAAATAGCTTGATTTCTAAATATTTTTTAATAATAAATTTCTTTTCATTACTTAGTTTTGAATTTTTGTTTCCATTTATTTTATAGAAAGCCATTCCTACTCAGACCAGAGTTCCAAGAGTTCTCTAATGAGTGAGATGAAAAATGCCCAGTCTATCAGCCACAGAGAGGAGAAACCATCGCTTAGTAATGTAACTAAAAGGAAAAGACGTGTATCATTTCCAGAATCAAATAACCCTTCTGCAGACAATCCCTGTGTGACAGATGTAGATCAACAATGGATTTCAAGTCCAGTATTAAATTGGAATAATGACATAAATGATCATACTAACGAAATGAATATTAAAATGCAAAGAAACATACAGTGCCTTCCTAACTCATCTGAGTCTGCTGGTGAACCTACTGCTGAGAGCGTGAATCAAATTCAGGGTAATGATGACTTTCAATTGCAGAAAACTGTGTATGATTCTGACATGGATTTAACTGCTAGTGAAGTAAGCAAAATTGTTATAGTTTCAACAGGCACTAAAAATAAAAGTAATAAAAAAACAAATGACTGTGGAATCAAAACTTTCAGAAAAGTGAAAGATTCAAGTTCTGAAAAAAAGAAAGAAAGATCAAAGAAACAATTTAAAAATAGTTCAGATATGAATGTTGAGGAAAAGATTGAAAATGAACCAGAAAAAAGATCCGTTGGCCTGAATAGCAAAGGAGATTCAGAAGATCCAAATTTTATCTTAAACACTGAACAGCTGACTCAGTTGAACATACCAGAGACAATAACCCTTCATGATGGCTTTGATCAAGACGACAAACAAAGTACAGAGAATAGTAAGAAAAAGAAAAGAATACATGTAACAAATGAGCAAGAGGAAATACACTCTTTCTCCCAAAGTTCAGATAAATTCCAGCAGGAGAGTAAATTTAATACGGGTCAGAGTTTTCCAGTTTACAATAAAAATAAAGCTTCCAGACAGACATTTGTGATTCATAAGTTAGAAAAAGGTAACTTTTTTCTAAGCCAACAGGATAAAGAAACCATTTCTGAAAACCAGGATGTCACAAATGAATTTCAAACAGCTGATCTTCCCACCAAACATAATGGAAATTTATGTGATTATGAGGCACAAAATACGTTGGATTTGAAAAAGCATGTCACCGATATGCAACCTGCTCAGCAAAAGGAATCAAAAATAAATAAGCTTAAGCAGAAAATAAATCGGAAGACAGAAATAATTTCTGAAACAAACCAAATATATAGGAATAATGATAAAGATGTGCATGGCCCAGAGAAAGATAACTTTTCCTGCCAAACCCAAGAGGATAAGGAAACCTCTGGAGCAAACCTACCAGTTTCAAATGAGTTTCAAAAACCTGCTCCTTGTACCAGTGGTAACAGAAACCTGTGTGATTCTGAGCCCCAGAATGTGCTGGATTTAAAAAAGCCGATCACCGATGTGTTCTCTGTTCAGCAAAATGAATCAAAAGTTAATAATCTTACAAAGAAGGTAAATCGTAAGACGATGATGATTTCTGAAGTGAATCATTTATATAACGACAAAAATGTGTATTGTCCAGAAAAAGGTAACCCTTTCTTCCTAATGAAGAAGGATAAAGAAATCATCCCTGTAAATCTAGATGACGCAAATGAGTTTCAAACACCTGCCCTCTCTACCAAAGACAGTGGAAACCTATATGAGTATGAGACTCAAAATGTTTGGGGGCTGAAAAAGCATGTCCATGATATGCAAACTGCTTGTCAAAATGAATCAAAAATAGATAAGCTTAGGCAAAAGGTATGTCGGAAGACAGAAATAATTTCTAAAATCAACCAAATATGTGAGAATGATGACAAGGAGATGCGTGACCTAGAAAAAAATAACTTAATTTCTCTAATCCAAATGGATAAAGAAATTATTCCTGAAAACCTAGAAGATCCAAATGAGTTTCAGATGGCTGATTCTTCCACCAAAAGGAATAAAAACCTCTGTGATTATGATGCTCAAAACATTTGGGAGGAGAAAAAACATGCTACTGATATGTCACATGCAATGCAAAGTGGATCAAAAATAAATAAAAGGATCAGGCACAAAGGAAATCGGAAGACAGAAATAATTTTAGAAATGAACCAAATAGATGAGTTTAATAACAAAGGTGTGCATGACCCAGAAGAAGGCAACTTCATTTCCCTAACTCAAAAGGATAAAGAAACCATTTCTGAAAACCAGGACGTCACAAATGAATTTCAAACAGCTTATCTTTCCACCAACAATAATGGGAATTTGTATGATTATGAGACCCTGAATATGTTGGATTTGAAGAAACATGTCACTGATATGCAATCTGCTCAGCAAAATGATTCAAAAATGAATAAGAAGCTTAGGCAGAAAGTAAATCGGAAGACAGAAATAATTTCTGAAACAAACCAAATATATGGCAATAATCATAAAGATGTGCATAGCCAAGAAAGCTATACAAAAGATCTTGATTTTAAAATAAATGAATCTAGACAAAGACTTGAACACCAAGGTTTTATCAGTAGATACTGTATGGAAATCAATAGTAATGAAAAAGAAAATTGTGATCAAATTTCAAATTCTTACAGACAAGTTAAAAAGCATGGGGAAGAATCATCAGGCAAGGCAAAGAACATTTTGGCAAAAGGTAAAAACAAACCTATTTTGCAATTAACAGATTCTTCACAGACGTCTCTCTCCCTGGAATCAGGTTTAAAACATACTATTAATGAAACAGATTCAGATTCTGGTAACCAAATAGAACCACCTAAGAATCCGAAGCAAAGCACTACAACTCTGAATAAAAAGAGAGAGGTTCCCTTTGTGGAAGTGATAAAAGGAGAGTGCAAGGTCAAAAGTGTAAATAAAATGGCATCCAAATCAAAGAAAAGGAAGACCTTCGTAGATCCTCCAGAGAGCCATGAAGTAATGGAGATGATATCTGACACCAGTCAGGGACTGTCGGTTGAATCTGAGCAAGCCGATGAGGAAAAAAATCTGGAAAATGAAAATATTAAGCCAGACTTTAACACTAAGGTGTTTAACTCCTTATCTCATATATATTCACCTAACATGCAAGATTCTTCCCTTAACAGTGTTCACAAGGGTTCAAGACTTTTGTGTATTCCTTCTAGTAAAAATCTGATAATAAAAGAAAATTTTGCCCTGGAGACCTCGCCAGTCTTTCAAGTAAGTGATGATGTGCAGGAGAAGATGACAGGGATGAAATTTAAAGTCACTCAGAGGACACAAAAATCAGGAATAGGTAAGTAAATACCTGAAGTGAGATCAAGTTTTTATTTACTGTTTATTTTTTACTTAACCAGTAAAGTATTTTCTGTTATAACTGCTATTTTTATGGAATTTAAAAATAAAATTTAACTGTAGCCCAATTTATAGAAACAATGTGAAGGAATTTTTAAAAAGTTTAATGCTTTGGAAAGATCACAGTGAGAGTGTTTTGAACATTTATAACCTAAAAAACAGATTGGCCTTTACCACAAAGTTGTCTAGTAATATCATTAGACATATAATTTTCTGTTTCATATGTTTGAAGGAAATCGACTATTTTAATTATATATAATAATGAATTGCCCTGGATTGATTTCACCAAAGACAATTGCAAGTTTCTTTAGGATGGGACTCTCCAAAAATATACGTTTATCGTGATCAAAATTTAGAGGATTAAAAAATAAACGATACCAATTTCCTTTCCTCAAAATACATGTATGTAAAAGTTACAAAATACAGTGGTAAATGTGGTAAATGCTTTAATAAAAGCACATATATTATACTAAGGGATGTAATAGGGAGTAATTTTGACTAAAGGAACCCACAAAGACATCATGAAATAGGTAGCATTTTAGGCCCTAAAGGATAGGTAAAATTTTTACTTTAACGTTTACTATTTATTGTCCCCTAGTTATTAAAATAATACTCATTGCAGAAAATTGAAAATAGAGAATCAGAAAAAAGTAGGAAAAACAGTCACCCAAAAGAACTGCAGTCAACATTGTAGCATTTGCATGCAGACCTAACTCTTAAAGATTTTTAAAATATAACTTGAAATTATACTGTATATAAAGTTATTTATTTTATATTTTCCCTTTAACATTGGGTTCTAAGGATGTTCCTTTGTGATTAGAAACTTGGTAACATTAGACATTCCTATATCAATTGAAGTTTTCTGGGAACCTAACATTTCACTTACATGTATGTAGAACACTAAGATTTTTTCCCCCAATTTTATTGAGAAATAATTGACATACAATACTATTTAAAGTGTACGGCATGATGGTTTGATTTACACATACTGTGAAATGATTGCCACAATAGGTTCAGCCTAACATTTACCATTTTGTATAGATGCAATAGAAAGAAACGAAGAAAAAAAAATTTTTTTCTCCTTTTGATGAGAACTCCTAGGATTTACTCACTTAACTTTTCTGTATATCATATGGCAATGTTAACTGTAGTTATCATGCTGTACGTTATATCTTTAGTACTTTTTTATCTTACAACTGAAAGTTTGTACCTTTTGACCACCTTCCTCCAATTCTCCCACCCCTCAACCTCTACCACCTCTGGTAACAACAAGTCTGATCTCTTTTTCTGAGGTTTGTTTTGTTTTTGTTTTTTTAAGATTCTACATATAAGTGAGATCATCAAGTATTTGTTTTTCTTTGTCTGACTTATTCCACTTAGCATGTCTTCAGGGTCATCTGCATTGTTGCAAATGGTTGAATTCCCTCATTTTTTATTTGGCTAAATCATATTCCATTGTATTTACATACCACAACATCAGTGGACACAGGTTGTTTCCATGTCGTGGCTATTGTAAATAATGCAGCTATGAACATAAAGATGCAGATATCTTTTCAAGTTAGACAACACTAAGATTTTGATGAATAAGGCTATTCCAGGTAAAAGGAATACTGAAGCAAAAGAAGTACAAAGGTCTAGAGTTCTGGGACTTGTTAGAAGACATGAGGCATCTTTCATCTCTGTATTGCTCATGGTTCCTTTCACAGAGTTGAGTAGTAGATGACAAATGTTGACTGTATGTGTAGTAATTTGTGTGATTTTTTTGAATTTTTATCAGCATATTTGTGATTTCAGAATTAAAATGTGGGCTACCTCGAGAGTTTGTTTCAAATTTTAAGTTTCTCATTGCTAGAAAAAAATTAAACTGACAAATAATTTTAGTGCTACAATTGTAATATTTTAAATTATATCTTGGTTATTGTTAAGTTTAAAAATTTACTACCAATTTGCAAACCACTAACTACCCATATCTATTTCCATATCTATGTATCTTTACAAATATTTGTGAAAATAATATTCTTTTCAGGCGGTAGAACACTACAGGACTTGACAAATACCAGTTTTGTTTCGAATAACTCTGCTAAATCTGAAAATAAATCAGAAGATCCATCTTTAGAGCTGCCAAGCCGAAGAAGAAGGTGCACTCCACTCCATTTCAAAGAACCAAGTCTCAGAGAGTAAGTATTTCAGTGATATTAAAGTGATTTCAGTGTGATATTGTAAAATATATACTTAAAAAAAATTCCTGCCTGAATTAGTATTTGAACACTTCTGAATACCAATAAAACATAGATTATTGATGTGTAGCAACCAGTGTATTATCTGAGTAAGATTTGAAGAGATGTCTTCTTTTATTCTTTGAATAGGCTTTTAAAAAAGATGTTGCCTGTGATTTGCAAACCACTGTTTACATATCTATTATTCCCATTTATTTTTTTAACTTGTTTTCTAGAAGTAGTTTTCAAAATATATCTGTCCTTGGCCTCAAAGAATAATGTTTATTTTTTTCTTTTTTAAAATTTTACACATACCTCAACTAAGAAAAAATAGTACTCCCCACATTTATCCTCCCCCAAGTTCAACAGGCATCAATATTTTGCCATATTTGCTTCATCTATCTCTTTTTGTTGTAGTATTTTTTAAATAAATCCCTAACATTGGGTCATTTGATTCCTAAAACACTTCTGATCACATCTAACAAAATTACCAATATTTCCTTACTGTCATCTAATAGACAATCCCTATTCAAATTTCCTTGATTATCTCAAAAATGTCCAAATGCCTTTTATACATGTTTTATTCAGAATTTTGTTTTTTAAAAGGAGAAATGAAGTCACCTGTTTCATAGAACCTGATCATATTTGGGACATATTTTCAGAAAGAAAGCGTAAAATATCCTTAAATTTTTTCTTCTTTGCATTGTTTCAATGTTTGCTTCTTTTATAAAATGAAAAACGTGATGATTGTGACAGGTGGTCTTAAACAATAACCAGCATATAGCAGTAATACAAGGGAGAGTGAAAGAGAAGCAAATTAAAAATGAAATAAAGGACTAAGAGCTTTTTTTAGAAACAATTTTGTTGAGCTGTGGTTCACATACCATACATTTCATCCATTTAAAGTGTATAGTTGAGTGGTTTTTAGTATATTCACAGATATGCATATCATTATTCCCATACCCCAGCCTACGCAACCATTCATCCTTCTTGTCTCTATAGATTTTCTTATTTTGGACATTTCATATGAATAAAATCATGTAATATACAGTCTTTCACTTAGCATCTTGCATTTAACATAATGTTTTAAGGGTTTATCCATGTTGTAGTATATATCAGTATTTCATTCCTTTTTTTGACTCAATGATAATCTATTGTATAGATAGGATATACATATTTTAATATATTTGTAATATATATACCACATTTTATTTATCTATTTGTCGATAGACATTTGTTGTTTCTACCTTTTAGTTATTATGAATAATGCTGCTATCAATGTTCTTTTGCAAATTTTTGTGTTTACATATGTTTTCATGTCTCTTGGGTATATGCCTAGTTGTACAATTGCTGGGTTGTATGGTAACTCTATGTTTAATCATTTGAGAAGCTGCTAGACTGTTTTCCAAAGCTGCTGCACTATTTTATATTCCCACCAACAGTGTATAGAGTTTCTGATTTCTCCACATCCTCACCAACAAACTTGCTATTTTTTGACTTTTTGATGATGCTAGCAATACTAGTGTGTGTGAAATGGTATCTTATTTTTGATTTGTATTTCTCTAACGACTAATGATATGCTTATTGGCCATTGGTACATCTTTGGAGAACCTTCTATTCAGATCCTTTAGCCTATTTTCAGTCAGGTTGTCCTTCAAGTTAAACTTTTTATTTTGAACTAATTTTAGACTTAGTTAAAAATTATAAAAATAATACAGAGTTTCCTCACCCAGCTTTCCCTAATTTTAACATCTTACATACCCACAGTACAATGATCAAAACTAGAAAATTAGCATTGGTACAATACTATTAACTAAACTATATTTAGACTTCCACTAACAACCTTTTCTGTTTTAAAATCCTATCGGGGATCCCATAGTGCATTCAGTTGTTGTTTCTCCTTAGTCTAGCCTGTGACAGTTCCGCAGTCCTTCCTTTTCTTTCATGACTTCGAAGACTATTAGTCAGTTATTTTGTAGAATATCCTTCAGTTTGGTTTGGCTGATGTTTTCTCATGATTACAATGCGGTTTGCATTTTTGGCAAGAATTCCACAGAAATGGTATGTCCTCACTGAATCATATCGGGGGTTCATCATGTCAATATGTCCGATTATTAGTAATATTAACCTTGATAACTTGATTAATGCTGGGTATTTTTCACTATAAAGTTATTGTCTTTTTCGTTATGGTTAATGAACATTGGAGGATATATTTTGAGTCTGTGCATCCTGTCTCTGCTCATACTTTTCACCCATCATTTTTATCATCCATTGGTGGAGCTGCTCTGTAACAATTACTGCTGTGGTGTTTGCCTAGTAATGATTTTCTCTTTCCCTCTTTCCTTCTACATTAATTGTAATTCTTCTGTGACAAAGACCTATTCCCTCTTCCTCATTTATTTCATTGCTCAAATCATTCCAGCTTTGGCTATTAAGAGTTTCTTCAGGTCGGCTTCTGTGTTCTTTCAACAAGATCTCATATTATTTCTTTATATTGGTTAGCTGCAGGTCACAGTTCCTATCCTATGCAAAGAGAGGGGATTATGCAAGAGCATGAACCCAGTATGCAGGGATAATGTGGGAGTCCTCCTTGGACTCTGGCCACCACAGGGGTGTTGTTGAGCCCTCTTAGAAGACAGAACTAGGGAATATATGTATGTATGCTAATATATGCATATATACACTTTTGTATTTTTCTCTCTGTACATGTAGTAAAAACATGAGTTTATACTGATAACTGATTCTAGTTCAGTACCACAGGGTTCATTTTAGCTTTGACTGTTCATAATTTATCAGTGAGAAGCCTGGCTCTCATTATTCATAATATATTCATTTATTTGTTCGTTTCTAACATAAAGCAGTTTCAAAATTGCTAACCCATATCCCTGTGAGAAACATATTTACTAACTAAAGTGTAACATTTAAATGTAATTCTTTTTGTCCTTAGTTCTTTTCTTACCAACCCCTTTAATGTAATTATGTTATTTATGTGTAATTCACTTAGATACATTTGTTTGTACTGTTTGTTTGTTTATATTATTTGTATTCCGTTTTCTTCTCCCACATCTTAGTAGGTTTTGTTGTTTACTTTGGGGTATATGAAACATTTCTTGGGTTGTATAAGTCAGAGCTCTACAAAATAGCATATGCAGAAGTATCAACTCTCATCCCTAAATAATGTAGTATGATTTATAGTTGTAAAATATTGGGAACAACTTAAGTATGCATATATAGGAATGTGGTTGAATAAACTATAGCACATCTATACACTATTAAGTATTATCCAGCTGTAAAAAAGAATAAGGAAAATCTCTGTGAATTGATACAGAGAGATTTCCAGAACACACCATTAAATGAAAAAAAGCAAAGCCCAAAAGAATAGCTATAGTATGCTACCCAATTCCCATTACCTCTTCTTTCTGTCCTATTTTCACCCTCCCCCTATGAGTAATTTCTTTAGTTTCTAGTTTATCCTTTATTTCTTTTGCACAAATAAGCAGATATATGTATATCCCCCCTTTTTCTTACATAAAGGTAGCATGCTATAGCTACTCTGTTGGACTTTGCTTTGTTTCATTTTAACGGCGTGTTCTGGAAATCACTCCATATCAATTCACAGAGGTTTTTCTTATTTTTCTTTTTTTTACAGCTGGATAATACTTAATAGTGTATAGATGTGCTCTGGTTTATTCAATCACATTCCTTTATATGCATACTTAAGTTGTTTCCAATATTTTGCAATTATAAATAATAGTACATTGAATAATCTTGTGCATATATCTTTTCATATTGTTGAGGGTGTATCTTCAGGGTAAACTCCTACAAGTGGGACTACAGGGGTGAAAAATAAGGGCATATATAGTTTTATTAGGTATTGTCACACTTCCCTGCAGTCTAGTACCAATTTATATTCCCACCACCAGTGTGTGACACTGTTTCCCTACAGTCTAATCAATAGAATGTGTTGTCATATTTAAAAAGTTTTGCCAGACTGATAGGTGAGAAATGGTATCACAGTGTTGTTTTATTTGCATTTCTCTATAAGTATTTTAAGTATTTTTTCATGCTTTGGAGCCATTATATCATTTATTGGTCTGTTCATATCTTTTTGCTATTTTTTAATTGAGTTTTGGTCTCTGTCCCTCATTTATTAAGAATTCTTTATATAGTAGGAATATTAGCCCTTGTATTATGTGTAGTGAATATTTTTTGAATATATTAGTTATCTTTTGACTTTATTATGTTTCTTAGTCATGTAAAATTTTATTTTTATATGGTCGAATTTATCATTTTTTTCTGTTTCTCTGAATTTTATGTCATATTTAGAAAGTTCCTATACTATGGTTAAAGAGGAATTCACCCCAATTTTTTTCTAGTATTTTTATAGTTTCATTTCTTACATAAATCCCTGGTCCATTAGAGTTTTTCTTCTAGCATGTGGTGTAATATATGGATCTAATTTTATCTATTTTCCGAATGACTTCACAGCTGTCTCAGCACCATTTATTTATTTGCATCTTTTCTTCAAAGATCTGAGATGTTAACCATGTCATATTTTAAATTTCTGTATGTATTTTTGAGGGATATAATGCTGGGCTTTTTTTTCTATTGCAGTGGTCTGCCGGTCTAGTGTAGAGGCTTTATGCGATGCTTTAATATCTGGTAGGGCTAGTCCGCTCTCATAATTTTTTTCATTTTTCTTCTGGCTATTATTACATGTTTGTTTTTACATATGAACTTTAGCATTGACATGTCTAGCTTAGGGTTTCTCAACATCGACACTATTGGCATTTTGGTCTAGATATTTCCTTGTTGTGGGAAGCTGTTCTGTGCATTGTAAGACGTCAGTAGCACATACCCATTTATAACAGTCAAAAATGTCTCTAAATGTTGAAAAATGTCACCTGGAAGGCACTGCGCTGAGCTGAAAACCACGGGTTTGGCTTGTTGGTATTTTTATTGGGATTGCATTGAATTTACACATTAATTTAGGGAGAACTAACATCTTTGTATTGAGTGTGCTATATAAGGAGATGTCTTTCTACTTAAGTCTTCTTTTGTATCTTTTAAAAGTGTTTTTGAAATTTTCCTCATACAGGTTTTACACATTTCTTCTTAAATTTATTTGTAGATATTTTGTCTTCTTTGTTGCTATTATAAGTGGACATGTAAATTGGACATGTAAATCATGCTCTGTATTTATTATTTGTGGGTATGAAAGCTGTTGAATTCTATGTACATTTTCAACTTGTTACTTACTAAATTCTTTTATTCTTTATCTCATTCTCTGAAGTTTTCCAGTATACTACGATATCTGAAAATAGAGATAGTTTTAATTCTTTTTTACCTATTCATATACCCCTAAAGGATTTCTCTTGTCTAATTGCATTGGCTCATACCTCGAGTACAGTGTCAAATCTTAGCAGGAATTGCGGACATTCTTGCCTTGTTCCTGATTTGAGTGGAAATACCTCTACTGTCTCACCATTAAATACGATACTGGCTTTAGGACTTAGGTGTATATATATATAATTTATTAAGAAAATATTCCTCAGTGTATATTGAGTGTTTTAATTATGAATGAGTGTTGAATTTTCTTAAAAGCTTTTTCAGCATCTATAGAAAAATCATTGCCGTATGATAGGTTTTCTATTGTTGAACCAATCTTGCATTCCTGGAATAAATCTCACTTGGTCATGGTGTATGTTTTTTTATAATGCAGTGTTGAATTTGCTGTACTGTGAGCAGTTGAGAAGAATATGTAATCTCTATTATCAGAGTGCAGAATTTGATATATAGCCATAAGATTTATCTTATTGATTATGTTGTTTAGATATTCTATCTCCTTATTTATTTTTTGTTCACTTTATCTCTCTTGTACTGAGAATAGTACATTAAAATCTCCTGTTATTGTGTTCCTATCTGTCTCCATGCATCTCCTGTAGTTTTTACTTCATAAAGATAGTTGCTCTGCTATTTGATACAGAAATACTATATATTCATTGTGGATTAGAGCTTTTACTCTTAAAAACGTCCCTCCTTGTCATGTTCAGATTTGGGGACTTAAAAGATAAAGGCTTTTAAAAATATATCTGTATTACCTTCCTGACAGCTTCTGCCACTCCTTCCTCAGTGCCTATGATGATCACTCCGTGATATATTGCAAGTAATTTCAATCAGGATCCACTCTCACTGGGTCTCTCAGAAGCTGTGATACGCCTGCTGCATGCCATTACCAATCCAAAAAGGAAAAAAAAATGATAGCTTTGTTATCTCTCAGTATTTATACTAATGTACATTGTGATTTTTGCTTTTAAAAAATTTACCAACTACTGTTTACCAAATTATCTACATGCTCAGTAGGTCAAAACTAAAATAGAATACTATTTCTTTATAGGATTTTGCTATGTTTAGTTTAGAATAAGTAGCTCTTTTGAAAGAATTAATTAAATTTTATCTAATTACTCATGACAGTGGTATTATATTGGCTCTGAAAAGGGGTACAGAGGAAGAAAAGAGAACTCTCCATCAACTCATTTATACCTTCTAATTTGGGACCATGTGCATGTATTTCATTAAAAAAAAAAAATGTATAATATAAAGGACAAATATAACTCTACTTGCAACATGATATTAGGTGCATAGACCAACCCTCTTACCGAAAAAATAAAATTACTAAACAAAATAGTAAACAAAACAAAACCTAAACCCTGAATGTGTCAGTTAGCTAGTAGAGAAATAAGAAAGCTCAGATTAGAGACTGAATGAGAAGAGCAGGAAGCCAGAGAGGTTACGTGGAGCCTAAGACTGGCTTTTGTCTGAAGACATTGCCTAACAAGGCAAACCCAAGCATTGGATTCATACCCTTATGGAGCCAAGGACAGAAGACAGATTCTAGGGTTTAGCTAAAATGAAGAGTCTAATAGTAGATCTTTAATAAAGTTGAGCTACTCTCTCAAATAGAAGAGCTAACTAAAAATAACCTTCCCACCAGCTTTTTTAAGCCCAAGGAAATAACTCTGTACTGAATTGGGGAGAAAAAAAAAAATCAGAACTCCATCCAAAGTGAAACCCTCATGCATTGCCGCTGAAATTCACAATATGTGGAAGTCAAAAAAAACGCGGCAAGCTGAAGATTTAGTGTCAGCCTATGACTTGTAGTGCCCCCTGTTGTCTGTTAGAAGCAAATGCAAGTATTTTCTAGAGGATCTTTATCTCAGTCCACATTTTCCACAAATAAAGTTGCAAAGGAAATGAAAAGCTAGCTCACAGCAAAGAACACCACTACACACACAAGGGGAAAAGATACTAGAAGCATCTGATATGGAACCAGAATAGAAAATAAGTATGTTTAATGTTTCAATGAAGGAGAGGTTTGAAAATAAGGGCCTTTAGTGAAAAAGGTTATAGAAAAGCACCAATAGAATAATTCCATTGATCTTTACATAAAGAGCGAACATAGATAAAACCAAACAATATACTTTTTAGGAGAGTAGTACACATGTGGTAAAAACTGTAAAGAAAAGCAAGACGGTGACTAACAATACAGGACAGTGGTTACTTCTTGGGGGACAAGAGGGCTGTGAACAGAAAGGGGCACACTAGGGGCCTCTGAGGTGTAATATTTTGTTTCTTAACTTGGTGGTAGGTACAGCAGCATGTATTTGATTGTTTTAAAGTTGTACGTTTTTATATAGTCTTACGTGTAAAAGTTCATAATTAAAAGGAAATCTGTAGTAACATGTAATATATAAAATCTTTGTTAATTAATTTCTCTTAAACCTCGTTTATAATCCTCAGTATCACAGTATTTCAGATATATAGCAAAGCTTGTGGTTTGAAGAAACTGCTTTCTACTGATTCAATGCAGCAATTCTCTCCCTGCTTCACAGCAGAAGCATTCCTTTTGGATTATTATTAACTTTCCCTTTTTTCTATTTTGCAGCAAGATGAGAAGATGAGGTGACTTTATGGATTCTGTTTTTTCTGAATTCTGAAACCATAGCAAGTCAAAACAGGGATATAACTAGAATCAAGAAGAGGAGATGCGTAATAAAAAGTTTTTTTTCATTTTCTGCCTTTTCATGGAGTATTGATTTATCCATTCTTATGTTTAGATATATGTGCATAAAATAGCTATTTTGTAATACTAAGTTTTATTACAAAATTTAAAATCATTTTGGTCATCCTATAACTTATCTTCCTGCTCATTTAAGTTTCTTTCAACCTAACAGCCTTTAACTAAACAATAACTGTTAACCTTTTAACCAAATAAAATGTATAATAAATACTTTTGCATTGGTTATCTTGTCGTATACCAAGCTATTCTGTTTTGTTCTTAAACTAGTCAATATATGTGAACACCTTTAATATTTTAAAAGTCACCTTCTGCCCTAGCTAGTTTTCTCTCACCCCTCATTCTTCTACTTTCAGAACTATTTGATCAGTAATCACTTAGGTATCAGGTTCTATATTACTTTTATTATGTATAATCTGATGATTTAGCCGAGGGGGTTAACCTTTCAGGCTCTTTTGAATTTGGTTTTTATAACTTTATTTTAAAGATCGCTTCCTAGTGTAGTAATAAATCCTGTTCATATCTGAGATTAATGGACATAGCTTACTGTATTCAAATGACTAGTGAAATTCTATTCTGCCTAGATGGAAAAGCTTTCTTAGACAATATCTGACACCTAAATGAGTAGGCCCAGAAATCTGCATTTTTAGCAAACATTTCAGATAATTCTGGGGCAGATTGTCCTAGGATCAAACTTGAAGAAAAACTGCTGTAGAAGTACAGAGACTCTCAGAACTTACTCAGTATCAACAATGTAGATTGAAATAGGGGCCAGAGGCTTTTTTAAAGGAACAGCTGACAGTTTTTAAAGAGTTTGGCACCCTGGTGGTCTCTGTTCCCTTTCCTGTACTCCTGTTACTTTTAGCCTTTGGACCTCCTAATTCTCTGGGATTATATTTTTGTTCCTATTGCTTATTTCTATTTTTTTTTCTTTCTATGAGATTTGTCTTTTTTATTTTTTTCCTGTAGAAATTATTTTCCATTTTATATACTTAAACTTATCAATCTCTTGTTGCTGGTGGAATTTGGCCACAGTAAGAAACAATTTTACTATCCCAGATTATAAACACATTTCCTCATGGTTTCATTTTGTTTTTATGTTTAAATTGGTGATGCATGTGGATTTTTTGATTGTATGGTGTGAAATGAATGTACTGACTCCATTAATTGAAAAGTCCATGTTTTCCATTACTGATTTGTAATGCCACCTTTTTTAGATTGTATTTCTATTTACACTTATATTTATTTCTTAATTTTCTATCTAGTTTGTCTTTTTATGTCCAACTACCATACTCTTTAAATTATAGAGACTAAGAGAGTTTCAAAATTTCCCTCATAGAGGTTTTATACATTTCTCGATAAATTTATGCTCAGGTATTTTATCTTTTTTCTTGGTAATATATACAGGATTTTCTCTTTGATTCTCAGTGATTATTGTTTGCATATATGAAGATAGTTGATTTCTATATGTTAATTGCTATGTTATTGTTTGAAGCATTTTTCATACATATCTCCTGAAACCCAAACTATCTACCTCTTGTTTTCCCCCAGTTCTTATGCTGCTCTTTGCTTTTTCTTATATAATTGCATGGCTGCTGCCTTAAGTAAAATGTTAAATAGTAGTAGGAATAGTGGATATCCTTGTCTTGTTCCTGATTTTCATTGGAATGCCTCTGGTTTTACCACCATTAAATGAGATGCTGAGTTTTGAGCTGGTGATGTATATTTATAATCACATTAAAATACTATCTATCAATTATTATTTGTTTTTTTAAATCACAAATGAGTTTAATTTTGTCAAGTAACTTTAAGCATTGACGGAGATTGTATTAGGTTCAAGCCAAAGGGCAGAAACCACAATTATTTTATAAATTGTTAACCGTATACTAGAAAACTGACAAGAACTGAAAAGGCGAAAAAGACCAGTGGGATATCATAAAGGAAGGAACTGTGGGAAGCACCCACTGCCTCTGGGCCTGAGGGTACAAAGAAAGAAGGATGGAATTGAAACTGAAAGGCCTAGAGGAAGAGTTCCAGGACTCTGGGGATGGTGTACGACTAGTTGGTGCTGTTCCCTGAAGGACTATGACAAGACTGGCCTGATAATGTGAAAAAGCTGCCAACTGTAGCCATCTGTTGCCATTGAAGTAATTTTGTCTGCCAGGGTGAACCATTTCTGTGGTGATGCTGACAGGAACAGGAAGCAAACAGGAAGTTGAGAATTTCTCCTTTCTCCCCCATACTTCCAGTATGGAGTATGTACAAACAAGTCTGGAGAATAACTAGTTTGGTTCCATTTGTTTTTAATAGGTGTTATAGTAAAGATTTCAAAAATGTAAAGCTAGAGCCAAAAAGTTAACTGGCAAATTCTAAATGGTAGGCTTACAGGTGATTATTTTTGTGCTTTTCAGCATTTTCCAAGTTTTATTTTTAAGTTTCGCAAGATATTTTTTCATCTTTGTTGATATTTACCAGATAAACTTTGTGGATATTTGCTGGATAAATTGAATAGTGATAAAATTTAAAGTTTGTTCCTATATCAAGGTAGCTCTGTATTTTAAAAATAAATGAATAATTATTTCTAAAACTGAGATAAAGTTGTAAAATCATTCTTTGTCCTTGAGCTCCTTTCATGCAAAGTTGGAATAAATGCGATTGTTTATTACTTATGAAGTGTACAGGACTGCAGCAGATGTGGTGGGAGAAGTACCAAAACAACAATAAAAAAAAGCGAGACAATCTAGCTGGGAAGCCACTTAAAATATGTAATAACACCACCAAAGAGATCTCACAAGACCTGCACTCCGCTAAGAGGCTGGAGAGTGGCACAGATGCCAAGCGCCACAGGCTAGGAGGTGGAGGGATCTCTGCCAATGATTTCAGCCCAGATATCATGCTCCAGTGACGTCCTAACGTTCTGGCAAGAGTTTGCCGAACTTTAAATCTCAATCAGGACCGTTTCCATTGGATTTGGCTGGACTTTAGGCTCCAGCAGCCCGGTCTCACTTGCCCTGTCTGCGTGCCGGCGAACCCTCCTCGTGACCCTCAGACCCCAAGTCCCCTGCCGTGGGACCCTCGGGCCACCACCGTGGACAGGGACGCCGAGCTACTCTTCTACGTGAACTGCCGCAAGGTGAGCGCGCTGGCGGGAAGACGGGCGCCCCGCCACACGTGGAGCGGCAAGGAGGGGTTCCTGCTGGGTCGCCCCGGTGCTTAGAGCACTAATGCACGCACCAGGGTTTCCGGTTTGCCAGCAGGTTTGCCCGTGCCCCCACCCCTCCACCCTCACCCCTTTCTCCGCCACCCCGGGGCAGGGAAAGCGTGAGCGTTCAGGGGCTGCCCGGGATCTTTGGGCCCTCACCTTCCCGCAATTCCTTTCCCCTTCTCCGTCCAGGACGCGCAGGCTGATTACCAACCCCACCGTACCCCATAAACAAGAAGTGAAATAGCTGTTCTTATTCATCGAAGTCAGCCCTCCTGAATCTTCCCTCCCTCAAAACCCACCGAAAAAGATTGTCTTTCAGTAGACTGAGCGCAGTCTGTAGACTGCTGAGTCTCAGCTCTCGGGCGTTTGGATGACTTGGGAGCACTTTAGAGTTGGGACAGGACCATAGAGTTGAACTAGTTCAGACCACTGACATCATTTCTCAGATAACGAAATCATAACTTTCCAAAGTCAGTTCCCGGCGAAGCTGAGCCAATGCCGGGCTCTGGGAACTCAGAGATCCTCACTGGGTCCACAGCTAGCGTGGAGTCCTGTTCTCTCAGAAGCCTGGCTCATTCTGCAGTACCTCTGGGACAGTTCCAGGCAGTGTCGAAGGTTGGGGACGTGAAGCCCCTGGGCATCCTTTAAAAACTTTCTTGATTCTCCCCACCCCACACCCCCACCCACACACACACACGGCGGTAAACTCTACTCACTCTTAATGTTGATCCAGCATATTGGCACCACTTTGCAAAGGGGAAAACTGAGGCATGAAGGGTATGGGGCTTCTCTAAAAGCTGACAACTAAGCAAGGGCCATGCTACCTGCTTCTCCACAGTGCCAGCGCCTTCAGAGCTACCTGTGATCACTCCTTCAGGGTCACACAAGCCACAGTACTTTCCTTGACTAGCACAAGGGACTCACCAGGAAGCTAAAGAAGGTCAAGCATCAGGGACCCCAATATGAGACCTGTTCTAAGGTTCTGAACTTAATTTTGCACTTATGGTTTTGTATTATTTTTCTTAAAGAGGACCCCCACGTACACAAACTGTACAAGTTCTAGGCCCTATAAAACCTTCCTCTGCCCCTGCTACCTGGTTTCCATACTGAATAAGATGAGCTTGTTCTTCCTGATCTGTAATGGGGCCTATTAGGATCCCCTGACAGGACTGCTGTGAGAATGACGTATGGCAATAGGGCGAAGTGTTAACATTGTTACTTTTTCTTCTTTTGCATAACTGAATGGTATATTAAACATAGCCCTGGCCTTTTTATTTAGACAAACAAGGATTCAATTCCTGCTCTAACTCTCTTGAGACACACTAACCTCTCAGAGCCTCAACTCTTTTGTTAAAAGGGGATAATACTAATTACTTCACAAAGAGTGAGAATGAGTATTTAATCAGTTTTTTGTTGTTGTTGTTGTTGTTAAGGGTCTACTCTATGCCAGGCAGCATTCCTAGCTCAAAGATTTATAGAAGAGCACAGATATGGCAAAGTCCCTGCTCGCATGGTGTTCACAGTGTGCTGGAAAACAGACAAGCACACAAATAAATGCACAATGTCAGGCAGTGATAAGTGCCAGAATAAAAAATGAAGCAGAGACAGAGACAGAGAGTGGGCAGGAGCTGATACTTTAGGTGGGATGGATGTTATGGCCTCTCAGAGAGAGTGACATTTGAGTAGTGACTGGTTTAAAGTAAGGAACAAGCCAGGCAAACATTTGGGGTGAGAGCATTTTATTTTATTTATTTTGTTTTTTTGGTTTAAAAAAATTCATAATAAGAGCAACAAGAATAACACATTTGTAGAACATTGAAAAGGTACAATAGAACATACATTAAAATCTGAGTTTCCTCCCTTCCCCATTCTTCAGCCTTCCAGGTTCTGCCTCTAGATGTAACAACTGGTAAGTTTCTGTATGTACCTCCAGATTTATTAATTGAATATTCATATAGCACTGACAAGCATTTTTCTAAGGACTTTACCGATATTTACTCATTTATTCTTCATTTACCATGAATACTCAGGTGACAGCAGGAAGGAAAGTCCTCTGATTCATACTGACTGTTCTCCAAACTGGGAGGCTGAACCACTGTTTATCACTGCATATTGAATGCAGTTTCTTCATCAGATGGTTACATTTTTCCTCCTTTTTAAAAAAATTTCCAAGTACAGTTGACATTCAATATTATTTTATATTAGTTTCCGGTGTACAGTATAGTGGATAGACATTTATACAATTTAAGAAGTGATCCCCTGATAAGTCTAATACCCACCTGGCACTATACATAGTTATTACAATATTATTGACTAATTCCCTATACTGTACATTACATCCCTGTGACTATTTTGTAACTACCAATTTGTGCTTTTTAATCCCTTCATCTTGTTCACCCAGCCCCCTAACCCTACTCCCATCTGGCAACCATCACTTTGTTCTCCATATCTAAGAGTCTGTTTCTGTTTCGTTTGTTCATTTATTTTGTTCTTAAGATTCCACTTATAACTGAGATCATATGGTATGTCTTTCTTTTTCTGACTTACCTCACTTAGTATAATACCCTACTAGGTTCATCCATGTTGTCGCAAATGGTAAGATTTCATTCTTTTTCATGGCCAAATAATATTCTATTGTATATATGTACCACTTCTTTATCCAATCATCCATTGATGGGTGCTTAGGTTGCTTCTATATCTTGCCTACTGTAAATAATGCTGCAATGAACATAGAGGTGCATATATCTTTTCAAATTAGTGTTTTGATTTCTTCAAATAAATACCTAGAAGTGGAATTGCTGGGTGATAAGGTAGTCTATTTTTAATATTTTGAGGAAACGTCATACTGTTTCCATAGTGGCTGCACCAATTTGCAATCTCAACAATGCACAAGCGTTCCCTTTTCTCCACATCCTTGCCAGCACTTTTTGTTTGTTGATTTAATGATGATAGCCATTCTGATAAATGTGAGGTGATATTTCATTGTGGTTTTAATTTGCCTTTCTCTGATTAGTGACATTGAACATCTTTTCATATGTCTGTTGGTCATTTGTATGTCCTCTTTGGAGAAATATCTATTTAGGTCCTCTGCCCATTTTTTAATTGGATTATTTGGGGTATTTTTGGTGTTATACTGTATGAATTCTTTATAAATTTTAGATATTAACCCCTTATTGGATGTATCATTGTGAATATCTTCTTCCTTCAGTAAGTTGTCTTTTCATTTTGTTGATGGTTTCCTTTGCTCTGCAAAAACTTTTTTGTTTGATGTTGTCCCATTTGTTTCTTTTTTTCTTTTATTTCCCTTGCCCAAGAAAATATATCAAAAAAATATTACTAAGAGCAATGTCAGAGAGTTTACTGCCTATGTTTTCTTCTGGGAGTTTTATGATTTTGGCTTACATTTAAGTCATTAATCCATTTTGGGTTTATTCTTGTATATGGTGTAAGAAGGTGGTCTAGTTTCTTTTTTTTTTTTTTTTTTTTTGCATGAATTTGTCCAGTTTCTAACACCATATATTGAATAGACTGTCTTTACCCTGCTGTATATTCTTGTTTTCTTTGTCATAGATTAATTAACTATCTAGGCATGGGTTTATTTCTGGGCTGTCTATTATGTACCATTGATCTATGTGTCTGTTTTTATGCCTGTACCATGCCATTTTGATTATTATAGCTTTGTAGTATAGTTCAATATTAGGTACTATGATACCTCCAATGTTGTTCTTCTTTATCAAAATTGCTTTGGCTATTCAGGGTCTTTTGTGGTTTCATATAAATTTTAAATTATTTGTTCCTGTTCTGTGAAAATTGCCGTTGGTATTTGGATAGGGATTGCACTGAATCTATAGATTGCTCTGAGTAGTATGGACATTTTATTAATGTTAATTCTTCCTCTCCTTGAGCATAGTATATGCTTCCATTTATTTCAAACTTCTTCAATTTCTTTCTTCAATTATAATTTTTTGAGTACAAGTCTTTTACCTCCTTGGTTAAATTTATTCCTAGGTATTTTTTAATGCAGTTGTAAATAAAATTGTTTTCTTAATTTCTCTTTCTGATAGTTCATTATTAGTGTATAAAAATGCAACTGATTTGTGAATATTAATTTTGTATCCTGCTATTTTACTGAATTTATCGATCAGTTCTAATAGTTTTTTGGTGGAATCTTTAAGGTTTTCTATATATAGTATCATGTCATCCATGAATGATGACATTTTTACTTCTTCCTTTCCAATTTGAATGATTTTTATTTCTTTTTCTTCTCTGATTGTTGTCTCTAGTACTTCTAATACTATGTTGAATAAAAGTGGTGAAAGTGGACATCCTTGTCTTGTTCTAAATCTTACGGAAAATGTTTTTATCTTTTCACCATTGAGTACGATCTTAGCTTGTGAGTCTGTTACAATACAGCCTTTATTATGTTAAGGTATCTTCCCTCTATTCCCATTTGGCTGAGACTTCTTATCATAAACCGATGCTGTATTTTGTCAAATGCTTTTTCTGCATCTATTAATATGATCTTATAATTTTCATGCTTCATTTGTTTATGTGGTGTATCACAGTAATTGTTTTGTGCATAGTGAACCAACCTGGTATCCCAGGAAGAAATCCCACTTGATCATGGTGTATGACCTTTTTAATGTATTGCTGAATTTGGTTTGCTAATATTTTGTTGAAGGTTTTTGCATCTATGTTCAGGGATATTGGCCTATAATTTTCTTTTTTTTTACATGTCTTTTTCTGGTTTTGGAATCAGAGTAATGCTGGCCTCATAGAATAAGCTTGAGAGACTTGCCTCCTTTTGAATATTTTAGAGAGGGATAGGTATTAATTCTTCTTTGAATGTTTGATAAAATTCACCTGTGAAGTTTTTTGATTACTGATTTGATTTTGTTAGTAGTTACTGATCTGTTAAGATATTCTGTTTCTTATTGACTAAGTCTTGAAAGATTGTATGTTTCTAGGAATTGATTCATTTCTTCTAGATTGTTCAATTTGTTGGCATGTAATTGCTCATAGTATTTTCTTATAATCCTTTGTATTTCTGTAGTCTGTTGTAACTTCTCCCCTTTCATTTCTGATGTTATTTATTTGGGCCCTCTCTCTTTTTTTCTTGTTGAGTCAGGTTAAAGTTTATCAATTTTGTTTATCTTTCTAAAGAACCATCTCTTGGTTTCATTGCTCTTTTACATTGTTTCTTTAGACTCTATTTTGTTTATTTCCACTTTGACTTTTATTATTTCCTTTCTTCTACTCACTTTGAGCTTTGTTTATTGTGTTTTTTTCCTACTTCCTTTAGTTGTACGGTTAGATTGTTTATTTGAGATTTGTCTTGTTTCTTGAGGTAGGCCTGTATTGCTATGAATTTTATCTCTTAGGACTGCTTTTGCTATGTCCCATAGATTTTGAGTCATTGTGTTTTCATTTTCATTTGCTTCAAGGTAGCTTTTGATTTCTTTCTTGATCTCATTGTTAACCCATTCATTATTTAGTAGCATGTTATTTAGCCTCCATGCGTTTGTACATTTTTCAATTTTTTAAAATTCATTTCTAGTTTCATACCATTGTGATCAGAGAAGACACTTGATATGATTGCAATCTTCTTAAATTTACTGAGACTTATTTTGTGGTCTAATATGTAGTCTATCATGGAAAACATTCCACGTGCACTTGAGAATGTGCATTCTGCTGCTTTGGGGTGAAACACTCTAAAAATATCAATTAAATTAATCTGGGATAGTGTGTCATTTAAGGCCACTTTTTCTTTGTCGATTTTCTATCTGGAAGATCTATCCATTGGTGTCAATGGGATGTTAAAGTTCCCAACTGTGACTGTATTGTCTATCTCTCCCTTTATGTGGGTTAATATTTGCTTTATGTATTTAGGTGCTCCTATATTGGGTACATAAATGTTTACTAGGATTGATCCCTTTATCATTATGTAAAGCCCTTCTTTGTCTTTTATAACAGCCTTTGTTTTAAAGTCTATTTTATCTGTTGTAAGTTTAATTTCCATTTGCATGAATATCTTTTTCCATCCCTTTACTTTCATTCTGTGCATGTCTTTTGATCATAAGTGGGTCACCTGTAGACAGCATATGCATGGGTCTTGTTTTCTTTTCCATTCAGCTACCCTATGTCTTTTGATTGGAACATTTAACACATTTACATTAAAAGTAATTGTTGATAGATACTAGTTATTGCTATTTTATTATTCATATTTTTATCTTCTTCTTCTTAAAGGAGTTTCTTTAACATTTCTTATAATATCGGTTTAGTGGCAATGAATCCTTTAGCTCCTTCTTGTCTAGGAAACTCTTTGTCTCTCCTTCGATTCTAAATGATAGCCTTGCTGGGTAGAGTAGTCTTAGTTGTAGGTCCTTGCTTTACATCACTTTGAATATTTTATGCAAATCCCTTCTGGCATGTAAAGTTTCTGTTGAGAAATAAACTGACATTCTTATGGGAATGCCCTTGTGGATAATTAACTGCTTTTCTCTTGCTGCTTTTAAGAGTCTTTCTTTGTATTTAACCTTTGGCATTTTAATTATGATGTGTCTTGGTGTGGGCCTCTTTGGATTCATTTTTTGTCTGCACTTCTGGGCTTGTATGTCTATTTCTTTCACCAGATTAGGGAAGTTTTCCATCATTTTTTCTTCAAATAGGTTTTCAATTTCTTTCTCTCTTCTCTTTATGGTGCCCCTATGACACAAATGTTATTATGCCTGATGTTGTCCCAGAGGTCCGTTAAAGTATCCTCATTTTTTTAAATTCTTTTTTCTTTTTCCTCTTCTGATTGGGTGTTCTCTGCTACCTTGTCTCTCAAATTGCTGGTTTGTTCCTCTGCTTCATCTAATCTGATATTGATTCCTTCTAGTGTATGCTTAATTTTAGCTATTGTATCTTCGTTTCTGACTGGTTTTTCTTGTGGTTTCTATGTCATTTTCACGTTTACTATCTCTTTGTTGAAGTTCTCACTGAGTTTATCTATTCTTCCCTTAAGTTTGCTGAGCATTCTTATAATCAATGTTTTGAATTCTGTATCTGGTAGATGCTTGCCTTAATTTTATTTAGTTCTTTTTCTGGAGTTTTCTCCTATTATTTCATTTAAGACATGTTTCTTTTCTTCTTATTTTGGCTGCCTCTCTGTGTTTGTTTCTATATATTAGGTAGATCTGCTATGTTTGCTAGGCTTGGCAGGGTGGCCTTAGGTATTAGGTGTCATGTGGAGTCTCATGGCACAGTCTCCGTGGTCACCTGAGTCGGGTGCTCCAAGAGTGTGTGTTGTGTGTGCCCTCTGTTGTAGTTGAAACTTGATTGCTGTTGAAATGTCAGTGGATGGAGTTGACTCTCAGGCTGTGAGGACAGGCAATGACCACAGTGGGGGCTGACCCCACAGAGCAGGATTTGCCCCAGCTGGGCTGTGGTGCTTGCCAAGGCAACCCTTAAGGTGTGCCATTTGTGGAGCTAATTGGGTGATGCTCTGTTGTGGTCTGAAGCTGGCCACTGAGTGTGTTGCTTCTGGGCCCTCTTGGGAGGGCCTCCAGTGCAGCGTAAGTTCAGCCGCTGCCTGTGCACAGCTTGAGGCCACCTGCTAGTAGCCACAAAGTGATCTGCAGTTTGTAGCTGCCTGTGCTAGGTCCCAAGGCACAGGGCATAATGAAGTCAGCCACCATCTGCCTAAAGCTTGCAGACTTTGGGGAGTTTTTTATGATAGTTTGCAGTGCAGCCCAAGGCTGGCTGCCTGTGAGACACAGTCACTGAAAGAGCCAAGTATGGTGTGCAAGTTGGGTGGAGCAGGGTCTCAGGGAGTCACCAGGGTGGAGTGAGTGGAGTTCTCTGGGTTAATGCAGATTCAAATTTGGTGCCAGCCTGTACCTGCAGGCTGTGTGGGGAAGGGCTCAACATAGGGACAATGGCAGCCCTCCCTCTAAAGCCACATAATTCGGTTACCTCCCATATGTCGTTGACACCTTTCGAGCTGTTGTCCCTTCTCTAGAGCTTAGGGTGAGTGTCTATGAGTGAGTGAGTCTGTGTTCAGGCCCTTTAAGAGGATGCCTGGGTTTCCAACAGCTCTCTACCTCACAGGGACAGAATCCTGCTGGTTTTCATAGCCAGCTATTGTGGTGACTCCTCTTCTCAGCACTAGAGCTCTGGACTGGGGATCCCAGTGTGGAGCTGTGAACCCTCACTCCTCAGGAGAGACCTATGCAGCCAAGATATACCTCCCAATTCTCAACTACCAGCCCATTTTGTATCTCTGCCTCTCCTACCAGCTAATGGCTCCTTCTGTATATCTTTAGTTACAGGAGTTCCATTCAGCTAGTCTTCAGATGGTTCTCCAGGTTGACTGTTCCATAATTTAGTTGTAATTTTGATGTGGTCATGGGAGGAGGTGAGCACAGCATTTACCAACTCCACTGTCTGGACTGGAACTCTCTGGGGAAAGAGTGTTTTAGACAAAGTGGAGATCCTCAGATATGAGGATTTCTGTGTGCTTAGGGGATGGCAAGGAGATTGCTGAAGCTGGAGTGGTGGCCAGGGTGAAATTACTAGGACTTTGTAAGCAATTATAAGATTTTTGGTTAAATCTGGAAATAGGCATTTGAGTCTAGCTTCTTCTCAATCAACTGTTTCCCAAATAAACTGCAGTTGGATTTTTAATATAATGGCCAATAGATAAGCTGGTTTTAACCAATGGGCTTGATTTATGAGCCAAATGTCCTATGATCATTTGGAAAGTACATTGTAAAGATATTGATTCAGCTTTTGCAACTACCCTGTTAAAACAAATCATACCACCCCTTCACTTTCCTTCCCCTGCTTTCCAAATTCTATTAGATATGTGATTCAGTCCTGGCAAGGAAACCTAATTGCCACATGGACAGAATTAGAATAAACTTTCTGGTTCAGAGAGGAGGGGTTGTTGAGAAAAGTAAGAGAGAGAAACCATCAGGGAAGAGGGGTCTTGAAGTCAAACATAACCTCTGAAATTAAAAACTTGCTTTTGAAAGGAAGCTTGGAAACCACTTAGGAGACTCTAGGTGTTATGATTGGCCTGTGGTCTCTATTTTTAATAAAATCCCCCAAGTCTCCACTTGGGCAGGGCTAAGACTATCTAGAGGGGAAGCCAATGCCCATTGGTCAGGTATCTAGTTGCAGAGAGCTTTCTGAAGTCTGACTTGTTTCACCACAGGCCCCAGAACAGGTGACCCAGTTAACATGGAGTTTGAGGCGGGAGAGAGCCCATGAATAAACAACTTAGATGCCTCACTCTAACACAACGCAGGAACTGATGAACGTTCTGAAGCAGTGAGGTGGAGGTATCAAAGGTGTTTGGCATGGATTTGAATCCTGTGCTGTCTGCTCTGCCACTCATCAAGTCTGGGGCCTTGGGCAAGTTGCTTAATATCTCTGAATAACAGTTTTCCCCTCTTCAAAATGGGGCTGATAACAGTACATTCTCCTATGGAATTGAAGTGAAGATTAAATTCCATGGAGAGGTTTAGCAAGTTGCTTGGCACACAGTAAACACTTCATAACAATGACTGCTAATATCTGGACTGGAAAATAATCTCTTTCATGAATAGAGCCAGAATCTGCCCAAAAGTACCAAGGATGCCAAAAAGTAGTCATTGAGCATTATTTCCTCAGCAAAACAGAGGGTCTTGATATCAGTATAGGAATTTGGGCAGGGCTGTTCATTAGCTAACATTTCCTGGAGTTTTGGTTTATAAGGCTGAGAGAGGATATTTCTAGGCTGCTGGGATGGCTGTAATGATTTATAAAAGGTGAAGAGGGTGGAAGTGGCGTAGGAAGGAAGAACTACAATTAAAATGAAATTGAAAGCGACTGGAAGTTCAGGCAGAAATGTCCTCACTGACTGTCCCTTTGGGACTCCTTCTCTGCTTTAAGGCTGCTGGGAATCTTCTCTAACTGTCTCCCACAATAAATACCTCTTTCTTCCCTTTTCTACCTCTCAGCCTTGTCCTTTCACACATACTTCCCTCTCTTCTTCATTTCCATTTTCACCCCCTTTTTCTCCCCTCCTAATCTTTCTCTTTTGTTCTTTCTGCCTCTATCTTGGACGTGGCAAGGCCCTCTCAGGCATAAGTCACCAGCCCTGCACAGAGGACAGTGATTTCTCAACCTCGTGCAATGTGAACTTGAACTCTCCTAAAGGGCTGGTAGAGCTACAGAGTGACAGACTCTGCCCTTGCAACATCCAAGGCTGTCCTGAGATGGGACTATGCAATGACCCTGACCCAAGAACTAGCATCATCTCTCCGAACCACAGTCAGTGAGAATAACTCTGCCTCTCATTCCTTCTCCACCCCCACACCCCCAACCACTATCTTAGTCCTGACCTCCCTGTTTCACTCTAAGACCTAGCAGGACAGGGTGCATGCTACATCCATGCTCCCACTTCCCTCCTTTCAATACTTTCTGCCACCATTCACCAAATCAAGAAAAATAAATATAGTTCAAGCCAGTAGCACTTTGAGCTATTCTCCAATCTCTTAAAACATCTCCTGGAATAAATAAGGCCTTTTGCTTCCATTAATTCCTTCCAAAAAATACAAATATCTTTTAAACCTAAAATGCTATTCTTTGCTATCTAGACTACCCAGATTCCATTTCTCCATTAAAATTGGGCTTCTGTGGATTTGCCATCATATGTATCCATTAGGATTAGTTTCAACTGCAAATGGCACAAACTCAATACTAACAGTGGTTAAAACAATACAAGTCATTTTTACTTTTAAAGACTTATCTGGAGGTAGACATTGTGGGGCTGGTCTAGAAGCTTTATAGCATCATCTAGGACCCAGGTTTCTTCTTTCTTTTTCCTCTGCTGCCATTAAGGTGTTGCCTTATGATCTAAAATGGCTGTTGGTGTTTTAACGATTTCATTCCTATTCCAGGCAGCAGGAAGGAAGAAAGGGAGAATGCATGCTGGGATAGACAACCAACACTTTCTGCCACCATTATTGGCACTTTCCTGTTTTACTATCATTTCTTCTGTTCAGATGTCCCAGCTTATGATAAATCATTCCTTCCTCCTTAGTGTTCTCATAGCAAATTGTACATACTATGTTCAAGTTTTTCATTTAAGTTAACATTTATTATGTCCCTATGATATATCAATAGCACCTAACTCAGTATTTCACATGAAGAAGAATAGCAGATAGTGATTTCTCTCCGAGATCAAGAGAAGCTTATACATACACAAATAATTATGATGCAGGGTAAAACATTCTGTGAAAGATGTATGGACATTGGCCATGGGAGCACAGAGGAGGATGACTACTTGGAACAGAGTGCGAAGGATATTTTAGATGGCAGTATCCCCCAACGGAAGAGAATATTTGATCAGGGCTTTGAATGACATACAAAATTCTACCAAGCTATAAGAAAGGGAGGACTTTGAGGACAGAAGGAATCTCATATGGAAAAGTAGTGAAGGATAAAGGTCTGTGCACTGCTGTAATTGGCCAGTTCTTCCATGTGAACAAGGTTCAAGGTACATGGGTTGAGTGGCAGAGAATGATGAACAGTATATCAAAGAAGCCTTGTAAGCCATGCCAAGGAATCTGAATTTCTTCTTCTATTCCAGGAACTCTTGAATATAAAGTCACCTAAGACTCACTCAGTGTGCTCATTAAAAATGCACATTTTCTGGTTCCCTCTCCCAGAAATCCCGATTCCATAAGATTTCATTTTAACAAGTACCCTGAGTAATTCATGAATTCCCAGCATGACAGTTTGGCAGCCAGAAGCTTGTGTTGACTTCAGGCAGATACAGACGATGATCAGGAATAGGTTTTAGAGAGGCTGCCCTGGTAGTGGTGCAGAGGGTGGCATTGTGGGCGCCAAGAATAGACGCAGGAAACCTGTTAGGCAGCTGTTATAATTGTTCAATTAAAAGGCAATAAAGGTTATTCAGAGGAGTGACAGTAGAAGTGAAGGGTGTTTAGAGAATCATTTTGGAAGTGTAAGTGTCAGGACTTGGTGACACTGATTATGATAGGTTAAAGGAAAGAAAAAGTAGAAAATAGCTCAGATTTTTTAACTTAGATGACCTAGCGGATGGGGCTATTTAACAAGTTAGCGAAAAGAAGGGAAGAAGTAAATTTGGGAAATAAAATAATTTCATTTGAGGGCCATTTAAAATAGCTCAGATTTTTAACTTAGATAACCTAGCAGATGAGGCTATTAAACAAGTTAGCGAAAAGAAGAGAAGACGTAAATTTTGGAAATAAAATAATCTAATTTGAGGGTCATTTAAGTTTGGGATGCCTGGGGGTACTCCATAGCTTTCCTTGTATTTCAGTATGTACACACACACACACAATATCAATAATACACAACACAATACTACTACACTACATCACATTCCTTTGCAGACTTAAAGCACAGATCCTATGGTGGGATTGGCACATGCCTCACTTTGCCTGGCATATGGCCACTTAGATTTGAGGGTGAAGCAGTCATAGAATATGCATACGTCCTCTCCTCATCTACTTCCTAGAAGGGAAAATTAGTATAACATGGTGAAAGAGGAACTCTGCTTGTGAAATTGTGAAGCAAATCATGCTTTTGTTTGTGAATCTAAAAGAAACCTAAATTTTTAATCAAAAAAAGAGAAAACTTGATCACTTTGAAAAACATAACCAACCATGACATTTCATAATCATGCCGTCTCTTGTGTGCTCTGTTCTACTGCTATGCTGCTAGGCTACCCACATAAACTTGCTTCTTAAGGATGTCCTTGTTTACATGTCTTTGTATCACTTGGCATATGTGTTTTATCTTCTCCTTTGTTTCTTTGACTTGGGGACCATGGTTGGTTGTGATTGCTTTCTTAAAACTATAATTCTTTGAACATAATTAATAAATGAGTCTTAAAATATGTGTATATATATAATATATATATTTTGTATATATAATATATATATATTTTATATATGTATGTCAATTTCTCAGAGGTTACTCTATTCCCGCAGCTGTCCATCTCTTCTCTCTCTCTCTCTCTTTCTCCCACCCCGCCCCCCCCCCACCATTCTGTTCACTAACATCTTTTCCTTCACCTGTTTCAGACATTCTACAAAATTCTGGACAGGAGTCACTAGTGTTTCTATTAGTAAAAACAACCACTGCCTTAGAGAACAGAGAACAGTGATAATTCAGGACCAAGGACAGTGGCAAAGTGGTGGGAATCAAGATTTAGGCTCTACACTTGAAAGATGATTTGTATATCATAGATGTTCCTTAAACATTAAATCAAGTTGCAAATATGAGTAGAATAGTTAATTAATGTGCATTTCCATCAAATTAACATAAGCCCACTAATGCAAAAATGACACTAGCTTTCTCAACTTTGTGCACATAACTCTTATTTTCCTTTTGGTACAGATGGTAGAAAAAAATGTCGATCCTGAAACAATGCTGTTACCATATCTGAGGAAGAAGCATATCCTTTTCTTTGTTCTCTCTCTGTGTGTGTGTGTGTGTGTGTGTGTGTGTGTGTGTGTTATCCTAGTCAGGTGATAGAGCCACATTGAATCATATTCTCTGCTATTATGGTTTTATGTCCTTTAAGAAAGCCCTACATCTTTGTTATGTAGGCAGTGCACAATTGTGGTTGCCAGAAGAACCAAGTTTTTTCCAATCTCTGTTTTGGCACTTAATATATTGTATAAATGAAGAAACTAGCAATGGGAATGAAAACAATGGATGTTAAAAGGGCTTAATTAAGCATCCTTTAGAATTAAAAGTCAGAATATTGACATTCTATCTTTGAGAACTAATCATCATGCCCATTAGAAAAAAGAGAGCACAGAAACCTCCTGACATGAAAGTAAACAGACAATGGAGAAATTAAACTTCAGAATGTTACCTTAGAAAAACTTTCTAAATAAAAGTCATCCAAAGAATGTTAGCCTACTATGCATGAATGCCAATGGGCTTCCAGAGTTCTTTAGACCCCACTAAGTTATATGCAAAAGTAAACAACAATGGGAGTTTGTACATTTTTTCCCTGGAGAGAGTGAAATTCTCAAAAAAAGCACAAAACTGAAAAAGCATCAATAACGACCTTCTGGAAGTCATTCAAGATCTTTGGACATTAAAAAAAAAAAGAACACTGATTTCCTGGTTATTTATGGCACCAGTGTGTAATATTTTAGATTTAGTTCACTTGCGAGTGACAGAAAATCCCAAATAGCAGTAAACGAGACACAAGATAAAATGTTTATTCTTTTCTTACTGGGTTAGTTCAGGTTCTCTGGGAAACAGAGACCAAAAAATGGTATTAAATGTACACGGGTTTCATTAGGAAAAATGCCTAAGAAAAAGGAAATAGAGAGAGCCAGTGAGAACTGGGGTGATAGATTTCAAAGGGCAGCAGCTGGGTCTCTTGGTTAATTACCCTCCCTGTTGAAGAAGGTCTATGAGGCACATTCTCATGGCTGTCATACTTACATTTAAAAAATCCCAAAGGTAGATATATTAGGGCTAGTAAAGTAGTGTCATGACATAACCAGGGAACCGAGCTCCTTATGTCTTGCTGCCCCACCCTCCTCAGCATGCAGCTTTCTCCTCATGGCCAGAGATGACTAATGAGGTCCAGCCATCATGTCTGAATTCCAGCAAATAGGAAGAAATAAGAGATGAAAAAGCAGGCATCCTCCTCCTTTTGAGGACGTTTCCCACCTGGGAATCATGCACAACACTCACGCTTACATCCCATGGGCCAGCATTGTTAATGACCCCATCTAGCTGCAGAGGAGGCTTGGAAATGTATTTTTAATTCTGAGCGACCATGTGTGTAGCTAAAAACTGGGGTTTATATTACCAAGGAAGAATGAGAGACTAGATATTGGTAAACAACTAGCAGTTTCTGCCACCAAGAAGCAGAGAAATATGGTAAATGTGGATAATATGGCACAAATATTCTAAGAATTACTTACAGTTTGACATTTTACTTCATAGATTATCAAAGACAGACAAAAGATTGAGAACAAATGTACAAGTTACTCACACTTTCAATTACTCAAGCCCTTACAGGTATAGACTCTTCCTTTTCTAGTTTGACTCCATTTTTGGCAACCTGAAATCGAGTTGAGTTGAAAAAGAGGAGAGCAATCAAGAATGTACAAGATTCTAAATAATAGCAGCTAAGACATACATCGTTTGATAAGTATGTATTGAACTTAACTCTATATTTAAAAGTCTTTGATAGTGCTATCTCCTAGAATCACTGCTATTTTGGAAAGAGAATTACAGAAAACACATTATCCTTAACTGTACTTTTCCAGTCCAATTCATGGGAACTAAGTATGGCTGTGGAGGGTGAGACTGTGGTGCCTGCACAGTGATAATATCACGATACAACCCCATTACCAAGAGGATAAGGTACCTTGCAGCAAAATCCAGATATAGTTGAATTTTTGTAGTTTTGAACTTTGTTTTATTCCTTTATTTGGTAAATATGCATTGAGCACCTACTATGTGACTGTGCTGGTGGAACAGTGATGGACAAGACAGACATGGTTCCAGGAATATGAATGGATTTTTTAAAGGTACCATCAATGAGGATAACATAGAGTCATAGAATCCCCTGTTGAAAGATGAAAGCCTGTCTGACTCTTTGTGCCATCTGGAGAAAAAAGTAAGGGCTAAAATGGCAGTGAAGAAAAATGCCATTATGGCTCTCATATTACTATTACAGCCTACTCACTGATCTCCACTCTCACCTGTGCCCCCACATAGCGCACTCTCCATACACCAGTCAGAGAGATCTGTTTCCATATAAATCAGATCATACACTCTCCTACTTAAAAATCACCAATGGCTTCCCATTACATTTAACATCTTCTCTTTCACGTTTGATATTTATCCTTATTCAGGTTTTCCAAGTATCTTGGATCTATGGATTGATGCTTCTATCAGCTTTGGAAACTTCTCCAGCCATTATCTCTTCAAATTCTCTCTCTCTCTCTCTTTCTTTCTCCCTCTCTCTCCCACCCCCCACCCCTGTCTCCCTCATCCACTCTTTTCTAGGACTCCAATTATGCACGTGTTAGACTATTTTATATCCTACCACAGATGTCAGATGAAGGCAAAGGATATGAGCACTAGTGAGGTTTCAGAGATCTGCCTGTTCCACAGCCAAGCCACCAGCTTCCTGAACTCTGGGATATCCCTCCCTGCTTTGCAGCCCAGCTGCCCATATATGTTTTGCTCACCAGGGAGTTCTCTTTGCTTTCCTGTCTCACTTCCTATGCTTTGGGAGATCTCTTGATTCCATGCCTAACCTCTGGAGGGTGGCTCCTGGCCTATGATCTGTGAAGCCTGAGTGTCTATGGTTTTCCCTCAGTTCTGCTTTTCCCCAGTCTTTCTTGTCTAAGAGCCAACGTGCTGGAGAGTTTCTTTTAGCACTCCCTCCCTGCTTCCATATTTAGGGTATTACTCTCACTCAGCACTCAGTGAAGTCTGGCGGGAAGCGTTTGGGGATAATGAGTTCAACTTTTAATTTATTACATCATCCTACATGTAGCTATTAAAAGTTTGTCAAAAGTTGGTCTGGTTTCTCCTTACTCCTGGCTAAGGCAGATTCCTTCTCCTCTGCTCATTTCAGTTAGAGATGAGAACAGTTGTATCTATTTTCTCTTTTGAAGGACTTGTACTTAACAGAGTTTCATTCATTTTTCTTTCCATACTCAGCATTTCATAATTTTTAAAAAAACTATGATTATGAAGCTTGTATGGCTTCTTTGGGTTTTTAGAATGAGAGAGGGTAAGTCTCTTAACAACTTTCTACATCTGAACTGAATGATCTGTTGCCTTTGAATTAATATTCAAACTTCTGACTTTTACGATTATCTACCTTGTTCCTGCCTGTCTTTCAACCTCAGAGCCTATCACTCTCCCTGTATTCATAGTGCTTCAGCCCCACTGGCCTTCTTTCTGTCTGTCTTTCTACTTCTAAACATCCCAACCTCCTCAGGGCCTGTGTATGTGTTGTCCCTCTACCTGGAATGTTTTCCCTCACAACCTTTCATGTCTGGCTCCTTCAAATCATTCAGGTTTCAGCAAAAATGTTACAGTCTCATCCCTCCCTGATCACCCCTTAATAGTAATCCCCGACCTCACCTCTGCAATTTCCTATTTCCTTAGCCTATATCAATTTATTCATAGCACTTCTTACCATCTCAATTTATGTATGTCTACTATCTATGTACATAGATAATATCTAGTTTCCTTCCATTGGAATATATACTCCTAGCAACTGGAACTCTGCCTGGCACGTCGTAGGTACTCAATAAATATTTATAATTATTCGTAAGTGAATAATATCCTTCTGATCTTTTTTTTTATGTGTGGACATACAAAAGCATACTGTATAACTGTTTAGAAACCTGTATATTTTGCTTAACTTCTCACGAATATCTTCTCAAAATAATAAATATTATTTTAATGATAGTATCTGTTCCATCGTTTGAGTGCATTAAAACCAATCCCCAAATAGTGATCACTTAGATTATTTTTAATTGTCCATTATTATAAGCAATATGTCAGTGATATGTACATAACATATATGTGTGTATATATATACACACATACACACACACACACACACACACACACACACACACATATATATATATATATATATATATATATATATATATATATATCTGTGACTGTTTATGATAAATCCATAGAGGTGGAATTGCAGGGTAGAAGAATGTTGGCATCTTAAACATTTTTATGCCTTCCAGCAAAACGTCGCCCAGAAGAGCTCTATCAATTTACATTCTTATCCAACAGTACATGAGTTTCATTTTCCCAAAGCTTTGCTAATAATGCATATTATAATTTTTAAAAATCTGTCATTTTCTTTGATAAAAATGGTGTTTCTCATTGCTTAATTTGAATTGCTCTTGGTTATTTTAAAGTCGAACATTTGTTTCATCTATTTCTTGGCCATTTGTAGTTCTGTTTGGTGAATGAAAACATTTAAGGAGCCATTTCGAGTCGAACATTTTCAAACAGCAGGTTTGTGGGATTGAGGAGTTCTATATTCCACATCCTGTTTCTTCTTCTGAAGCACAATTTCAAATTCACTTTATTCTCTGACCAACCTTTCGCTCAGGAGCTGCCTGGAAGATGGAATGTATTCTAGTTGATTAATCACATGTGACTAGAGAGGAGAATGTCAGCCCCTCATTCAAGAGAAAACACAAAGTTAGTGGAAACTGTTCTGAGGTTAGAATTTAGAGGTCTAATGTGAATCCTGTCTCTGACACTCCAGCTGTGTCCTTGAGCAAATCACTCTGACCCTTAGATTCTACTTTTGTATAATGGGCATGAACTAAGGATAAAATGTATACAAAGCCTGAGACATTATTTAAAATCAACCATATTGAAGGTGCTCAGTGAATACTCGGTACCCTTTCCCACTGGAAACAATATAATCTGTGCTTCTCTTTTGCATTCTGAAGACATTATCCAGCCCATGCCTGTCTGACCCCCATCTGTTCTCTGTACGGTGCTGCTGTCATGACAATAAAAGGCATAGAAAGCACCAAGACCAGGATTGATCCTGTGCAGGTGAGGGCGGACCTCTTCTTCATAGGATTTCTGTGCTTTGAAAACCATTAATGACATGATGAGCCCCTGATAATAAGAGTAGAGCAGTCTGGGCCCTGCTGCTTGTCAGCCAAAAGATGAAACCAAACTAGGGACCAAGAGTGAAACCTGGGCTGTGGGTATTTTGTGACTGACTTCTTAGAGAGATGCTTTCTGAAGACTAGAGGACTTTTTCTTTTTAAAGAAAATCTTGAGATCACTGGGTTTGTTTTCTATGTTCCAATTAGATGAGACCTATCCATCTTACATCTTCCAAACTTATAAAGAAATGAGAGCCATGTGCATTAAGGGATGTAATTTTTTTTTTAATAAAGTGGAAAAAAAAAACACCCCATGATTTTAAAGCTGAATGCAAACTTCAGCTACCAAAAAGATTTGTTAAATTTAGGACTTATTCAGACAACAGGTAATAAAAGTTGTCAATGACTTTTGAGGCTTCTCTCCTAAGGCAGCACCTTGTTAGAAATTTGCCTCAACTGAAAAAGACACCCTGACCCCTGAGTCTTTCAATTAAATATACATTGCCCATAAAAACGCTGTTGCTACTTGTTTTTATCTAAGTTGATGAAGGTCACTTGTGAGGGGAGGATAGAAAAGGGAAAAGACGGGGTGACATAGAAAATGACCAAACTCGGGTTCTCTGGACTTGAAGGAATCTTGGGTTCTGTTTATTTTCTCTGCAACCGCATTGTCTAGAGGGAGCCAGTTCTGCCTGATACCCTTGAAGACTTCGCTATTCACAGGACTGAAAACACCTTTTCATTTAGTAACTGCTGCTAAGCTCCTGGTTGCAATGTAGCTTCCAAAATGGGGTTGCACCTTTGAAGTTAAGACTTCAAACAGAACATGCTAAGGCGGGGTTGGGGGTGTGAGGGGGGTGGGGGGTGGCGGGGAGAGAAGTTTTGGAAGAGAAGTAAAGGCACATTTCCTTCTCGATTGTTTTCTAGAGTAACGATGGGAACTTTGTAAATAATCTTCTATGTGCTAAAGTATTACAGCAACAGTGGGCAGATAAAGGCACTCAGGAAATACTTGGGGGTTTTTTTTGTTGTTTTTCTTTTTTCCCCTCAACTTGAGTATAATTCAGTTCATTTCTCTGAAGGACTTCCAGGGAGCAACCTTTATCTCCGCGATTCCCATTCAGGACTACAAATTGAAACTACCTGGAATGGAAGTCTTTAAAAAATACATGTCTGTGCCCCACCCCCAGAGATTCTCGGTCAATTGATCTAGGGTGCTGCTTGAGCCTTGGAAATGTTAAAGCTCCCCTGGTGATTCTGAAGCCTGAGAACCTTCAATGAAGCTCAAAATCTGGTGAGGACAAGTAATCACGTCCTCCCGGCCCAAGAAAGGGAGCCGCCTACGATGAGCAGGGTTTTCTGAGGCTTCTCATCCAGCTTTAGTGTGCACACAGACTGCCTGGGAATCTTGTTGGAATGCAGGTTCTGACTCAGTAGATCTGGAGAGGGACCCAAGATTCTGCATTTCTAACCTTTCTGAGCTTCCAGGAGAGGATTGCCAAGTGTGATGGCACCCAGTGTGGGTTCTGCACCCCTGGGATGGTGATGTCCAGGTACACACTTCTGAGGAACCATCCAGAGCCCATTCTGGATCAGTTAACTGATGCCCTTGGTGATAGGTCATATGTGTGTGCTTTTATTTTTTAATGATGATGATGATGATGATGAGCACTAATATTGGACACCTATCATGCGCCACACATTGTATTAAATGCTATAAAAAAAATTTTCATTTACTCTTAACAGGAACTTTCAATATCAATCAAATATCCAAAGTTGCTGATGAAAAAAAATCTGACTTTGTAGTTTAGGTGGACTGAAATGTCAAACAGGGCTTTCTTCTAGGATGGGGTCCTAATTTCCATCATGCATGTGGCAGTCCTTGCCTCTCTCTGGGTTCCTTGATTAACAGAGCTGGGTTTTTCTCCGTTAGGTAACCTGTGCCATTGTGCTGGATACAGGCCTATAATTGATGCATGCAAGACTTTCTGTAAAGTAAGTAGAAAGGAACATATTATTTTTCCAATGAAACAAACTAGTAGGGGTTGTCAGGTGCGATTAGGGGAATAGCCATTGTTACTGATACAGGGCTACTTTTTATCTCAAGGTCTATAATTGTTGTTTGTTATTTGATCTTATCCTCATTCACTGAGCTTGCCCTGGCAGTCACATTATGAGCACCTAAGCACTTTGATATTAGCTATGGGTAATTTTTCCCCAGTGTCTTTCCTGTCCTGTTTGTCTGAGTCAGGTGCCCTGCCCTGATGCTCCTGCAGCCCTCTGTGCATGTCCCCATCACAGCGTTGGTCACACTATGCTATAATTGCCCATTTGCTCTTCTGTCTGTTCCCCAGACTGCAGTCTGCTTGACAGTAGAAGCTGTGCATCTCCAGGACTGGTCGCCATTTACTGATTGACTGACCACTCAGTCGATGTTTGTTGAATGAATAGATGAACAAATAACCTTGAAATGAGGGACATAAGGTTGCTCTTTGGAAGTTAAACTATAATAATATTTGTTAACATTTGTTGCTAATGAAATATTAAATATTAATATTAACAATAAACGATTGTTAATATTTATTGCTATGTGCCAGGCTTTGTTATAAAATCTTTATGTTATGGTGACAACAGTTAATAATACTGTGTCGTGTACTTGAAATTTGTTAAGAAAATAGATCTATAGTGTTCTTACCACACATACACAATGGGAACTATGAATGTGTTAATCCGATTTTGGTAATCATTTAATAAAACATTTGTATATAAAATCAACACATTGTACACTGTAAATATATACAATTTTATTTATCAATTATACCCCAATAAAGCTGAAAATTATTAGTAGAATCAACAATAAATTCTGGTTATTTGTTTTTTCTTTTTACCCACTAGACTTCTGGCTGCTGTCAAAGTAAAGAAAATGGAGTTTGCTGTTTGAATCAAGGAATAAATGAATTACCAGAATTTGAGGAAGGAAATAAGGTCAGTCAAATGTAAATTTTTTATAAAGGTTTCTCAAGGCAGGAGCAGAAACCAACTTACTTTTAGGAAAAATAAATGGCTGCCCAGTTCAATTAATTTGGGGTGTGTCAACATGTCCCCTCTCCCATTCTCACTCCGTCTTTGTCTCCTCCCAAAATCTATCCTAATAACTTCATTTCTCATTCCAGATATTAACCTTGTTCAAATACAGCTCCCTATAGGAGAAAAAACACCTTCATATCTTAGTGTCTCTTAGCTGTTTTTGAAAGCCTCTTTCATGTCTGTTTTCAAGGGCCAGAAGCAAAGTGCAGATGTCAGGGAGATGGAAGAACAGGTAGCGATAGAATAGGTGGCAATTCACAGAGATGTTCTCATTCTCAGCCATGTCTGGTGCTGCTGCCTGCCTCCCCTGCTTTCCCCAGTCTCCAAAGAGAATGTTCAGGGAGTGCAGAGTGTAGGAGGCTCACTGACGTCTGCTCTGATTGCTAGGAGCCAGGTCTGTGTTAGAGCCCACAGACAGTGGCTAGCCAGCTTTTTTGTCTCTTTGCTGTATGTCTCTCTTCTTCTAACCTCATTCCACAAATAAGCTAAAGTACTGTAGTTAGAATTGCTCGATGACGATAACTTCTGATACTTTTCTCTTTTAAGACAAGTCCAAAACTCTTCTCATAAGAGGCCTTTCTGCCCCTGGGTCCAACTCAGGAATTGATATTTCCTCCTGAGCTAATGGTAAGTAAGGCAAAGTTGAGCTCATCCTAGAGGAATTTATGGGGAAATGTCAGGAAGGGTACTCGCTTATGGAGCCTCTTAAAAGCTGATTGGCAAGTAAGTAATGTCCATCTGTCATCTTTAGCCCAAGGTCTGTAGGACCAAGGTAGAGATGGGGGAATGAGGATGGAGTCACCATGAGGAGATGGTTGAATGTAAGAAGCAGCAGTTAGCATCCATAAAAAATGTCATGAAATGACATCATAACATTTGTAGATTTAGACATGTTTTCTACTTCCAGTTTTGCTAAGTTTTATTCTTCCACAGAATGTTTTGACAAAATTAAGCATGTTAAAATATCTTTAGATGTTGAAATGAATTCCTTTGAGATATAAAAGCACCAAAAGGAGACATATTGAAACAGTCTCCAGAAGGAGGAAAATACCATCATATTTTTATTCTGAACTCTGATTCCTAGTGAAGCTCTACTTTTAGGTTATTTTTATTTTATTTTTTTAAAAAAAATCTCTATTTCCTTTATCTGTTTGTATAAAGATAGAGAAGAAACAGGTAGAATTGTTGTCATGACATGATCTCAAAGCCTTATTGCTTTTTCAATAGATATTGGCCGAGAAACAACCACAAAGGACTGGGATTTTTGGTGGTGATAGAATGATGTATATTTCCCCCATGACACTGAAGGAACTTCTAGAAGCTAAAGTCAAGTATCCCCAGGCCCCTGTTGTCATGGGGAACACCTCTGTGGGTATGTGGAATCCCAGGGGACTCCTTATGAAGAAACACCCTTTGGGGAAAAGAACCTCATATATGCATTTCTCAGGAAAAACAGTCTGAAATAATATTTTTAATCATCGAGACTTGAGTTCTTCACCATTGCTCAAGAGACGTTCACAATTTCCATTCGTAAGTATATTTCTGTTACCCCCAGTCTGAGCAATGCACAGAGTTCCACCCAGGAGTCCCACTCCATAACAAGTCAAGAGCCAGCAGTCCCAGTGACAGCTGTCCTGTCTTTTTCCATGTGGAGACTGATCTGGAGCTTGAATTTGAAATGGCTTCTTTGTTTCCTCTCTGGTGGTGTCTCAAAAGGTATAATATATTTTCTTAAGCTGCAGTTACAGGGTCTTCCTATTATATCCATTGTAAACTCAGTTTGACTGCCTACTTCTTTGGGGAGTCTCCTAGAGTCCTCCTCAAGAGAAGGCTCAAGTTGTCTTGGATTCATCAGCCAAGTTTTAAGGCTGACAAGTCCAAAAAGTCTTCCAAGCACAGTGAAAATCCATCTGGCCATTTTCTGCATGCGTGTGATTTGGCAATGAACAGACCAATAGAAAGATATGTAGTGTAGTTTTTACATATCTAAAGACATCAGTTTTAATCACAATTTCAAAAATTTAAAGGCAGTTAACCCCTTTATCCTAGTCTTCTTATGATTTTTTCTAATCCTTTAGGGCCTGAAGTGAAATTTAAAGACGTCTTTCACCCAGTCATAATTTCTCCTGATAGAATTGAAGAACTGATTTGTTGTAAACTATGCATATAATGGTGAGTTCCTAAGATCCCCATTTTCTTAGTTAAAACACATTAATCAATTTATTTCCTTTGTCCAGCAGATAAGTAGAAAAAGAATTATTTCTAATTACGATATACAGAGAGTCTCTTCTTATAAGAATGATAACATTCTGGAAGAGGCTCAGGGAAGAATTCTCTGTAATTATATGAGATACTAATAGTCTGAATAGTCAGATTTTCACTGAAGAACTTTCTATGTCTTCCATATCAGAGAAATGTGACAGTTATTCAATGAAAGGTATTGTACTAGGCACTGGATAAAAGATAAAAATAAATAGAACACAGTCTTTGCGCTCTGGAAGCACAATAGTAGGTAAAGCAAATTTATATACTAAGCAGCTTACAGACTGGATTTTTCACTCTGATAAAGGAAATTGACTTAATGGCAATAACGAGAAGCAATATAAATGTGGATTCAGAGTCTCATTCTGGAGTCTAATTCTCGAATATGTCATATATTAGCTGTAAAAACTTAGTCAAGTTACTTAACTGAATTACAGTTTCTTCATCTGTGAAATAGGGCTAATAATATCTCAAAGCTTATTTGGGTTCACGGCAATTCTATGGAACATTCAATATAGTGCTTGACATAATGAGTGTTCAAAGCATTTAGCCCCCATCACCTCCATCACCGTCATCACCACCTTCATCACCACCATCACTGCTATAACCACCAATAAGCAGGGCAGCATGTATCCAGCATAAAGATCCTATATCGGTAATCTCAAATCTAATGGACATTTCCGGGTCAGCAGGGATCACATTGCATTATTTACAAATGGTTTTATTTCAAGGCTGACCTTAGGTGCCGGCCTCAGCCTGGCTCAGGTGAAGGACATCCTGGTAGATGCAAGCCTGAAGCTCCAGAGGAGAGGACACAAATGTACCAGGCTCTCTGGAAGTATTTGGGAACTCTTACTGGATCCCAGATCAGGAATATGGCCCTATGTATTTGATGACAGTTAACTCTGGTGTTTGTTCCTTCAATGCCTGTCTCTGACAAATCAGAACAATTTTATTCTTTTGAACCAGGCAAAAATACTAATTTTCCAACGCCTTGCTTAATTTTTATTTTATCACTTGTGTTTTTATAATTGCACAACTGGAGTGAAAATAACAATTATTTTAAAAAGTCTTTAGTGGGGCACATCATATGCAGGCATCTAGAGTCAGATCTAAATCCCCTCCTGGCTGTGGGCAACTATATTCTCAACTTGCTATCAAAAGGTAAGTGACAGCTCCTTCTTGGGGATTATTAACTCTGCTTCTACCTTTTCTCTCTCTGGGAATGCAGGAAGTTCAGTTTTGACAGTGACTATTCTTTATAATGTTGATAATTCTCTCTATTGTTCTGACTACTGGAAAGTTAGTCCAGTCCTAATTCGATACACTACCAGTGTCTTCATCCTTTTCTTGTCAAGAACTCGTGCTGGATATTTGCTCATACTGGTCGTCTGACACTGACCATGCTTGTGTTGGTAGCGGCCTGATGTGATCTGAGTAGTGGAGAGAACTACAGGCTACTGAGAACGACTGGGCCCCTTTGTTGAAGACTTTCTCTGAGTGGTACAAGAGCATGGTGGCATCCACAACATGCGGTGTGCTCAAACTTAATTTGTCATTGATGGAAGCCTATTTCTGTTGAACAATGGTTGGACTTTATTTTATATTTATTTACTTGAGTTTTGTTTTTAAACTAAGTTCAGGACTTTTAACTAATTTCTTTGATTCTAACTTGGTCAACAATTATTAGGAAATTCTAATTGGTCTTCTATAAATCTTTTTTTTTTTCATTTTTTCATTTTTTCATTTAAAATTATGGACTAGTTCTCTGTTACCTGCATTGTTAAATACCTACTCTTCGTATCATCTAAACCACAAAATTGTCTTAAGGAGGAAGATTTGTATTCAATTTGTTATCAATTTAAGTAACATCCCTTTTTAAAAAAATCATATAATGAGAAAGAGATTCTGTTATGTGAATATAAAAATCAAAAACTTCTTAGCTTTAACCCTCCAGTCACATTTTATTATAGCTTTAAATGGTTTTTCCCCTCAATATATTGATTAAAAAACAAAAATTCTTTAGGTGCTGGAAAAAGATAGAAACAAATCAGATATCACCCACCCCCAGCATAAAACTTCATTGAAGGCTATTTATTTATTCACTGCTGTAGTTAGTAAGGATCCCAGTCATGAACAATAATTATTTTTGAATGACTTGATCAGAATATCTAAAGGAATATTAGTATTTACTCTCTACGTTCAAAGCTGAAAATGAACTGTGCTGTTTAGGAAGAGGACTAAGGTCCTGTTCTTTCTGACCTCTGGCCTACTTTGCCAGATATTTTTATTTATAAGCAGAGAAAGCAAAAAAAAAAAAAGGTGGACCTTTGACAGGAAGAAACATTGCATGATGCCATTATAGAGCGAAAGAATTGTTAAGCATAGGAAGAACACTTCTTTTTCCCAGTTTCCTCAGGTATTTGGTAGAATTATGTCCCAAGTTTTGGGAGTTTGATTGTTTAATAGTACAGATCCAAGGAAAATGTCATTTCATCATTCCACAAACGGAGATCGACAGATTCCTTTAAATGAGCAGTTTCTCCGAAAGTTCCCCAGTGCAGATCTTAAGCCTGGAGAAATCTTGATGTCAGTGAATATCCCCTACTTGAGGAAAGTGAGAATGTTTTTTCAATTTCTTGGTTTTACCTGTGAGCCTATAGCTTGTTAATTCCAACATATACTGGGTTAAGAAAAAGTACTGAGTGTTTACAAGGGAGATTACAAGGACCAGTAGTCCTCCTTATCTGTGGTTTCGCTTTCTGCAGTTTCACTTACCCATGGTCAAACGTGGTCCAAAAATACTAAATGGAAAATTGCAGAAAGAAATAATTCGTAAATTTTAAATTGCCCATCAGTCTGAGTAGCATGATGAAATCCTGCGCCATCTTGCTCCATCCTACCTGCGACACGAATCATCCCTTTGTCCAGCATCTCTATGCTACATATGCTTCCACTCATTAGTCACTTAGTGGCTGTCTCTGCTATCGGATAGATTGTCGCGGGATTGCAGTGCTGGTGTTCAAGTCACCCTTATTTTACTGAACAGCGGCCCAAAGTGCAAGAGTAGTGATGCTGGCAATTTGGATATGCCAAAGAGAAACTGGAAAGTGCGTCCTTTAAGTGAAAAGGTGGAAGTTCTCAACTTAATAAGGAAAGAAAAAAAAAACATACAATGAGGTTGTTAAGATCTATGGTAACTATTGTACTTTTTAAAATTTGTGTTATGCACTCTTTTATCATTACTGGAATCAGAACTTTGTCTCTGCCTCTCCCCCAGCTCCCCTCCCCCTCCACTCCACCATCTCTCTTTTTCTTTCTTTTTCTCACTCTCCCCCCACCCCAAACTCTAAAGTTACTTCCTTACTGATTTTTAAAAATTCTTTGTGCCGTGAAGCTTTTTCCTAAATAAGACTTGAAAATATATCTCTACCTATATCTTGGGGTTTGAAAGAGGCTAAAAAAATACATTTGCAATAGAACTTATTGAGAAAAAGGTCTTTGGAGTTAGACTCAAGACTGAATCCTAGTTTAAAGATCTCCTGTGACCCTGACTTAATTACTGACTCACTTTGAGCCTTAGATTCCTTATCTGTAAAATGGGAATAATCAATCCTGCTCTGGAGGGCATATTTGTCTGCTGGGGCTGCCATAACAAAGAATCACAGACTGGGTTGCTTAAACAACAGACATTTATTTTCTCACAGTTCTGGAGAAGAGAAATCTGATATCGAGTGCAAGCAGGGTTGAAGTCTTCCTGGGCTCTCTCCTTAGCTGGCAGATGACCATCCTCTCCCTGTGTCTTTACATGGTCTTCTCTCTATTCACATCTGTGTCCAAATTTTCTCTTCTTAGGAAGACACCACCACAATTGGTTAGCGTCCACCCTAATTCCTTCATTTTAACTTAATTGCCTCTTTAAAGAGCCTGTCTCCAAATTTAGTCACATTCTGAGGTACTGGGAGTTAAAACTTAAATGTATCACTTTGAGGGGGAGGGCACACAAGTCAGCCCATAATAGAGATGTGACAAATATGTACAAGGCAACATACATGAACTGCCTAGAAACTTGGTGTGCCACTTAACTTTTGCTTTCAGTGGGAATTTGTGTCAGCCTTCCGACAAGCCCAGCAGCAACAAAATGCACTCACAGTATTCAATTCAGGAATGAGAGTCTTTTTTTGGAAAAGGAGATGGCATCATCAGAGTTATCCATCTCATATGGAGGAGTTAGTTCAACCACCATCTGTGCAAAGAATTCCTGCCAGAAACTCATCGGAAGGTATGGCATCATGTCCTTAGACTCCAAGTAATGGAGCAACTCTTTTTGTGGTGACATGTAATTACAAGAAGAAAAATGCTTACTGCCTTTTTATTTAATGGCATGGAATTCCAATAACAGTTCAAAACTATTTCTATATGTTTTGATTTTAGTGAATTCTGAAGTGAGAATCATATAGTCTGTGTGTATGTGCACATGTGTGAGTGTGTGTGTGTGTGTATGTGTGTGTGTGAGAGAGAGAGCCCATATCCAAACAGCACATAGATACAGTAAGCAAAATGAGTAAATTTTCTTTCTTTATTGTGAGAGAATAATATACCATGATGGAAAACAGATTATGAATATTTGTTTTATAATAAATTGCTAAATGCGTTTGCTTACATGACTTGTTATTTCTATAAGTAAAACTAATAGCCAATATTTCTTGAGTATTTACTAGGTATCAGTTACCATTTCATAACTAATAGAGTAATGGTTAAAAACACAAACTCAATCGAGCCAAACTGCCTGAGCCCAAATCTCAGTTCAACCCCAATTAATTATGTAATCTCAGTTTATTTAACATTATGATACCTCAGTTTCCTTATCTGTCAAAGGGGGACAATCATTTTTACATCATAGGGCAGCTGAGAGGATTAAATGGGTGAATATATATAAAGAGCTTAAAACAAAACCCAGCTTGCAGCGAACATTCCAGTGATATAGGGATCAGTTATTCCTGAGCTAAGAACTTAACACAGGTTGTCATTTCTTTCTTGTGACCATTCCGTGAGGTGAGTTTTACTACTATTACCTTTTTGCAGATGAGGAAGTGGTGGACCTGAGCCAGAGACCTTGAGGGTGATGGACTTGAGAGTGATTTTAATATGGGTTGCCCAATTCCGAAGCTTGTACATCTTATTTCTTGCATTAAGTTGTAACTATTTGTTTTACACGTTACCTGAGTCTATGAGCTAGTGAGTCCTGACAGGCTAGGAGTCTTCTTTTCTGACTCTTATAGGCCCTGGAATGAGAGATGCTGGATGCAGCTTTCAGGCTGGTTCTGCACAAAGTCTCCCTTTCAGACTCAGCTCCAGGTGGGAAGGTGTAATTCAAGAGGACTTTCATCATCAGCTATCTCTTTAAGTTCTACCTGGAAGTGTCACAGATTTTGAAGAGAATGGTAAATGGAACTGACCATGTATTACCTTTCCTAGTATTAGAGGCCATGGTCATACCCAGAGCAGAGGTAAAAACCCCCTACCAAAGAGCTAGAGAATAGAAAGGACAGCCCACAGTGTCTCAGCAAACACATGGGCTTGCTGACAATACTTCAGGCTGTCTGTTGATGGCTTTTAAGTTTGGGGAAGAATTGCAAGTAGAGCACAAAGTTGTGCAGGATTTTGTTTAACACCACTTAGTTGTTTTGTTTCTGACCTGTTCATCTAGGTGGAGCGCAGAAAACTTGTTAAAGATTTGAATATATTTTCTCTCAATAAAGCATTTCCTCCACTCGTTGAGGTTACCTTTCATGTATTTGGCTTTCTTCTTTAGTTCAGCTTTATTTCTCACCTGTAAGATGATGATGGCAGCCACTCCACAAGATTATTGTAAAATGGGTCATCATAGGGCAAGGGCTTAATATGGGCCCTAGTACATCAGAAGAACATGATGAAGACTGCCTAGTACTAGTCTTAATAATAGTAGTAATCATCTAGACATTTTTTGCCTGGTCTCCCATATGACAATTAGTTATAATATTGTTAGCTGGGGAGGACATGACTAAAAGAATTTCTCTGAATAAATTTGCTAGACCCAAAAGGAACTTGAACCATATTGGCCTCATTAATCTCATGCTACAACCAACTGACCAAACTAGACCGGAAGCCAAGACCATTCTTCATGTGGTATAGAAGTTAGTGTGACCGCTTTAGATAAGAGACACAAAGTTCTCTCTTATCATTGTTTCTGAGGGTATTTCCTCATTACACATGGGGACAAATAAGAACCAGAATGGTTGTATCAAATTTTTGCGAATAGGAACTTAAAATCATATATAAGTGAAGTATTGTCACCAGGTAATCAAAAGAGAAAAATAAAGCCAATTGTAGACACCTCCAATTAACAGCAAACTAATACAATCTCTAACTTGAATCAAATGATATAATTTAAAGCTTCTACCTTGTAGTCTCATACTTTCAATGTAACTTCCTCTATTCAATATTCCTCTATTATTAAAAATAATAGACTTGGCTGGCTTTAATTTTCTGTTAAAATTTTTTTAAATATAAAAGATAACCACTAGATATATTGTTTAAAGCCTTGTATAAAGACCCAAATGACCCATTTCCCTTGGTTCTAAGATGTGTTCTTTCTGGGAAGAAGCATTCTGGGGGGTTTGTGGCCAGGGTGTGGCCTCTCCGTTTTCCTTTCCCCCTAGCTGGCCAGGTGGTACAGCACAGAGTTTTAATCATACTTGCAATGGTGTGCTCTTGGCTTTTTCCTGGCTTAAGCATTTCATTCATTTCCATTTTATTTATTTAGCTCCTATCCTCCTGTTTTATTGGTTTGTAAGTCCTCAGATTATTTAGAAAAGCATGTGAGAGAATCCTAAGAACACAGAGATGATGGAAGTCAGTGGTCTACTACACTTGGCTCTTCGTGATATATGACCTTCCAGAGCGAGCGTCCTAGAGGTCGGGGAGCTGCTTGTAATTCCAGGGTTCTGAACAAGACGACTGCTTAATAAATGTTATACTTCAGATGAGAGCTGCTTGTTAAGAACCGTGCTAGCCTCCCTTTTAAGACCATCCGGGCACATTCTAAATATTCACAACAGTTCTACTTTTCAGGACCCCGTTCACTATCCTAGCCTTGCAGACAAGTACGAGAGTGCTTTAGAAGATCTTCATTCCAGACATCACTGGAGTACACTTAAATGCCAGGTTAGTGGCTTTTTTTTTCTTTTTCTTTTTTTTTAAAATTCAAAGGGCCTGGGCTGTGACTCCTTCACTGGGACAGTTCCATTCATCTCTCAGTCATTCGCAGGCTTGATAAGCCTGAGTTCCCTTTCTGGTGAACTCACAACCTTCTTTTGTGTTAATTAAAACTCAAAATCAAAAGATTGTGACTAAAGCAAGCAATGGTAATTTTTTTAAACTGTCTGTCTTGACCTTGAAGGCTGTGTGTTTCGTTCTGTGTCCTTATACCATTGATATGAATGAGCTGGCTTGCTTGTCACACCCTTCTGCCCTTGGCCTTGTCAAAATCCAAGCGCAATGTCGCATTCTGTGCCAGGGCCACGGGGCTGCTTTATTTTCATTTTCAGAGGAGCAGAAAACACAGCCCCTGGAAGTTGATGAAAATGAAGAAATGGTTGTTTTTAAAGAGCTGCTAATTCATTTTGTTTGAATATGGAAATACTTTGCTCCCGCAGTCCCTATTCACCAAATGGTTTTTCTGTGTTACGTTTTAGAGTTTAATCCAACATAAGTTCTAAGAGCTATTTTCAAGTGCTTCTAATAAAAACTATCAGAAAGAACAGAATTTCTCATAACTTTTAGATGGAATTTTCTGCCACAACATCATAAAAAGATCACCTGAAGTTATCCAGTCGGTAAACTGAATAAGATTCAATATGTTTGTCCTTGAAATTATTATCAAGAAAATTTACCTTGAGAGTTTTATTAAGTCAAGAACATGAAGAGGGCTTTTAAGGCCTCAGTTCATCGAATCTGTTGTTGGGTTTAGTTATAAAAGCTTACAGTATGTTGTAATGAATATTGAAGTTGATATACACCCTTCAGATTTTAGGTTCAATATGTTTAAAATTTTAAATATGTCAAATTCCATTGAAAGTGATTATTTTGACAGTTTAAAACAGCTGTCATCTTCCCTGGTGTTCTGTAAAATATAGCAGTTGCAACCTTTGGTTTATAAATACCTAACTTTGACCGTGGAATAAACTTTAGAAAGAAACAACAAATTGATGGGATTCAAATCATCCAAAGAAAAGTGATAATCTTCGCATAGTTGATAATCTTAAAAGGGAGTTTGCTATTGTAGATTGTAAGACAAGTTTTGGAAGCAGTATGTCGCCTACACAGATAAGTTTTGTTTTTGTTTTTTTTCTGTGGTTTTTCTCTCACACACACACACACACACACACACACACACACACACACACACACACATTGCTAGAGCAACTTCAGTACTCATGATGAGAATTTTTCCTTCAGGTCAGTCCATTTGCTTTGAAAGCATTTTGACACAGCTTCAAGAGCTGAGCAGTTTGAGGAGACAATATTCATTCTTCCATTGTATCTTTAGCCACAGAACAAACAGAAATAAGTATCAAGTACAGCATCTTTCGCTAGTAGATTCATCATGACTAATTGCCAAAAAAAAGTATCAAATCTTCAGCTAAAATAATTAATTTTGTATTTGATTATAGAATAAGACAAAAATATATTTTGGGATTTTTCTTCAATCTTTTGGCAGGTCTCACACAGCAAGGTTTCAAAGGCTTCTTTTTTCAGTGCTACAATGTGTTTTATTATTTACAGTAAAAAGTGTTAATTATGGAAAACTCCAAGAATCTTTATAGATACCTACATATGTGTTTCCTTAGTGTCTAAGTTTATGAATTACCTGGAATTTTACTTTTTAGGAAGGAAGAAGCTTTCTAGGATTAAAAAAAAGAAGATGTGGATCTTTCACTCAAATATTATTCAAATTGAGAGCCCAACACAGCATCATAGTGAGGATATTTTACAGGGGAGTCAATCTCTACCATCTGAAACATGAAAAACCATACCTAATAGAGCCCTCATACATTTATTTTTCTTTTAATCACCATCTCAGCTCCTTGTTACAAGGACAAATCTATGAGCTATGTCAATGGAGCTGGTGTGTGTTGGGGCTGCTTCAAAGTCCTGTTCATGCCTGAACCCCAATATGTAAAATTTTCTCTCATTTTCCGTACCCCCCTACATTCATAGCCTAATGTCTACCTTTATTTAATGGTAACTGGACCAAGTTCTAAATTCTTTTTCTTGATAATCTTCTGCTTTCTAGTTTATACAAAATCAGAACGACCACACCACCACCAAAAATAAAAATAAAAAATAAAAATCTTAGCCAATACTCCTTTTTTGTGCATTGCATTATAATAACTACAAAATTGAAGTTTACATTTAAATGAAACAATATGGACAGTAAAACAATAAATGCCTATCATTTGTTATACAGTTTACTATAAAACAGTAAACTTTTATAAAAGTGGAATAAGTTCACAGCATACTACACATGTATCTTATGCCAAGTTAATTTTTAAAATGACTACTTTGAGCATATAATTGTTAGTCAAAATTTGCCTGATATTTTACTTCTTGTCATTTATATTATGAAAACAATAGGATTTTTTTTTCATTTTCCTAATAACCAATAAAAATGTTGAACATGTTTTCAAATCATATACACCAATCTCCTTTCCCTCCTGATGTGCCAGGTCTTCCCCCTGCTTGGAGAACCTCTGATCTATCTCAAACTGAAGGTTTATTTCTTGAGTCTCTCAAATAGGTTGGCAGTGAGCAAGGACCACTCTTCTGGAGTCCCGTGAGCAGCAGACGGCATTGGAGAAGTGTGTTTTTTCATAGTTATCTTTATGTAAGTTCCCCATTATAAGCATGATGGCTTTCCTTCATTCTTAGTATTTGTTAAATTAAATACAAATGTTCAGAAAGGAGAAGAAGGCAAAATGTCTTCATGAAAAAGAAACATACTGGTTAATCAATGGGATGCCAGGCAGTCAAAGTCTTTCCCTTCGATTCCATAGGGCAAGAGTCTCAGTGCTTTTGTTGGACCAGGGATGGCTTTGACTCGGGAAAAAGGGCACTGTGATTGGAATGAGATAACATTTTAGGTGGACTCAAATGTGTCATTTATTGTCAATCCATGCTAAATAGGCTCTCTCAAATGGCACATTCTGGAAATCAAATACAAAAGTATTTAGCTTCCGCCCCTCCCTCCCTGACCCCCCTCTCCCAGATGCCTTAAATAATACTGAGTTGGAAATAAGTCAGCTTCTATGGTTTCTTTTTCCTCCAGGACAAGTTTTCACCAGTATATGTTCTGCTGGTGACATTTTCTCTCTTCCCTCCTGCCATATGATGTAGCCTGGCACTGTGAGGCTCATCTCAAAAAAAAAAAAGAGTCCCTATCTCATCTAGGGCTTAGGTGACCCATGAACTGCAGTGTGGGACAACAGACGGGGTGGTAAGGGAGACATCCATAGCTTTTTCCAGGCCTCACTGTGGCTGACCTACTGTATGCCCCTCACCCGCAAGTCTTCCAGAGAAAGCTTCCGAGACCCTGGCCTCAGTCCTAGTACCAAATGCAGGCCCAGTGAGTTGGGGATGGGGCTGGCCAGCACAGCTTAGCAGGGAGCCCCTGAGGCAGAACTCCAAACCCAGAGCTGCCCGCTCATGGCTGGCAGTTTTTCTGGAATTTCTACCTCCAACACTCCCATCATCAGCACCCTTAGCAGCCACTGCTTTCATTCCAGTCTCTGAGCTTGGCCTATATCATGTCTCTTAATCCTTTCTTTCTTCATACCTCCAATTCTTCTTCTACCAATAACTAACCAACTAGGAAAGCTAACGACTCTCTCATTTGAAACACTAAGGGTGAGATCATGTTTCTTAATTTGGTTAATGAAACATCAAGACATTATACTCTGTGGGTCTTAAAGAAAGAATAATATTAGTTAATCATTACTCAAAATGCCTCTCCCTCTAGCTTCATTCTTTATTAGGAGTATCTAAGTTATGAGTTTTACCAATTATTTCTTAGACTTCTTCACTCAAAATAAGGGAAAAAAGTCTCTTCTGGATGTATACATGCCCTCAATATTTTCTATAATCATAGTCCTGACGTCATCATACTCTTCTGCAAAATTTATATGCCATGCTTAGATACAGTAAAAGAATTTTGATGCTAAAATGTAAAGAAATTCATGAGCATTAGCAAGAAGACATAATCTTTACATTACCAGGAAGATTTATATTCATTTACTTACACAAATGAAATTTGTATTAGAGATGTTTGTGGTCTATATTCAAAAAAAGGGGGAAAAAAATAAGAACAATATCATGGCTATCTACCTATCCCACCTTCCCTATTGGATTATTGAAATAGGCTTATTTTCTTGGTGCTACTATTAATAGTGACAGTTTTCATTTTCAAACATATTCTGGTTTGGATGTAAATTATAGAACTACTCTCTTATGGGAGATGTGCATACTATGATCATAAAAATGATATGTTGGTTATCGATTAAACAGAAGGTAGACCCAAAGCAGCTTCCTCAAGACCCAGTTGGCCATCTCCTCATGCATTTGTCTGGTATTAAGCATGCCACAGGTGAAGCCATTTACTGTGATGACATGCCTGCGATGGACCGGGAACTTTTCTTGGCTTTTGTAACAAGTTCAACAAACATTAACAATTGCCTTTTCATCTAAGTCACATTAGTGAAAAATAATAGAATGATGAAGGTAAGCTATTTGTTGATGATGCAAATTAGACGTGAAATGGGATCGCAATGTCGGATTTACTACACTTTGTCCCTCCATCTAACAGCTTCATTGTCCCAGGAATTTTTTCCCAGTTGTCTGACAGAATTACTGGAGGATTCGGAGACATATCCTCCCTCTCTCATATCTTACTCTCCAGTTAAGCCCCTTCTCCTTGTTCTTCGGGCTGTGAGGCTGCTGTGTGGAGCCCTGCTCTGTGTGTTCCCATCCAGGTCGCTAGATCTGTCAGAAACCCTCGGCCTGCCAGGTGTGGTGGACGTTGTGACTGAGGAACATCTTCAGGATGTAAACTCCTGCTTTTTAACCAAGCCTGAGAAACTTCTGGGGTCAGATGAGGTACTGCATTGTTGCTTCTGTTTTAAAAATAACTTCCTCCATAATGGCACTTTATGTTTTCTTAAAGATAGCATTGCATTTGGCACATTATGAAGGATTCCAATATTCTTTGAATGCTTGTTACAAAACACTATATTCTAGTGGAGAATTAATTCAAACATATTCATTTTCCACATAAGAAAAGAAGTTGACTGATTATATAGAAGACACTTGAATGTTTTATATTTTTTAGTAGTGCTATAGTGTGCTGTTAACAAGTATTAAAGAGGAGAGCATAGTGATAACTTTTATTTGCTAATTTATCTCCTGAGAATCTCATGCCATTGCCTCAGTCAGTGTGTCCAAAGTCCAAGTCCAAGTTCAAGTGGTGTCTCTACCATGAAGCCTTTCCATATTCTTTAATCCATGAATTCTCTGAACTCACCTCCATGTACACGGCCATATATTCAACAGGCATTTTTAAGTAAGCACCTACTATGGCCGGTCGCTGAAACTGAACAAGACCCATGTGGTCTTTACCCTCACAGAGCTTAGAGTCTAAAGGAAAAGGCAAAGTGGATCTTTAATGCACTTTCTACCTTGTATTAAGCTTATTTATTTATTTTGATGTCTTATATATTTCCCCCACCTAGTAAAAGTCCTTGAGTGAAGCCCCAAGTCTGATTCATCTGTATATTCCACACGCTGTTTCCCATGTAGCAGGGTAAATGAGTAGAGGAACAATGCTAGCATTGTTGCCATTTGAAAGTTTCCAAACGATTAAAACGCATATCTTTAGTTAACAGAAAATGCAGCATAGGCAGTTCAGCAAGTTTTGTGAAGAACTCAGGCTTCTCAGTTGCATTTACACAAAAGAGCTTCATCATTTGAAACAGTCTCTACTTCTGGCTCTTGCTGGCAGACTTGATAAAGATAAAAGCTTGATGACTGAGAGTCTCAAGTCAAGGTTGAACACCGCCCCCACCCCCACCCCCGCCAGACATTGTAGTATGGCTTTGGCGGAAGACAATGGGAATTAAGGCCTTTGCATAAATGTTAACTAATCAAGAAAAACTGTTTTAGTCTGCATGATAGTACCTGCTCTCTGAGGTGTGAGTATGTTGATTATGAGCTTTTAAGGGACCAGGTCTGTGGGCGAGGCTACAGAGGCAAAACCAGGCATCAGTGGAGAGTGGAGAACCAAGCCGTTGTAAATGATTGCCTTTGTTAGTGTTATTCCATTTTCAGCATTTGGTACATTATGCCTTTAAAAATTTTTTTCCATTGCAGAAATTTTAAACATACACAAAAATATAGATTCAACAATAAGCAACATTTTGCCATTCTCGTTTCATTTATCTCCCCACTGCCCTCACCCACCCAACGTGTGTGTGTCTGTGTGTCTGTGTGTCTGTGTGTCTGTGTGTCTGTGTGTCTGTGTGCATGTGTGCCGGATTTAAGGTTTTTTACTACCATTTTTTCTAATGATAGAACTACTATGTGTTCATTGTAAAAAAAGACCTAAAAGTCTAATGTAGATTTTTTTAAATGACCAATTAAATTTTAATTGTGATGATGGGAGAGAACTAAACAGTCATGGTGACTTCTTCCAGTCCTGACTATTTTACCTTTCTGAAGCCTTGGTTTTGTTTTTTCCTCATCAGCTTTCTGCCCTGGTCCCCGTGTGAACTCCTTAGGCCGCTTCCCCCACCTGCAGGTAAAAGGATGACTGTTCTGCTCTCGGTCAGGTCGTGGCTAGTACGGTCTCACATCTCTTCATGAAAAGCCTGTGTTCCACCACAGTCTGGGGCACAGACTTGTTCACCAGCAGTGTTCTGTTATCATCCTCTCCCTCTTTCTCTCTGAAGGAATTAGACTGTGACCTTCTTGCTCTCCTGTCCATGAAGACAGAAACCACCTCTCAGAATGGCCCTGTTCACGGTGTGGCAGCCACAGGCCACGCTGTGGGACCAGCTCTACTAGGCCAGCTGGCCCTTGATCAGTCCTGTACACTTGGCCTGGAACCTAAGTCTGCTGTACAAGAGGCAGCATCACTCCTGTCCCTCTTCAGCCACCACTGCCACTGATGGATGCATCAAAAAGACCTGAGCTTCCCCAGTGCCTGGGGGCAGCAGGCCAACTCTGACAAATACACTCGCCTACAGAAGCCTTTGTTAAATTAACCACTGCACTGCGGTTAGAACACATGTAAAGGGGTCATTTACAGTATGTCTAGCTCTGTGCTCAGAGGAAGGAGAAAAGTGAACGAGAGGAGAGGGCCTGAGGCTTGCCCTCCTGGAGAACAAAGGTCTTTTCTGCATTGTAGGTGTTTTGCGTGGGTCAGCTTGTCTGTGCCGTGATCGTGGAGTCTGAGGTTCAGGCAAAGAGAGCTGCATGGTGAGTGAAGATTGTCTACCAAGATTTGGAGCCAGTGATTCTAACAGTTGAGATCATTGTTCCAGGGCGGTGCCAGGAGAGCGGAGTTCAGTGGGGTATCAGTTAAAATGCTTCGTTCAACTACATTAACAGGAAGGAAAATCTGATTCAAAGTGGCTGCCAAAGCACAGGGGATTTATAGACCCCAAACTATATCAGTTTTAGCAAGAAACCTGATTTTCTGCCTTTCTCCCCTGCTACCCACAGTATAGGCTTTATCTCCTGTTGTCACAGGGTGGCAGCCAGGAGCTACCAGTTCCTATCCAAGAAGCAAAAGAGAACACCATTGTCTTAACGTCCCATGAGTCCTCGAATCCAGCCTTATCAGGCCACTTAGTCACATATCCAACTCTGAATTAGTGACTAGCTAATGGAATGGAGGAGCTGTTGGTTACTGCTGGGGGTCAGTACATGGGCTGTATGGCAGGGGGCGGGGTGGGGGCGGGAGACCTAAACAGAAACCTGAGCATTGTTTGGAAGGGGACAGGTGAGGGGAATGCTGGATAGGCAACCAACAACATCCGGGAGAGGGACATGCCCTATAAACCTATTCAGTGGGTCCTTGAATAATGTCATTTCCTTCAACATTGGTTCATTATGATGTTAACGAGATGCCTTAGGAAACTACTTTTTGTTTCTATCAATTAGCCTATAGTAAAATTGGTTTTGTTATTCGTCCTTTTGCCATGGGTCTAAGAACTTATCAATGTTAAGTGAGGACTTGCTGTATTCACCTTCACCCAGTCTTTCAGGCACACAGCGAAAACCAACAAGATGCTCTAGGAAGCAAATATTGAAGACACTATTTTTAGATCCGTTAAGGTATATCTTAAATGAGTCTCAGAAATAGATCCTATGATGCCTACTAGTATTTAGGCAACTTAAACAAATTGAAGATTTGCATTTCCTATCCTGTTTTTTAGAAAGGAGTTTGAAATTTATAAAAGTTTTAAGACTCACCTCCAGGCAATGACAGAGTATTCTTCTGCATAAATTTCATTGGTTCTTATAATTTACTAATTAATAAAAGCCTAAAAGTTGGGAAGGCAGCATGAATAGATCACATCCAGCATATGCACTCTGGGAATTGAATATTATCTTCACAGCATAATGAACAAGTCATTCTCTAGGTGACTACATGCCCTGAGGCAGAAAAGGAGGAAATGATTTGGCCAAGATTAGTGTCTCCAGGAGAACTTGGCCTTGAGTGTGTCTCCTATCGCACTGCTTGATGCCTAGATGCTCAGAGTTTGTTTCTGGACAATGTCCTCAGTGTTTTAAAATTAAAGTAAAATCAAGTCAAGAAGCCAAAAATATAGGAGTTTAATTGGAATCAAAGAGTGATTAGGCCTTCTGAATTTTCCTGGCCAGTTTCAAATTCAAATATTCTGTTCCCTTTATGACTCTTTTCATTCATAGGTTGCCTGCTATGCTTCCTTACTTTAACATATTCCTTCCCCAACATTTTGTTTGGGAGTTAGACAAATGGGGCTCAGGGAGGTGAAGTAGTAGACCCGCCAGCTAGAAAATGGGCACAACTCCGACTCGGTGCAGAGCCCAAGCTCTGTGTGGCCTTGACTGCATCAAATGGGCTGTGGAGTGAAAAGAATAGTTTGCCTGGAAAATATTAGTGCCATTCCGGGACCACTCACGTGTCAGGTTTTTTCTGAGCGTACTCCGTTTCTTTTGACTCAATGAGGACATTTGCATTTAAATCGGCTGATCAAATTCTTGAAGGTAAAACTATCTGAAAAACATAATGAGAGGAGAAGCAACTGAGGCCCTAGTTGTTATATGGCTGTCTTTTTTCCTGTTCACAACCACCCTGCAGCTTGAGAAACTGAGGCTCAGAGTGTTAAGGAGCACGACCATGGTCATACAACAGCTACAAAGTAACAATGCTGGTGGCGGGATTGATAGCCTTTTTTAGGATTTCTGAAGCCTGTGTTTCTTTCTGTCTCATCCTTTCTCTCTCTGACTTTTTCCTCCCTTCATTCCTTGCTTTCTCCTTCCTTTTTTCTCTCCTCTTTCTCCCTCCCTCCCTTCCTTCCAGGCTTCCTTCCATCATGTATACTGGCATACCTCAGAAATATGGCCGATTTGTTTCCAGGCCACAGCACTAAAATGAATTGTAATCTTTTTGCTGGTGGAGGGTCTTGCCTTCAATTTGTAGAACAACGCAACATCTGTGAAGCACAATAAAGTAAAGCATAATAATGCAAGGTATGCCTGTGTATGCCTAAAATATTGCTGATCTCAAAAATCCATTATGAAGATTATAAGAGATAATATCATGTGTGCTTGGCACAGAGCTTGGTACATAGTAAGAGATCCATAACTGAGCAATAATTATTATTAGGTTTAGATGTTTTTGTTCTTCTCAAGAAAAGGTTGTCTATGATTGAGCTAACACACTGGCAAGCAAGCATTTATCAAACCCAGTGCGTCCCAGTTTTTCTCACTGTAAGATGCTTCTGAGACCTGCCTAGAGATTCATGTGCCCCTTTCTTAGGATTCTGGAGTTGGAGAATCCAGGGTACCCCAGGAATCTGTTTTTGACCCGTTTTAACAGTGTTCTAGGTGATTCTTAGGATTGATAAAATGTGGCAAACACTCGAAAGGCGAATTTGTTTTTTGGGAGATGAGGGAATATTTTTAGTGTAGAAAATTTATGGTGTGGCCATCTTGGAAATATCAATAGTTGAGGGGAGGCTCCTCCACTTGTGCCATAGTAAGTCCTAGCCTCTGTTCTTGCAACAATATTTTTTTATGTGAGAATTTAATTATTGCATTTTTCCTGACATCGTATTTAATCGTTTAATTCAGTTAGGTAATTTATTCAGTCTGTCTCTTACTTGAATTTTAACCTGCTACATGCATCATCCCCTATTAACAAGTATAAAAGTGATACAGGAAACTTTATAAGGGAAATACACATTACTTTAAAGTTTACATTCTCTTAACTCACGAGTTTGAGATTTTTTTCCTTTCTTACTCTGCAATTAAGAATTTTTGACTACTGGTTTCAATGTGAGATAATTGGAGGTAATAATCATAACAGCACTTTATCTGCCCCTTAGGAAAATAGTTGCTCCAAGAAAAAAGAATATTTATAAGATAAAATATGTGGAGCGTTACATCAAGTCTTAGACTGTGTTCTCGAAGGGAGTGATATTATTGTTTGTTTTTACCAGCTGTGAAGATGTCAGCCCTACCTAACCCCTGTGTCATAGCACTAGAGAAGCATTAAAGAACATCATTTACAAATGAGCCAGCTGAGGCCAGAGAGGCATGTGATGGACCAGCAATCAAATCTATCTTAAGTTTCCCAGCTCTGAAGTTATCACGTTCTCTCCTCTACGTTAAGCTGCTTCTCATTTATCTCTTTAAAATTTCGTTAGCTGGGATGGGCTTTACACTGGAGAGGTAGATGACAATCTCTGTAGCAGGATTTTCAAGAGACCTGGAAGCCTCGACACTGAGATTATCTTCCCCACAACCTGTCCTGTTGGGCAGGTTACAGATAAACTCCTTCATATCTTAATGGCTTTACCGTCTTTAAGGGCCACTTATTAAAATGTAAATATGTCTGGAGGAATCACTCCTGCACCCATACTGGGATAAAGTTTCATCTCAGGGATTAGTTGAACAAATTGGTTTCCCACCTAGAGAGTTGAGAGCAATGCCCTCGGGTGAAAAGAGGGCACCGTGGAGGCGGTGGGGGCGGTGGGGGCAGCAGCACACGAAACAGGGCTCTAGAAGCTTGCCTGCCATACAGGTTTAAAGAGAAACAGCTCTGCCCAATATGTTTTTGCTCTCTATTTTTTAAATGAGGTAGAGGTTTAACAAAATAAATTCTAAGTGGATCAGTGCAATCATCTGTATTGCAAACCACAACCTCTCCTGTTGGGCGGGGTACAGATAAATGCCTTCATATCTTAATGGCTTTATCATCATTAAGGCCACTTTGAGCCTACTGACAAGTGGGTTTTTCAATGTACAGTCTTCGATAAAGTTGAAATCGAAATCGAAATCTGAGTTCTTGACATTTCAATTTTTGTGTTTTATAACTGAACCATACTCTTTCTGTACTCAGATTTTAAATCAGATAGGAAGTCCAGACTGCAATATGAAAGATTTCCTCAGGAATCTCCTTCAAACAATTTACAAATCTCTATTATTGGGTACATTTTTAATTTTTAAAAGTTCTGCCTTCCACCTAACGTGATGATTGTCATCGTTGTATCGTTTTCTTTTTTAACCCCGTTTTTAGTTTTTTTCCCTGCCTTTCAATGTGTTACATGAACATTTTTTAGAATTCTATTTTGATTTATCTATAGTAGGGTGTTCTATGTGTGTGTGTGTGTGGTTCTATAACTTTGACAATCAGTGGTTAGTTCTCGTCCCCGTTAAATGTCGATTTTTGAAAGGGGTGACACATACAGAGGTAACCAACATATAGAACTTGTTTAATGAATACTCATTCTAATTGTGTTTTCTAGACAACCACACCCAAATACAGCATGGGACATTCCTTATTCTTTTGGCCTAGACATATTCTACCTTATTTATAATTGTCTTTAAATCTTTTCTGCACACATTAAGAACCCCCTGAAGCAATGTTATAATTTTGCTTCAAACATAATTTAGAAAACTCAAGAGGAAAGGGAGTCTATTGTGTTTACCTGCATTTTAATTCTTTCCACTGTTCTCTTGCCTTCCTGATGTTCCAAGATCTTTTTAAAAACATTTCTTGTCTGTTTCAATAACTTCCCTTAGCCATTCATTATTTTAGGATAGGTCTGTTGAAGACAAACTCTCTTACTTTTCCTTCATCTGAGAATATCTTGATTTCTTTTTCATTCTTGAAGGATATTTTTTTACTCCATATAGAAATCCAAGTAGACAGGTCTTTTAGTACTTGAAGAAAGATGCGGTACCAGTTCCTCTGGCCTCCATGGTTTCTGATGAGAAATGTACTTTCTTTCTGATGAGAAATCTCTGCTTCTTGAATCTATAGGTTTATGTCTTTTACCAAGTTCAGGAATGGAATTTTTCAGCTATTATTTCTTGAAGTACTTGACTTCAATGATACAAGTTTTTTATCTTTTATTTTAGTCATACAAATGCCTGAGGTTCTATTCATTTTCTTTTTAGTCTATTTTCTCTGTTGTTCAGGTGGGAAATTTCTGTTGTTCTATATTCTTATTCACAGATAATTTCCTCTGTTCTCTTTATTCTGTTGTTGAGCTCATTCATTGAACCTCTTATATTTTTGTTGTTGTATTTCTTAGTTCTAAAATTTTTCATTTGGTTATTCCCGACCTGCAGGACCTAGTTATTGCGTAGAACCCGAGGAGGACCATACCTTGAAGAAAACATGGGCGGGAGAAAAGAATGGAGGCAAGACAGTGTTCTGATCAAGCCTCCAGATTTTATTTTCGAGCGGTTATATTTATACACTCAAGTGGAGAGGGCAGGGGCGGGACTGATCAGGGAAGAGAGTATTCGTTACAATCTCATTGGCGTCCACCAGATGAGGTGACTTCTACTTGGCTAGTCAGAAACAGATGGGCTGTGCCAGCAGTTGCAGGGTCCCGCTCTACAGGTGGCGGAATGGGGAACAAGGACACGGGAAATGACGGGTGCTTCACAGTGCCGTGGCTATCCAAAGGTTACAGCTAGCAGAGTTTGTTCTTGATAACAGGATGTGGTTATTATCTTCGGGTGCAGGCTTAAGGCTCCCGACAGGTTATGTTTATATCTTCTGTTTCTCCGTTGAGATTTTCTATTTTTTTCCATTTATTTTAAGTGTTTATGTCAGAGCTCATTAAAGAATTTTTATGATAGCTGCTTTAAAATCTTTGTTGTATAATTTCAAGGTCTATGTCATCTCAGTGTTGGCATTTGCTATTTATCTTTGCTCATTCAAATTGAGTTCTTGGTATAATGAGTGATTTGTAATTGTATCCTGGTCATTTGGGGTATTATGTTATAAGCCTCTAAATCTTGTTTAAATCTTCTATTCTACCAGAACTCCTCTGACCCTGTGTTTGGGGTGGGGGGAGGCAGGGGTGGGGTTGGGGAGGAGGGATGCCTTGTTATTGCCAGGTGGAGAGTGGAAGTCCAGATTCCCCATATGGTCTCCGCTGACACCACCTCAGCAGAGGATTGGGGTACCTCATTACAACTTGATAATGGTGGAAGGCCAGTTCTCTATTCAATTTTTGCAAATAAAGATAGGCCCATGGTTGTTTTTTCTGTAGTGTTTGACTAGGTAGAATAGTTTTTATATAAAAGCTTTCTGTCTTGCTAGACTTCCCCTTTCCTTGTCCTTTACAAAATAGGCTTTTCTTGGGGCTTTTTTTCCCCCTGTCTTTGCCTACTATGTTTTTGGATTTCTGGCTTCTCTGGCAAAATTATGGACTATACAAAGCAAACAACAACAAAAACCACTACATTCACCATTTTGTCTTTCCCTGGATCCCAGAGTCCCTAGCTGGTTTGCCTTCTCCTCTCTACCTTTCAGAGTCTTCTTCTTCTTTTTTTTTTTTTTTATGTATAATGTCCAGGATTGTTAGATGTACTTAGCAGAGGGAACAGGATGAAATGCATCTACTCCATCTTGTCTTGGAACTAGAAGTCTCCTTGCCATACTATTTTGATTCTATAAAGTTACACACCTTTCCCGAGGACTCTGTAATCTACTGTATTGTCAGACATGACATATTCATCTACAAACTCTACTTCAAATATGAAAGTATAGTCAAAGCTAAATATTGCTGTTTGTTACCCTTCACCATGGACCCTGCTGCAGGAGATAACAGCTGGAAAATGCTACCTGTCTTATCTGACTGCCTTTTGATTCTGGTGTATTTTCCTCTAACAAGTGAAATACATATAGAAGATCAAGAACATTTTTATATGGAAACCCAAAGCATGCTTGCTGTTCCCAAAGGTGAGGATCAAGTAATGGATGTCTACGTGTCCACACAGTTTTCCAAAGACATACGGGTAATGTGGGGCCATTGTAGAGGGGAGATGGCTAAATTGTTTCTGCCAGCAAAATATACCAAGAGCAATTAGAAACAAAAATGTCATTTCAGAGACAGACAGAATTTGGAGTACTAATAACTATATCCATTTGGGTATTAATAACCATACGATTTAAAGGTTTTAAGTTAGTATTATAAAAGTAGAGGCCTTCTCTTTGTAGATCTGTAAGTTTAAAACAATTATGGAATCAGCAGATCTCTTTTGCTATACTCCTGGCACTGTTAAGAATACAATATAAGTGATAACTATCACTTAAACTGCTACATGATAATATAGGAAAGTGGTTAAGGGAGTAAATCCTAAGAATTCTCATCACAAGGAGAAATTTTTTCTTTTCTTTTTTTTCCTATAGTATCTATATGAGATGATGGATGTTAACTAAACCTATTGTGGTAATCATTTCACAATATATGTAAAACAAACCATCATACTGTACACCTTAAACTTATACAATGATATATGTCAATTATTTCTCAATAAAACTAGAACAAAAGACTAAAAAAGGAAAAAGAAGGCCTGCCTTCCAAAGCCTATAGTACAGAACTCACATGAAGCAGTTAGGAAACCATATTGGGCAGAATGCAACCTAGTATAAATCACTTAAGTCAGAATTTTCGTATGTGGAAGAATTAAGAGAACAGAGGGCCATAAGGGCTAGAATCATTTGGAAAGTTCCATGAAAATGAAATCTTAAATTTAGATTTATACTGAGAGTGAGGTTTGTCTAGATGATGAGAAGAGATGCCATTCCTAGGCAATTCCACATCAAGATCAAATACCACTCATTTATTCATTCATTCACCTGTCTCTTCTGCAAACACATATTGCCTATACACCAGGCAGCATGCATGTAAGAAAAGAGAGATGATACAAGGACTGCCCCAGCTGGAATGGAGGATGCACTTAGGGGTGGCTAGTCTAAACATCAGGATGAAAGTAGGAGAACAAAGCAGAGGGGTCTTGATTCAGTAGGTCATAAGGAACAATGTTGTTATCAGAGCAAGTAGGAATGTGAGAATGTGGAGAATGACATCTTTTAAAAATGTGGAGAATGTAGAACACCTAGAAGGGTCAGGCAAACTCCGTTCCGCTCCTTCCTTCCTGTGTGGCCTTGGGCCTATCACTTTATCCCTCTTGGCTCCACGTCTATAAAGACGAGTTGTTAAGACTAAATGACCTCTAAACACTAGGATGGCAAGGAAGAGCTAGACCTGAATCCAGGGAAGACCCATTGGCCAACTGTAACAATTATCCAAACGGGAGGTGAGACGTGTGCATTCTCCAGTGGAGAACAGTAAAGTGCAGGGGAAAGACCCAACCCGAGGGAGGTTTGGAAGGCCACAAACCCTCACTGCTTCAGGAGACATATCCCCAGGGATTAGTGTGAAAAGGATACTTTAGGTATAGTTAATGGGGAATTTTATGTTAAGTAATTTTATGTTAAGTAAGAATTTTATGATTAGTACAGAAATACCTCATTGCTATTGAAAGGACTACTCGATGTTAATGATAGATTTGGCAATGTCATTATAGCCAAATACCACCGAGGGCAGCGTGGATGCATGCCTAGGTTATTGGAAATCATCTTGTTATTTAGTATAACCACACAGTTTGTATATCGTGTACAACATTATGGAATCAAAATGTGTTAGGGCTGTCCCATTTCCTGTCAGATTAATGAGAACTGTTATCATTCATAGGACAAAGTTGCTTCAGTATTGAAGCTCCCAGCTAACAAGGTCATGTGTCACGTAAAGCGTGTTGGCGGGGCATTCGGGGGGCGGGGGGAAGGTGACAAAAACTGGCATCATGGCGCCATCACTGCATTTGCTGCAAACAAGTAAGTGGAGAAAATCTTTTAAATAGACTAAAAATAAAATGAGGTCATGCTGAATATTAACAATATTGGAATTAAAGAGGAAATTTCTGGGTTAAGATTATTTAAAATCACTTATAATATAAATATATACAAACAAGCTGCCAGCTTATTACTTTTTTTATCTTAAATTGTCAAACTACATGCTACAAGAACTAAAATGAGAATCAATTAATGTAAAGAATAAAAACCACAGTGAAAATACTATAATACCTGGAGCGTAGACAGAAATAGGTTCTGAAAGAGTGGGGCTTACTTGTCCTTAGCACCTGCGTGTGTGTGTGTGTGTGTGTGTGTGTGTGTAGCCCCTTGATTTAAATGGAGATTTTGCTTTTGTTATGCTTACCTCTATTTATAGTACCATTTTCCTTTGAGAATCTCAAAACAATACTATAGGAAATTGTCTTTGGAGCAAGTACACCTAGAAGGCCAAATTTCTTTGCTGAGTAATTATAGATCAGTCCCACGATACAAAAAGACCTTGATTCCATGCCTGCCCTGTCTAAGAGCACTTGGCAATCAGACACCACCTGAGTTCCTCCATTTGTAACGTGTCTATAATGGGGCCTTTGGACTATTTGCCTGTAGCAGCGATTGTTATCACAATGGGAAGTACCCCCAAAGCAATACTCTGGAGCCTCTGGCACC